>NC_089839.1:259745559-260047702 GCF_035609145.1 Eleutherodactylus coqui | reverse complement strand
GACTTTCTAATGTTAAAAGCACGTCGCACCAAAAAAAAAAAAAAAAAAAAGAAGCAGATCGCAGGATCGTGCTTTGCAATGCAAAAAAGAGGAGGCTCCATAGGGAAACATTGGAGATAAGAAAACAAAAAAAAAATGCAAATGAAGGGCTTAGTTAGATGATTGTATTGCACAATAATAGACATAATACTACAAGACTTAACAGATTGTAAATTCTGTACCTTATGGAAAAATTTACAGTAGTCTCTTTTGAGAGTGTAAATAGCGACTTCTCGAAGCCCTTCCAATCCAAACATGTCAGCGATGGAGAGGATCTGACTACAAGAGACAAAATGTGTGAAGAGAGTTATGACCGCACTGCAAAAAGTAGGGTTACATGTGATGCATTAGTATAAAAGAGATCAATATTTGGCTTATGACCTGTGTATAACATTTCAACATCCCTCTTCAGACAGGACCTGGACTCACTGTAATGCTTTGAAACAGGTATTTTTGCAATCCTATGTCTGGTAAGTATGGGCACCATTAGTGCAAAAACTACAAGGAGTTCCTGCTGGTGATGGCCCGCAAAAACACACCCAGTCATCTTAGGGCATAAAGGGAAAGAAGTTTTGCCCCAGTCATCCCCTTGGGCACAGTGAGCGTCAGTTTAGTAACAACCTTCCTAGCTAATGTTCCTCTGCCCATGTAGAGGGTTAACCACCGAGGAAGTTCAACTCATCTATGTTTAAGTAGGATGGGGTCTCTTATCTGCGCAGACCAGATACAAGAACACACACTATAGATCTGGTTGGTTTGACATGCTGGAAAGCAATGCAACTGAGAACGAGACTTCATATTTTTTCCTGTGTCTTGATTTCAATGGTGGTGGAAGAAGCAGCCTTACTGTAGAGATTCGCAAGATGAGGACTCTTGACTAGAGATGAGCGAGCACCCAAATGCTCGGGTCTTCGTTATTCGAGTCCAGCTTTTCGTAAAATTTGAGAGCTCTACTCGAGTAACGAACCCCATTGACTACAATAAGAGACGCGAGCATTTTTGTATGTGGGACGCCGGGTGCCGAGCTTTTTTTTTTTTTTTCCTCTAGGGTTCTCTCGGTTTCCCCTCTCTCCCTCTCCTGACAAAAAATTTGCCAATGATGCGCGCTGCGTCGCGGCGCCAAAACAGGCACGTCACAGCGGGGAGGGGCCGAACACGGCTTGATGCTTGTTCGAGTAATGAGCACCATCGAGTACGCCCATACTCGAACGAGCATCAAGCTCGGCAGAGTATGCTCGCTCAACTCTACTCTTGACGTGTGCTTGGCCAAAATATCAACTAACACCTTGCATTTTTTGTAACTTTTGCAGTACATAGTCTGGCTTATGAATATTTCGGGAGTCCAGGGTGTCTATTGCACTATTGCAGTTCACTTGTGGGGTGCAGGCAGCCTGCTGGATCTGATAGTGGCATCATTAATAGGCTGTAAGCCCGCAGGGTCCACTACGCATACCCGAGTAGTTCATACCCTACCATTAAGATGCCATATTTCTGTATTTTGCACCTAGTCAGCTCCTTCATATGTATTTTGCCTGCTGCGTGGCGTTTTCACCTCCCCTCCGATGCACCATTGAATCAGTAAGTCTGCTCGCCTGCCATGTTGTTCTCTATATCACCTGGTTAGTTAGGTGTATGCTTCATAAGTCAGACAGCTGGACAATGGCATCCTATCACTGCAATGTGATGCATGGATTCAGCGCTCACCGTATATTCTAAAGGTTACAGTTTTACTACCATAGCGTTTTGTGCCAATTACAGAGCAAAGAAATATTTTCCAGAAACACAGAAAGGTTTACCCGGCATCGGTGTTTTTTGGAAGGTCCATGATTCCGCCATATATGAAGTACAAGAGGATCATCATATCTGCTTGTTTAACACTGGAAATAAACACATATCCATAAATGCATTTACGGATCAATACAGCCATGTTAATAATTATACAAGTATGACGTCAGGGAGTCTTTACTTGGAGTACTTAATACCGACGTAACAGTAAGGAGTGAAGTGTTGCTGTTAAAGGCGGTGGAACTGGTTGGGGGGGGGGGGGGGGGGAATAGAGACTTTTTTGAAGTAACATAGTATGTAAGGCTGAAAAAGGCACATGTCCATCCAGTTCAGCCTGTTACCCCCCATAGAGATGTAGGAATTGTACAATATTATTCCTTCACACCCCATGAGGTATTATAACGAATCACACAGTTCCCACGAACTAACAGTAAATCATAGCGGTGGCGCAGGATCTGTGCCCAGGCCATCGCTTGCAGGTCTTGACTTAATATACCCGTCACCCCTATCCAACAGCTTGGGCCACAGAATCCCAATCTTGGCCATTTGAACCCCTTATGCTTGTCTGTAACCACTCAAACTATAAAAATGATCATGTTATTTAATACAGTCTATGCGTAATAAAATAAAAAACAAATGCTAGTATTGCTATTTTTTGTTCATCTCTTCCCCCCCCCCCCCCCCCCCCCCCCGCACTAGAAAAAGAAAAGAATGAAAAAAATTATCAAAAAGTATCTTAAGTACTTGAGAATGGTACTAATTAAACCATTGAAGCGGCCCTCCAGTTTCAGGACAAAATTTTTTTCCAGCACAGGAGGGGCAGGGGGGGGGGGGGGGTGTCAATTTCCTACAGTTCTTTTCTGTTGCCCCTCAGATCTACCAGTTCGAGGCCCTATTTTCAGTCATCCAAGATGGCTGCAGCAATTTTCTAACTACCAAATGCACACTCTGTAACTTTGTAGTACTCTGATTGGCCACTACTGATCACATAAGCAGCTCGGGCCAATCAGAGAGCAGATATAGTGCATTAGTACTGTAACACAACAGTAGTGGGAGATTAGGCAGTCCGAGGATTGTATGGGATATCCTGGACAGCTGAAAACAGCAACCGGAACTGAAGGTTCAAAGGGACCTTAGAGAAAAAACAACCGCAGATAACTACTCTCGTCCCCTCCAGTCTCTAGACAAAACTTTGTCCTGAACCTGGAAGCTCGCTTTAAAACGCACACATTTTCATATGAGAAAACAAAACGTTATGGCTCTCTGAATATGGCGACACAAAAACTATTTTTCAAGTCTTTTTATTGTCTAAAAATTAATCAGTATACAAGTATATAAAATTGCTAACATTGTAATTGTATAAGGCCTCAGTCACATGGGCGCATCCGGGAGCCAATGCGTCCGTGTTCCTGCAGGATAGGACGGCCACACTGCAGGTGCGGACAACTCTCTGCACTGCCGGAAGAAAGAACACATGACTGGCTCCATTACCAGTCCTGTGTTCTTTCTTGCGGCCGTCTTCTTCGTGCAGGAACACGAGCACATCGGCACCTGGATGCGCCCATGTGACTGAGGCCTAAGCCTCAGGACATGTATACAATACAGTAAGTGCCTTAAAAAAAAAAAAAAAAAAAAAAGTTTTTTTTAATTAAATATGTACTAAAATAATGGCATTAAGAAAAATGAATTACAACCAAACCTGCAAAAACAATCCATCATATGGCTATATTCATGGTTAAAAATAAAATCATTATGGCTCTTGGAAAAAGGGACAAAAATATACATCATCCTGAAAGCCAAAATAGGCCAAGTCCTTGGGGTGTTCATACTATAGCGAAAAGTCAAGCAACTTACTGAAATACTTGGGGCCTCAGTTAACAAAATTGTACAAAAAAAAAAAAAAAAAAAAAAAGGACTCTTTGTTACCCACAGGGCAGAGATCTGATTGGTTTGCTATGAGCAACAAAGAGTTTTTCCTTTAGATACTTTTGATAAATGAGGCCCTCTGTATCAAATAGACTCAGTTGAGCTGCAGCAATATTGGCACCAGTTTTAAAAAGTTTGTGAAAATAAACCAAAGTAATTGATTTACAGTAATTTCCTGTCAAACCCCCAAAACTCAAAATAGGTGGTCCAGAGTTAACAAAACATAGATGCTTTATTCCAAACACAGCGCTACCCTCGGGCTGTGTCTGGTACTGCAGCTCAGCTCCCATTCACTTCAATAGAGCTGAACTGTAATACCACATACAACCTTATGGACAAGAACGGTGCTGTGTTTGGAAAAAAAGCATTCATGTTTTCCTAAGGCCGGACTCACACGACCGTAGGGTAATACGCTGCACAGAAATTGCAGTGTTTCACTAGCATACAGAACTGCGTATTGTTGCGTTTTTACTCACGTATGCCTGCGAATGTGCAGTGTATTGTATGCGCGGTGTCCTGCACTGGCTGCTGCTTTTATTAAAAAATATCCCTCTCGTGTCTCCTAGCAACATGCGTAACACCGCACATACACAATGTAACTTTGAACGCACCCATAGAGAACAATTGGGCTCTTACGTGCATAATATGCGGTAAATTGAGCATACTGTGTTTTGTTTTTTTGGGGTTTTTTTTCCTTTTTTTCTTTTTTACACACGCGTAACATATGCAATAAATATACGCAAGTGCGAGTAGAACAATGAAAACCAATGTGCTTTCATTGACACCATTTACATGTATTATGTGCGTGTAATACGCAATGCAGATACGTTGGTGTGATACCGGCCTAACCCTGGACAACCCCTTTACCCAGATAGATTTAGATCTACAACTTTTATTAGCAATGGCACTTTCCGAATCATAAACAAGATATTTAAGAAGTGATTACCCTTCAATCTTGATGAGGTCTCGAGAGGTCTCAGCCCAATATCCACTCAACATAGCAGCAAAGTAACTAGACCTGGCACACAGAATCGCCCTGTAAACACAACACACAGTCAAGTACATGCCATTAAAGAACCCCAATGCTTGGTTATAGCCCATAAGGCCACATTTATACTAAGTCTGCCTCCAAAAGGTATACCATTTGTTTGCATGGAAATCCCTGCCGCAATCTGTATGGCATGGAATTTTTCAATGCGTCATTTCCTGACCTTGAATCCACATTGGGAAATCCGCATGCAGATCACTCCCAATGACAGGAGCTAATCCGTGTGCAAATCCATGGCGAAAAACTGCAGCTCAGCTAAGCATTTTCTGCTGCAAATGATGAGGCAGATCCACATCGGATTTATGTACCCGTGCGCACATACCCTATTATAAGAAATGTCATGTATCGGGTTTTTATTTTATTAGATGAAATATGTAGAAGAGCAAAAACATGCTAAGTATTTTTCAACACTGTAGTAAGTTACCCGTCCTCTGCAGACCATGCCCAAGTCTACACAGCAAAGCTGACAAGTAACAGTCAGAAAACAGTGTCAGCCAGGGACAAACCATTCACTTTAATCTGACATAAACGCAAGACCGGTCAGAAAAATGATGAGTCCATACGCTGAAATCACATTGACAACATTGTAGATCTAAGCGTATAAAAAAGTAACGTTTTGTTTTGAAGACACATGGTATATTCGAAAATATCCTTCCTTAGGCCCCCTGTCCATGGGCGTTGCGGAATCCCGCAGCAGATCTCCGCCGCAGGAGCCTGCACATGATTCTCTGCAGGTGAGCCTATCTGACACATAGGCTGACTGCAGAGAAATGCGGCATTGCCGGCCGCGAGCGGAGAATCGCAATGATTCTCCACTTGTGGACAGGGGACTGGCACTTTCCATAGCAACGCTATAGAAAGCTTCAAACAGCGTGATTCGCCGGCGATTAACCGCTGGTGGAATCACGCCCGTGGACAGGGGGCCTAAATATTACTTTAAAGGCCACGGACGGATTTTTGCTGCAGAATTCGCGGCCAGACGCCTGCTGTTAATTCCACAGTAATGTCCGTCCTTAACATGCAATGTAAAATGATTCTTCCACGCACACGAGCGGAAATCACTTGGGATTTCTGCTCGCAGAGGAAGAATGGCAGCATGCCCTAGTTTTGTGCGAGGCTCGCATGGACGGCTTTAATTGCAATCAATGGAAGTCGTCCGGCCCACAGCGATTCAGAAATGTCGATTTTGAAATCGCTGAGGGCCGGCGCAACAACGCGTCATTCTCTGCACTGCGCATGTGCAGTGGCGTGCCATCTGAGAGAGCTACGCGGGCGTCACTGGCCATCCCAGGGCTGGATTTCGCTGTCGGAATCCGACTCCGCCGTGTGCATGCGGCCCAAATCTGCGATATGGTGCTGTGTGTAAAAGCACAAAGTTCCTGTCCTTATTACCATTTCTATCTTTTCCCCAAACGCAGGGCAGTGCTCCAGCCATATCAGGCTGAGTGTGGCCGTAGATCTTACAGGCGGAGCGCATAGAAGCGGGCCGTTTACGCAGTGAAGCCGGTTCACTGTCTGTGAGCGTGATAAACCATCGGAAAGCCAAACGTCACGGTCAATAGAAAAGATGAGAAGAACACTAAGCCTAATGTTGCTGCGAACAGCGATATCAAGGACATTAGAAGCATTTACATGTCCGGCTGTAATCTAACGTGTGCGGTACAAAAACCGTGAGCCAATCAAACCCAAAGATCGTACGTCAGCGGCTGAAATGTTACTGTGTACTATAGAAAGAGTTTGCATTAGGAGCCGCAGCCTGATAGACGAGGTACATATTCCACAAAGATCTGAGAAATACATACAGAGTTCAGTAAAGTCCGCAACAGATTCGCTGTGGTCACGTGCCGACGTACCCTTATACCGAACGTTTGTAGTCTAATGTCCAACATGCATTTCTAACCACCATGGCACAATCTCATACTTCTACTCTGGTCAGGCTTTCTCTGTTATTGTCTATCAAATATCTTCCTTTCCATATAAACTGCCAATAGAATAAAAATAGAGAATATATGTAGTAACTACTACTACGAACTACTACTACTACGCAGCAATGCCAAAAAGAAGTACCTGTGCACATGAAAATGAGTTTCCTCCACTTGGATATTTAAGTCAGTAGCAATGGACTGTTTGAAGAGCGACAACAAATCTTTGCCCAGGTCGGCAGACGGCTCGCTTCCAGAAAGTTCTACAGTTTAAAGATAAAACCAAAATACTGGTATTAAAATAATACAAAAACTCCCATCATAAATTCTGACCCCCAAAAAAGTTTAAGTCCCACTAGGGGATTTGAACCTCTGATCATTTAATCGCTTGTACATCAGACTGCAATAGCTCTTTATTGCAGAATATTGTAGAGGGCGTCTCAAAAGTATGGAAACACCCATAATAGAATGATAACTGCCGGACAATGTTCCACTTTAAGGCCTCATGTCCACGGGGAAAAAAATGAGGCCCACGCGGATTTCTGTTGCAGGCTGAACTATAAGTGTCATTTTTCCATGCGGGAGAGCCATATAGATATATGCTCTATGAGCTCCCGCATGCGTGATCCGCGTTAAGAATGGAGCATGCTGCATTTTTTTTCCCCGTGCGTGAAATCCGCAAATCACTTAAAATACCATCTGTGGCTATTTAATTAACTGTGAATGGTCAATTAATTCCTATGGGATGCGGATTTGTGTGTGGGGGGGGGGGGGTCACTCGCGGATTTGCTAAATATAATTTCCCCGTGGACATGAGGCCTTACATACAGGCCACAGATGATGGGGTACACCTGTTAGGGCATTTCACCAGCATGGTGGCTATTTTGAAGGCCACCATCTTGGATTCACCAGAAGAAGAAAAAAACGAAAAAAAAAAAAAAAAAAAAAACACACACAATGGTGCGCTTCATTTTAATGAAATCCTTAGGAACATCCTTATGTTAACACAGTAGTTTTCTTCATTATAGGCAATGTGAATGAATGTGAAAGGTGTTACCACAAGCAAAATGTGTTCAGAGCATCCTTAGGCCTCTTTCACACAGCCGTAAAAAAAAAAAAAAAAAAAAAGGCACGGTATTTGTGCGTTGCAAGATGCACAAATATGAACCCCGTTCTTTTAAGTCAAACTAACGATCACTTGAACGTGAGTACGTATGTTTATGTGTGGGTGCTTCTCATGCTCTGCCCCTGGTGATGTCATCGCAGGTCCTACAACATATATAAAACACAGAGCCTGACAGAAGAACAACACAGTTAGGGCTCTTCGAACAGGAGGACAAAAACAACAAAATGAGAATACAACTAAACAGTTATTATCTATGACATAATTTAGCAGTCCTCACAGAAGACACCGATCTACCGCCACCACAGAAGTCCAGCGGGCTGAAGGACCTGCAGTGACATCACTGCTGTGGGAGGAGCCATTGTGCAGTTTGGTAAAAGAGATCCGGTGGGCTGAAGGACCTATGGTGACATCACTGCTGTGGGAGGAGCCATTGTGCAGTTTTGTAGAAAGTACTGTATACTTAATAAGCCAACAGCAGCCACCAGTACCTGTGATGACATTACCGTCATGTGATCACATGTGTGGGTGGAATCAGGGATCACATGACCAGGGGCTGATCACTGTATCCAGGAGTCTGCTGAGCTGGTGAGGTCTGGAAATCAGCATGGATGTACCACAGCTGTGTATGATGTGTGGAAATATGGATGCATGTAGTAGAGCTGTGTGTGTGATGTGTGGGGATAATAATGGATGTACCATGTAGCACAGCTGTGTGGTGCATTGCGTCACCAGAAACATTTGCATGAAAAGGGCAAATTAAAGGGGTTTTCCAAGAAAAAGTCTTAATGACCTATCCTCAGGATAGTTCATCAATAGTTAATCACTGGGGACCCACCGCATGGGAGCTCCAGTAACTGCCTGATCACCTGGCCCACTGCAGTGACTTGCGCCTTAGGAGACAGAAGTGGAAGTGGCTTAGCTGGCTTCACTCTAATCGAAATTAATGAGAGCAGACGCTGCCATTACTTTTCCACAGCAGACTCCGATGTCGTAGGCAGAAGTGTAATAGCCCCTTCAGCTTCTATTAATTTCATTGAGAGTGAAGGCCACTTCCGCTCCCGTTGCCTATGATGCACGTCTAGCCCGATGCAGAGGATCGCGGGGAATCTGATGCGGCAGGTTCCCAGTGCTTAACTATTGGTGACCAATCCTGAGGATAGGTCATCAATAGATCTTGCCCAGAAAACCCCTTTAGGCCTCATGTCCACGGGGAAAATCAGGCCCGCTACGGATTCTACATGGAGAATCTGCAGCGGGTCCCTCCTGCCCCGCGGACATGAGCGCTGAAAATAGGAATTTAAAAGAATTTACCCATCCGGAGCGGGCGGGGAAAGTCTTCTCTTCCTCACGGCCGGATCTTCTTTTTCGGCCGGCGGATGAACTCGTCACGGCTGCGGCACATCACCGACGTGCCGCGCGCATGCGCCGGGCACATCCGCCGAGCCGAAGCAAGAAAGATGCGGCCGTGAGGAAGAGAAGACCTTCCCGGTCCGCTCCAGATGGGTAAATTCTTTTAAATTCCTATTTTAGGTCTCCCGCGGATCCGGACGGCTTCCATAGGCTTCAATAGAAGCCAGCGGGAGCCGTCCCCGTGGGAGACCCGCATGAAAATGGAGCATGGTCCAGATTTTTTCATGCTCCATTTTAAAAAAAAAAATCACTTTTATTGACCATCCGCAGGTATTTCTCTACCCCGCGGGTGGTCAATGCATCCCTATGGGGTGCGGATCCGCGCGCAGGAGAAGAGTTAAAAATCCGCTGCGGATTTTAATTCTTCTTTTGCCCGTGGACATGAGGCCTTAAAGTTTTCTTCAGACAGGTTTCCCCATTCATGTACTGTGAATGTCTTGATCTGTTGGGAGTTATTGCTCATAAATCTTACCATCAAAGTTGTCGTTTTCCTCTGTCTGTATATATTCCTTACTCGCGGTAGTGTTGCCATTTTCCGCAGCTGAAAGCGTTGCACTGTCCATATTGCTACATACATCATGGTTGTGCTCTGGATTTAACTTGGAGTGATCTTTCGCCATCTGAAGAATGTGACCTTCTCTTTCTTTAACACTCCAGGGAGAGGAGTATACGACCCTAAAAAACATAACACAGCAATACAAGTATAGTAACAGAAGGGTTGGCTGAGACTTAAAGGTCCACTCTGGCAAAAAAACATTTCTCTATGCCTACACTCCTCACCCACTTGCCTAAGACATTCTGGACGTCTCTTATGTATATTGCAGTCACTTCTATGCAGTGCAGCCTCCTGTCTGATGCTCATCAGACACCATCTTGATGTTGAGATTTCTCACTGCTTTCCATTTTAATATTCCATTCTATCCCTCTCATGATGCATCAGCACAGCATAACATGAACAGCTATAGCCTGTACCATCTCTGCCTGCAGGGAGGACACCGATCACTACTATGTATATTCAGCAAAAAAAAAACAAAAAAACTACATACCAAAAATATACAGTTTGAGGCTAAACTATCAGCTCTTCTGTGTGATAGAAGCCTTTAATCATCATCAATAACCGTGAAAGAAGTTTCTGTGTCTCCCTCTGAAAAGCTTGTGTGGTAGGGTCTATCACACAGGACTGCCTGAAAAACTGACTAATTTTAGAACACATAAACCCAAGTAAATCATAGGTGGTCAGAATTGAGATCATATGACCCACTTGGAGAAGAACTTAAGGAGTTTCAGACTGAAAAGAATAAAAGTAACCAAGGTGATACTAGCAGAATATATACTGGGGGACTGGTTACATAATGAATAAAAACGTTCACCGCACTGGCTCTTTAAAAAAAAAGAAAAAAAAAAAAAGAAGAGGTAACACAAACTGCATGAAAGGTTATAGAATAAGGAAAAATAATAAACATTACTTACCCCTTCAACCCCCTCGCTGGTGCTCCCTCATGGACTCTGTGTACTTGGTTTTACTCTAAAGCTCTGCTGACAGCTCACCTCCAATTTCTTCCTAAAAGGATCACTATAACTGGCAAACCTCTCCCTATACACAATAGGAATGACTAGTCAGTACTACTGAGCAGCATAGGGGGAGTCCAGGGGAGCTGTTCAGCGAACATTTCTTTCTAAGCTACATCGCTTTAGAATTTTAAAAAAAAGTTCAATAGGACCATCTGCACTCATGCTCCCAGAGTTAGGGAAGCATGATGTTACCGATAGGTTCCTTTCAAGGTGGCTGGAAAATTTAGGACAAATATTCATTTTCCCTACTTACCTCTCATATCCAGTTCAGCAGAGAGAATGTATGCTTACTGTATATAGAGTGGGGGTAGGAGACCGCCAGATACAGTTTCCCCTAAATAAATCCCCATTAAATCAGGTTTCCCCCCAACACACATCATCAGGGGTCATTCAGGTCTCCCACATTATCTAGTCAACGGATTACACCGATAAACCATCTATAGCCAAGCTTTACTTCCAAGAACCAACTGCCTCCTTTTCTCCAAGCATGGACAGCCATGACCTTACAACAGTGATGCAAGATGAGCCTTTCTATATTCGATAACAATTTTCAAAAGGGCAATCTAGTCGAGAAGAACACAAGAGTCCACAGTGATCCTTCAGCAGGCCCGCACACACCTGAACTGGTCCTCTCAGCTACATTACTAAGGCGGCTGTGTGCTCACTGGTCCGGAACAAGCGGGCAGCAGCGGATCAGACATTGCCACGCTATGCCAGAGTTGTGTGTGGTGAGAGTATTATCTTCAGCCATCCCATTTAATTCATACGTGGGATCTATGTGCCATAGAGCGCCAGGTCTTTTTGCTTTTCTAGCCTTAAAAAGGGAACCTAAATCTTTTCACAATGCCGTATGCGATCTTCAATGGGGGCACTGCAGGAACTAGGGAGCAGGTGAGTATAAAGACAATACCTCAACAGGGTCCCGTCACATCCCCTAACAGCACCATAACAACTTATAGCGCTAGGGATGTGGCAGGTTCCCTTTAAAGAGGTTCTCTGGTACTTAAAAATTTACAGACTTAAAATGACATAAAATAAAGAAAAAATAAAAAAACGTACAATGACGTGCTCCAGCGCCTCAGCGTCTAGAACTGGAGCCCTGGTTCCCACCTGGCAAGTGGGTGAAGTGCCATTTAATGTGCACATGACTGCTCAGCCAAATCACAGGTTTCAACAGCCATGATTTAAAAAAATTTGAAAAATTAAAAAAAAAAAAAATGTTAAAAAAATTTCAGTGGCTGCAGAAGCCTATGATTGACTGTGTATGGCAAGTGACCAACCATCACTTCTTCTGGGTTCTTAAAAGTCACCAGTGAAGTGCAGTTTGTAGTTCTATAACAGTAACCTATGAGGTTTATGTCGTCAGGGGTCATTCAGGGGTGCAGATTTAGGCCATGTAGCACATGCAATAGATTCTCTGTGGAATAGGCCAGCAGATCTGCCCCAACATACACACATGTAACATATGTACGACCCGTAACAGATCAGGCTGCCGGTTTTATAATGTTGGCTTTGTATGCGTTATCTATGTATAACACTAGGCAGCTCCTCCAATATGTGGTAGGGGTGTGCGGTTGCTCATCAGTATTTTGAACCTGTGCAATGCTCCTCCATATAGCATTTTCCCTTTCTCTATGCTGCTGGGAAATAGTTTATACCCGTCCTTGTAGCTCTGTATCAGTCGGGCTCACACAACCGTAAGTTTACCTTATGTGGCGCAGGGTGTTAAGGCAGCAGAAAAATGCAGTCCTAAGCTCTCGCTTACAACCTGAAGGTTGCAGGTTGAATCTCACGGTTGACTCAGCCTACCATCCTTCCGAGGTCGGTAAAATGAGTACCCAGCTTGCTGGGGGGGCGTAAAAGATGACTGGGGAAGGCAATGGCAAACCACCCTGCAAAAACAGTCTGCCAAGAAAACGTCACAATGTGACGCCACCCTAGGAGTCAGTCATGACTCGGTGCTTGCATCAGGAGACTTTACCTTTACCTTACGGAGGGTCTGTACCCTGTGTGATACACAGTAACTCGCAGGCACCCAGTTACATGGCTTACACAGTTCGACACGCTAATGTGAGCAGAATTGCGTAATACGCAGCCTTTTCCATTTTGCCGCGTGTACACGTGAGAACAAGACCATTATACCCTATTACATTGCTAAGTGACAGCGGGGACATTCCGCAACAATTACACCACACATGAGAAAAAACACTAGGACTTACTTGAGAAAAGCTTGCATTTCAGATGGCTCCACATTTTGGACAGTGAAGGTGTCTCCTGTTCCCTGTCTTGTGACCCACTTGTAGAGTTCTGGGGTCCTTGCCAGCAGCACGGCCTTGTGCACCTTAAATCGGGGTTGTCCAACATGGAGAACGGTATCTGTATGGATTTCTTCATTTAAAAGCCTGGAGAGGGAACAGGATTTTGATTTGAGAACAAGTAGTAGAAATAAGCAACACAACACAAAAGGGGTTGCCCCCCTTTTAGCTGTAGGAAGCAGACAGCTCTGTACATTGCGCAGTGGCCTGGGTTGGTACTGCAGGTTGAGGCTCATTTACTTCAATAGAACTCTGCTTGCAGTACCAACCTGGACCACTGGGCACTGTATGGAGCGGTCTGCTTCCTGCAGCAAAATAGCTAGAAGTGGGACAATCCCTAAAAAGACAAGTTGCAATTTTTAATCACTGTTTTCCTGGTCTTTTGAAAGCATGTAAAGCCTTTAATATTGTTACTACAGGGTGTCTTGAGCTTTCCCATCTTGGAAGTCTAAATTGGTTTCAAAAGACTTCCCAGGAAGCTAGTGGTTGAATAGAAGACATGTATTCAAACTGCTTGCACTGTGTATATTGGGGAGGGGTTAGTAGAGTTCGTTATACATAGCGCTTACCAGGACTACCCAGACTATCCAGGAACCAATCAGAATCTATTCTGAGCCCCTAAACCAGCACGGTCGACAATAAGCACCAAAAGATTGCCTATGGCCCATATACTGAACAATCAGAAACAAAAGTTAGTATGATCGTAAGTTTGGCCGATAATTGCCCAGTCAAACATGCCCCGCCATCCTCCGCCACGAGAAAAGTCATTTGTCTGAACAAACCTTCTACGTAAGCCAAGAAAAATCCTGGTTGTTGACAGCATCGGGAGTGCCGCTAGCCTCTCTGCTGCCTGAGGACAATAGCAAAATAGTGCCCCCTCCCTGCCCCCCGTATAAAATGCCGACAATTTAGCACACCGCAGGAAATAAATTCCTAAACTAATAATCCAATAAAACTACAAAAGTCCAAACATACATTATATAATTACAGCCCCAGAACCAAGCTCGGTACACAAATACGGCCCCAGAACCAAGCCCAGTACACAAATACGGCCCCAGAACCAAGCTCAACACAAGGATAAACTGTAAAGTCAGGTCAACCACGGCTATTTAATTTTATACAACCTGAACAATGGTAAAGTGTGATGGGAGTTGTCAGTTCGCAAACAAGAATGCTACTACCCACCATCACTCTATAGACCATACACTGACTTATGGACTGATCAGAGGCACCTAGTGGCAGAATAAACAATGTCATGTGAGAGTCACAAGCTCCTTTTTAATAAGCATTGTCCTTTTCTTTTCCATCCAGTCCAGACTGACATGACAACTTCTCCTGGACACAAATTGTCTCTTCAGAAATTGCCACACAGTTGTCTGTCTCTTTGTTTTTCGATATTCGTAATCTCCATATTAACAAACTTAATATGTCACATATGGTTTCCCCTAAATCCTGTAGAACAGTGCAACTCACAGCGCCCTGAGTAATGAATAGCAAGCCGCACTGTCCCTGTAGTAAATAAGGAGCCACACTGTCTCCTAGTAGTAATATATAGCAATACTGCCTCCTGTAGTAAATAAGGAGCCATACTGTCTCCTAGTAGTAATATATAGCAATACTGCCTCCTATAGTAAATAAGGAGCCATACTGTCTCCTAGTAGTAATATATAGCAATACTGCCTCCTGTAGTAAATAAGGAGCCATACTGTCTCCTAGTAGTAATAAAAGCCATAATGTCCCCTGCAGTCGTAGCCATACTATACCAGGCAGCCTGAAGCAGAGTGCTGAACTTGCCTCATCGACAGGGAGCCGCTGGGCAGCACATCACCCAGCGTGAACCAGGATGTGCTGCCAACAGTAATGAAACTATAAGCGCCTGAACACTCATTCTGTCTAAAGACAGTCCTGATGACTATTCCATGTATACAGACCTAAACGAGCAGTGATCAGCTTGCTGTCATAGATCAGTGTTGGTTCTGCAAAATGGAACTACCTACACCAGCATCAGACCATCAACAGACTCCATGCCCACCAGATCACATGCCCCTTATACCTCAAGCTTTGCCCGACCTCCGTTACATGCACGTCATTAATCACACATTAGACCCAAGTTGCAGTAATGTTCATATGGTTGTGTAGGAGGTGCACTCACATTCTATGGTCTCCTAGGGAAGAGGAACACATACAAACATGGGACGGATTCTAGAAGACACGGACAACAACATGATTGTGCAGGTAGATATGGAGGACCCCCGATTGTGGAAAAGACTCTTCAAAGTTGACATTTGTGTAGGATCTGCGGACACTATTTTGTATGAAGACCTGAAGATGCAGAAAGTTTCCTCCAGGTGGGTGCCGCGAATGTTGACTGCCAATCACAAGGCTGCGTGCGTGGCAATGTGTTAGGTGATCTTGACATGTGAAGAGAGC
Source organism: Eleutherodactylus coqui (assembly GCF_035609145.1). Taxonomy (NCBI): domain Eukaryota; kingdom Metazoa; phylum Chordata; class Amphibia; order Anura; family Eleutherodactylidae; genus Eleutherodactylus; species Eleutherodactylus coqui. The sequence continues at coordinate 260,032,129 of NC_089839.1, read as the reverse complement.
ATGAATGGGGCCTTCAGTCTGTCCATTGTCACAAGGGATTTTATGTTTTTCCAAAGATGGAGGACGCTCCTTGTGGTCACATGTTCCAGTCCTCTTACAGTGGGCAAAAAAAAAAAAAATGAGGAGACTTTAGAAGTTGGACGCACGTACCAGTAGTACGTTGTTGCATTTGGTGAACTGGATCCATGCAATGACCTTATGATTGTCCCGGGGACTTTAACAAGTGGTGACAGATGACCGGTGGACACATCGGACTTCCATCGCTCCTCTAAGTAAATTTAGAAAAGGGGACAAGCGGAAGGAAGGATGACTGCAAGATCAGACTACACAGGATGTTTGTTGTCTGTTACCATGGAGACACTGGAACTGAAGACGCCAAACACTACAGTACTATGTGCAGCACGGCTGCCTTTATTACTTTACACGGAAACGCTTTAATTATTGTCTTATTTAATCAGATAAAACACACTGACCAAAACCGGTTCACACGTATAGCGGTCCAATACAAAGGGTAAAGGTATAAGGCTTGGTTCACACAGGGCGGATTTGCCGCGGTTTTGCCGTGCAGAATTCAGCCGCGGCAAATCCGCCTGCGGCTGCTAATCTCGGGATTAGCCAGCCATGTGGACGAGATTTCTCAGAAATCTCGTCCACACGGGATGGCCAATCCGCTGCGGTAAGTCCGGCTGAAACCGCGGCCGCCGCAGCTTCAAAAGATGCAGCATGTCTGTTTATTGTTTACTTTCGTCGCGGCTGCGCTCTCCTCTATGGGAGCGCCGACCGCAACGGAAAAGCGAGCGGCCGGGCCGCTTTAAAGTCGCTGCGGCTTTTTCTGCGGCGGTTCTCCCGGCGGAAATCTCGCGGTTTTTGCTGCGGCCAAACCGCGGGATTTTCGGCGGGAATACGCCCCGTGTGACCCCAGCCTTACTACTAGGATACTACAACCCAGAGGACACAGAGGTCAAACTCAAGTCCCGCCCCATTTTATGTAGCCCACCAGCCATGCGGGGTTAGCCAGGCAGCGCTGGGATACACCGGGGTCTGAGGGGGAGGCGCTGCTCTGACCCCTGTGTAGTGGCCGGCGCTTGTAATTGCAAGCGCAACGCCCAGTGATTTCAATGGGGTCACTATTATTGCTGAGGCCACTATTGGTGTCATTATTATGGGGGCCACCATCACTACCGAGGCCACGGAGGGGTGGGGAGGGGGCACCATCACTAACGAGGCCACAGGGGGGGCGGGGGCACCATCACTAACGGGGCCACGTTGGGTGCTATTGCAATGCTGCTCCAAAGTAAGTCATGCCGTGTATATTTTCATGTTTTCCATTGGATGAACACACACTCATGTGAGCGACCCCATTAACATCAGCGGGTTCTGTTCACTGCGTCTTGTGCGTGTGATACATGTGAACGAGCTCTTACTATACAGCTGATGCGGCCCATAGCAGATCCATACATCACCTGAGCAGATCCCTACTGAGCTGATCACTCAGTAGATCCCTCAGCCGGCGCCGCTCTGACACATCCTTGGCATGGAAGCCCTTCCATTCTGTGCGGCTGCTGGCTGCCATCCTCATGCACAGTCATCTAGCAGCAGCCTCCATCACTCCACCTCCCGGCGCCGTTACCAAGGCAACCACCCACGGGAAGCCAGGGACAAGCAGCTAGGCCGCGGCGGGTAGGGACTGGGCTCGGCGGAACTGCCCGGTGCACCTTGTACTTTGTTTTCGAACCACGATTCCTGCCGGGCTGGATGACGTCACTCCCGGAAGCCACGCCTCTCAACAGTAAGATGGACCAATAGCTGTAGGACCTCTTGCCGGTACTGTGTTACTATTGGCCACATGGGAACAGATGGCCGGGAAGGCGGGAAAGAGGCTGGGGTTAACCCTGAATGTGCTGGAAGATGTCGGCCGGCAGCGTGGAGCGGCCAGCAGTGCTGAGGGAGAGTGGCTGAGGGGGGTGTCACGTGTCCCAGGAGGAGTAGAGCGCCTAGAAGTTGTACTAAGTGTGCCCCCCTGTATTCCCACCCTGACCCCTTACGGCTCACAGATTGACACATTTTTCTAAATCCGTTTCTCCAGCGTAACCGCGACACATCCAGTAACGGAACGCCCGCAGGGTTATGGTGGTTTAACCCCTTACTGACGAGCCCATTTTATGCCCAAATGACCAATCAATTTTTTTTATTGTCGCATTCCCAATTTCCATAACTTTTTAATTTTTCCATCACATGAAGGTTTATTTTTGCGGGACACGTTGTAGTTTTTAATGGCATCATTTTGGGGTATATATAATGTATTGTATTACTTTTAAATTTATTTTTAAGGTAGATTTTGAAAAAAAAAGACATTCCGCCATTGTTTTCTTGGGTTTCTTTTTGACGGCGTTGGACATGCAGAATAAACCATGTGATAACATTATTCTGTGGGTCCGCACCGCTGCGGTAAGGCCTCTTTCACATGGGTTACAGCATTATCGCCGCGAGAAAATCGCAGCTGTGTTCTGTGCGCTATCTCTGTTTCCTCGCAGCGATATCATGACTTTTTTAGCACACTTGCTGGGATTTTCGGGGGAGGGGGGGACTTGAAATATAAACCCTACCCTGAAAATAAGCCATAGCTGCATTTAAAAAGCAATACATTACCAAACAGGCGCTGTCCACTCCGGCAGTTCGGCGGAACTTGTTTGTGGTCATCAGCCAGCGCTTCCTGGTCAGGGGTTTCAAAAACCCCGCCTCCAGGAATCGCTGGCTCTGATTGGTCTTTGAGCGCCACGACTCGGCCAATCACTGCAGTGCTTGATGAACCAATCACAGCCATTCAATGAGATAACATGCTAGCTATTATTCAAATTTACCAGTGTAATCAGCAGGTTTTAGTTATACAGAAACATCTCAAATACTTTCTGTTATGAACTTTAAAAAAATGTGTTGCACGGTGATCAGATACTCTACTGTCTGTTCAGCCTTAGACCCTGAGGGGTGGGGAAGGGAGGGGAGGGGGCAGCTGCGTATTTTCTCGGCTTCTGCCGTGAGAATCTTTGTGTGTGCTGTACAAGCAGCTGGGGGCCCACTGGATTCTGCTGGTGCTTTCTACTCTGGACCTCCTTCTATAGCGCATATATGAATATTGAATCCTATTACTCTTGACAGTTAATGCAGTTGATCAGCTGCACTGGGCTCTACATTCTGAGGCAGTCGGTGTCCTCCCCTAATGCCCCTTATAGACAAACATCAATGAGAACTGAAGCAGCTTTCAGTATCAGTGGGGAAGGGGTTGGTTGAATAGAGCACCATAAATTGGAGAAGTTATCCCCCTGAAGGTAAGGGTTTGTCAGCTCTTGCTGTATTGACGCTTGGGACAACATTATCTTCCACTCCTGTGGCACTATCTTCTAAGACAGTAGTGAGAGGAGGAGCAGAATTGAATACCGTCACCACTGGAAACGAGGACCAGCTAGTGAATTGCATCATGAACTATACTGTATGAAAAAAGTTCATACATTATCCCTTGGGGATCTTCCCACACTAGACTCTATCTTGTTCTAGCTACAAAAAGTTGCTGGGAAGATCAGGTGAAGCCTAAGGTTTATTAGAGACTAGTAATCATTAGGAAATTATAATACCAGTGTTTCTGGCAAACCCCTTTAATTTGCCCTTTTCATGCAAATATTTCTTGTGACGCAATGCGCCACACAGCTGTGCTACATGGTACATGCATTATGATCTCCACACATCACACACACACAGATCTACTACATCCATCTGGATTCGCACACAAGACAAACATGGCTCTGCTACATGGTACATCTATTATGATCCCCACACATCACACACACAGCTCTACTACATCCATCTGGATTCGCACACAAGACAAACATGGCTCTACTACATGATACATCCATTATGATCCCCACACATCACACACATAGCTCTACTACATCCATCTTGATTCCCACACATCACGCACACAGGTCTACTACATCCACCCTGACCCCACACATTACACACAGCACATGACAAACAGCTCTGCTACATCCTGATTCACACACATCATACACACAGCTCTACTACATGCATCTTGATTCCCACACAAGAAGAGCACAGCTTGGCTCCTCCCTCAGGAGTGACATCACCGCAAGTCCTTCAGCCCACCAGATTTCTGAGGTGACGGTTGGTCAGTGTCTTCTACCAGGACCGCTGAGTTGTGTATGACATAATAACGGCTTAGTTGTATTCTCATTTTCTTATTTTTGCCCTCCCCTTCCAAGAGCCCTAACTGTGCTGTTCTTCTGTCGGTCAGGCTCTGTATTTTATATATGTTGTAGGACCTGTGATGACGCCACCAGGGGGCAGAGCAATAGACATCACCAGGGTGTGGTGCAAATATATTTGGTTATTTGTAGCCCTCCATCTTGTATTAAAACAGCCATTAATATTCAATGTATAGATTGTAAGGATTGAGTAACTGAGCCTTATAGACTTTTTGGAACCTTGTAAGTATCTGGACATAGTGTCACCACTGTCTTGTAAATCTACCACCATTGTCTATAGAGTCTTGTGATCTATTGTCTAATTAATAATGCAAATCTATCTTATTGTCTTAAGACTGAGCTGGGGCCTTATGTATATTTGAAGCTTAGTGCTGTCATTGTTTTAGGAATCAGTTTGTTTGTCTGATGTGGTTAATGGTCACTTCAAATTGTGACTAGAGATGAGCGAGTATACTCGCTAAGGCACATTACTCGAGCGAGTAGTGCCTTAGCCGAGTATTTCCCCGCTCGTCTCTAAAGAGACGGGTGAGTTGCGGCGGGGAGGAGAGAGGGAGATCTCCCCTCCGTTCCTCCCCGCTCCCCGCCCCCCGCCGGACCCCGAATCTTTAGAGATGAGCGGGGAGATACTCGGCTAAGGCACTACTCGCTCGAGTAATGTGCCTTAGCGAGTATACTCGCTCATCTCTATTTGTGACCTTTTCAAACACACAATGATATTTGTAATGCAAATATTCAGGCAATAGGTTATACTAGCTGTAAAAGACAGAGGGTTTTGGAGAGGGAGAAGCATTTTGGACTTGTGGTAGTGAATGCCCTCTCACAGTGTTGTTCAAAGGCTGTGTATAACAGCCGAAACGTTGTTATCATGTGGAATTAATAAAGAAGAGGATTAATAGCTATCTGCACCTTCCTGCTGCTTGGACTTCTATTTTCGTACAACTGGCTTACGGACCCATGGTCAAGGGTCTGCTCCTGAGCGTGCAGGGTCATTGAAGCCTTCCACCTATGGTGTTACACTCTGTGCTATTTTCTACTACTTTCTATGGACAGTGTCGTTCCCAAGAGGCCCCCTGTTCTCTGATTTTTCGCCGTTGCTTCTCCAGCTGATGCACAAAGCAGATAAGTATACACAGGGCTCTTGGTGTTATGGGTATTGATGTAACCTTTGTTTAAGAATTGTTTACAAAATGTATATGCGATATCACCTATTGTTATGTAACTTTGTTCTATTTTTTAGCATTTATTCATTTGTATTAATAAATTGTGTTGTATCAACCCACTTGTCCTTCTGTAAAGCCTTATCTGAACTTGATGTTTTCCAGTTAGCAAAACACCAGGGGTGGCGCATGAGAAGCACATACATACATACTCACTGACAAGTGGTCGTTAGTAGTTTGACTAGCTTGTTACCTGCAACTTCGTCCTCATGGAATTTTTTAAATCTAATCTGTGTTTTGCTGTATACTGAAATGTAAAAAGATGAACTAGTGAAAGGAATGTAACTACAATCTGCTGGCAGACAGTTCTGTATGCTATTAGTCTTGTCATCTTTTGGGATATACAGATTTTGTGGGCTGTATACATGTGAGCCGCCACATACAGCTGCCCAGGAGAAAAACATGTTTTTTCTAAATGTACACCCGCTACCTTTAGGGTTTGCCCTTCAGCCTTATTGATCGTCATCACAAATGATATTTTTGGAGGAAATTGCAGCCTTTTGAATTGAAAAGGCAAATCCGTCGGTATTATTGGAATGTGTGGAATTAAAACACTTCCTCCTTCTGCTATTCCAGTCCTAATAATGGCTCTTACAATATTTCGCCCCAGGTGTGTAATTTGTAATCGTGTGCCGTTGCAGAGTTTTGGCGCATTAATAGGACCGGAACACCAACTTTTAACCTCAGCTTATAGGAAGGCACTCCTGACAATTCCAAAGAGTTAAGGAACTCTACAGGGTGTGAGGGGACTTGTTCAGCGTCCATAACGTTATCCACCAACAGATACTCTACAATATCTCCTTCGACTCGTGAAATAATTTTTTCATTCACCTGTCCTACAGTTTCATTAGTTGGTGCCAAAATTAGCCTTTGACACAACCGTTCTTTATTCCCCATATTAGGTTGAATAAAACTTGCTTATCAGAGCTGCGCTGTGATTGGTTGCTGTTTCTTATACTGCTGAGGTAAAATAAAAGCTGTGCTGTGATTGGTTGCAGTTTGTTATACTGCTGAGGTAAAAAAAAAAAGCTGCACTGTGATTGGTTGCCATGGGCAACACAGATTTAAAAAAAAATCTCAATCCATGTTCATGTGTCTTTTGTTCAGGTTTTAATCCCAGGCAACACCGGGTATCCCTGCTACCTTAATAATCGCATACGTGCGGCAATGATGTCTGCCCTCATGTGTCTGCCCGTTTGTGTAGGCCTAGCTTATGTGCACACCCTTCCCCTTGCTGAACGGTGCTGGCGGCGGAGCGGAGGTGCGCCTGCGCATGACCAAATCTGCCTTGTCACGCTCTCTAGAGAACTCGGGATAAAACATGGTCTATGTCCTTCCTCAGGATGCTATATCCCTGCAAAATTTTCATCAAAATTGCTTCAGCGGTTCAGCCATGAAAAAGTAACAGACAGACAGAGAGCTTGTTCTAATGAACGTACTTTTTGCGCTGCTAGCACCACACAGAACACGCTTCTAATAGGACCCAGTAGGTTCCTTTAGAAGCGTTCACATGGATCATTGTTAGGAGAGCGAAACTGCACGCACCTAACAAAGATCGGACATGCGAGTGCAAACTCGCATGTCAGCTCTGAGGTGCCCGCAAAGATAGCACATGTCCTATCTTTGCTGCCTGCTTTCTATAGGCTCCTATGGGAGCCTTGAAAGCAGGCAGCCCGCACCTCAGATCGTGTGAACGGGCTACTTCACAGAGATTGAAGCTGCCCATTCATGCAATATTTACAGCGCTGACACTATGCATTTGCCCAGATGGACAGTTTCTTTCCCATTTATAATATTAGTATGGATATGGATGGAGAGAAAGCTGTATGGTAACAGGCATAGAGGGGATATGTTGCAGCTTTCCGTAAAGGTATGCATTGGAGATCCTCCATACTTACATCCTCTGACAGGAGGCTCCAATAGTGATGTGAACAGGCCCTTACAAGTGTGTGAAAAAGATTTTAGTTTGAAACTATAGTAATTGTCAGGGTTGCGGGCATAGCATGATCTAATAACTAAGGAGGCCCATCTCCACACAGTGGTAAGGTGCGGTTATTGATGAAAGGAAGGCATTGAAATTAAATGTATTGAATGTACTGGACCATTGTTTGTGAATCATTCCTGTGCTGTGATATTGCTGCATTATGACTACATTGTAATGTCTTTGTGTACATTTAAGAAAGCAGAGAGGCAGGCATTCAAATACTGCATCGTTGTTGATTGGACCACAGACAGAAGTGGAGAAGTGAGGGAAATAAAGTATAGGACAGTGAACTACTGTCAGAGTGGTAGGCTTACAACATGCATCCTGCCTAAGGGCTTATTCACACGAGCGTATATCGGCCACCATTTTCACGGCGGTCCGATATACGCTATCATCTGATGCATTGGATTCTAATGCGTCAGATCACACAGACGTATTCCCATGGCGTAACAGTTCCTGGCCGGCCAATATAGCACCGAGCAGGAAAGATAGTCCTGGAGCTATCTTTCCGCCTGAAATATGTCGGCCTCTTCATAGCCTCCTATGGGAGCCAATGACCGCGGCCAGAGAAGGGAGGGAGTTCTGCTAAACTGCCTCCCCCTTCTCTCCTCCTCTCTCCTCCCCTGTTTGCAATGGGAGGGCTGGGATAAAGGCAGAACTAATTTAAGCTCTTCCCCTCCCATTGCTGGCTGTAGACAAGGGGCAGGGAGAGGGTGGGAGCTTAGCTCCACCCCACCATGTCCCCTCCCATTGCAAACAGACGCAGGGGAGGAGAGAGGAGGTGAGCCTGCGAGCTAAGCTGTCTCTCCCCGCCCAATGGCAATGCAGCCTCAGCGTATATGCACCAGGCCTGGCCGTCTGAACGGCGCACAAATGTTAGATTTGTGCACCTGTTCACGCATTTTTACGGAGCCGGTGGGCCTAAAGGTGGATTGCAAACAGCTAGGCAGCAAAAGAATGAGGAAGATCACCTGAAAATACTAAATTAAAAACATGAAATTTGAACACTCTTCATGCTAACTGAAGCCTTTCGGGTCTGAGATGTAGCTCTTGGGTTTTTTGCAAACTCTCTGAAAATTGCACGGTCTGACCTTGGGTTGAATTTGCTGGACATCCACTCCTGGGAAGATTTGTTTTGCATGTCTTCCACTTGAGAATAATCTTTCTCACTGTAGAATGATGAACTCCAAATTGTTTGCAAAAGGCCAAATAGCCCTTCCTGGACTGATGGGCAACAAGAATTGCTTCTCTAAGATCATTGCTGCTGTCTTTCCTCCTTAGCATTGCATTAACACATACCTGAATGCTCCAGACCAGGAAACTTCCCAAATTCCTACTTTTATAGAGGTTGTCACACTTGCTGATGATCAATTAATTAGGTGCATTTGATTAGTAGCACCTGACTGCTACTTACCCTCTTATTTCCTATGGAAGCAATAACGGTATACTTAATTTTTCACACACTGCTTCTGCATTTTAGCCTAGTTTTTGTTAAATAATGACACATTGTAACTTGATGTGGTGGTCACCTCAGGTTGTATTTACCTAATTTTAAGATCTTCTAAAGACCAAAAGTACTGATTCGTGAAAAATAGAATTCAAAGAGGGCGTACTTTAGTTTTCATGACTGTATATGCTTGATAATACCATCAGCCCTTGAGCTGACCTGTGAGCCATTGTTTGGGCCATTGATATTTTACTTGCCAACTGTACATTCTAAAGTTTTATATAGTGTCATATACTCCTTGAACTTCCCCGCACTCTGATATTAACAGTATATTCTTTGTCTTGTGCTCTGCTGCATTGAGCATTCATTTACTAAGAGGTTTCTCTTCATTATAGTCCAGTGAGCCCCATAAGGCAGATCCACTTCATTTGTATTCACCAAGCAGCAATTACAGATATAACAGCATGCATCATAGGCACATGGAACGCCCTTGTCTGTATCGTTATTGATCCACAGGACTGTTTTTTTCCATGTGCCATTACTACTGTTTCCTGCATTCAAGAGATAATTTTCCTGGCGATACGTCGGGGTATAAAATTCACAGTGGCACACAAAAACCATTCGTATGCCGCAGAAAAAAATGGCTTTCAATGGCTAATTCTACTGCAGATTTTTATGATCTTAATAGCTATGTTTTTCACCAACCTCCTTTATGTTTCCATCCTTCAGGATTTACTCCTGTCATTTGCTAAAATAATATTTTACAAATTGTCCTGAAAGTATGTGCCTGGCCTGGAAATTTTAAGCCACTCCTGTATTGTATTGGCTGTGTGCTTACAGTCATTGTCTTATTGGAAGGTGAACCTTCTGCCATCCCTTGCACTCTGGATCAGTTTAGAATCTCTAGATTAAGAATATCTTTGTACTTTTGCTCCATTCAGCTTTCCTTCAACCCTGACCGGTCTCCCTGTCTCAGCTTCTGAAAAATATTCCCACAGCATGACGATGTTACAATCACCATGCTTCTCTGTAGGAATAATATTGGGCAGGCGATGGGCACTGCCTGGTTTCCTCCAGGGATAACGTTTAGAATTGAGGCAAAAAAAAGTTTAATCTTGGTTCATCAGATCAGAGATCTTGAGCCCTTCAGGTGCTTTTTGGCAAACTCCAGACGGACTTTCATGTGTCTTTTACTGAGGAGAGGCTTCTTTCTGGCCACTTTGCCACAAAGCCCCGATTGGTGGAGTGCTGCAGTGATAACTGACCTTCTGGAAGTTTCTCCTATTTGCACACAGGATCTTTGGAGGTTGACAGTTGAGTTCGTAGTCACCTCTTACCAAGGCCCTGCTCTCCTGATTACTTTGTTTGGTGGGTTGGCAGCTCTTTGAAGAGTCCTGGTTGTTACAAGCTTCTTCCATTTAAGATATATGGAGGCCGCTGCGCTCTTGGGACTTTTCAGTGCAGCAGAATTTGTTTTCTAGCCTTCTCCAGATCTGTGCCTCCACGTAATCCTGTTTCCGATCTCTACAGGCAGTTCTCTCCTCATGGCATGGCATATAGACAGGGGTGTGCCTTTTAAAATTATGTCTGATCAACCGAATTTACCACAGGTGGATACCAATGAAGGTATAGAAACATCTCAGATCATTAAAAGAAATGGGAAGGACCCAGAGCTCAAGTCCCATATCAAAGGGTCAGAACACGTATGTCAATGCAAATTATTCGTTTTTGATACTTAAAAAATTTGCAGAGATTTCAAACCTTTTATTTTTACTTTGTCATTATGGGGTATTGGGTGCAGTATCATGGGGAAAAACTTTTTTTTTTTTTTTAAATATATTATATATCACTGGAATATATTAGTATACTAGTAGTCTAGAAGTTGGCCTTTACTATACTCTCATGCTGGAAAGACTATAGAACAGAAACCCTAAATCCATAGAATATTAAATTGCTGAATACGTATATTGATCTATATGGTGAGAAACCCATTACTTGCTCCAGTAAGCCACCGAGTTGTGTAGGGAATTGCATAATAAGCCCTGCCAAACCGCAGCAGCAATCATAACTCTGCTGTCATGTAAATTATTTATTTTAAAAATGCATTCTTCAAGTCTGCAGAATTATACTTTTTTTAGCGTCCTTGATACGTATATACTACTGCCGTTTAATAAAATACAAGGGACATTGTCCTGTCCTCTTTTTTTTCCCTTCTCTAAACAATATTGTAAGCCATTAAAGTTTTTCTTATTCAGCAAATTCTATAGTCAAAGTTTTTGCATTTTATCATTAAGTCATAACATAGTGATATATAAGCAGCTTTAGGTCTAGAAGACTGCTAGGAACCACTGATAAAATATTTACATATGTTTAAGTGGGACTCTAATCATTATGCAGATTTCTTGATCCTGAGAATGAAAGTGATCAGTGAGGACCCCCACTGATCCATAGAATGAAGGGGCTGGAGCAATGGTTTTGCGCTGCATTACCTTCTACGATTTACTACACTGCAGTGCTCCTTTCACTTCATGACCTCTAGGACCCCCAAAGATCACAAAAATGAAGGGGCTGCAACGTTGTTTTCGCCACCGCTGTGCTGGGAATTACCAGACGTAGCCTTAAGCATTATGATCCCTTCTACGGAATTGGTGGGGGTCCCAGAGGACAGACTCCCACCAGTCATAAAGTGATGGCATATTATAGCAATGGGCCATGGAATAGTCCTTTGAATATTATTCTAATCCTTAAACCACTGTTATATAGAAGTAATTTCTGTTGACAAGCTTAAGAACAGACAAGTAAGAAACTTAATGCAGTACATCACTGCTGAAAATACAAAAAAAGCCCCGAAATGACAGGATTTGAAGAGATCAAAAGTATGTATTCTGTTCTTCTTGGAGGAGAATAATAAATTTACTAATGACACATTTCTTTGTCAATTTATTCATGTATTCATGCAGATCTGATGTTCTTGTTCTCAGATTTTCAACGTCTACCTTGTATAACATTTGTGACTGATCATGAGACAATTGAAGCAGAAAGTACCTGATCTATATCTCAGCCCAACATGTATCTGGTAGATTAGTGCCCTTAGTGGGTAATGTACCTACAAGATTTATACAAAGTCCGTATGTTAAAGAATTCAGCCTTCCCAAGATGATTGCTTAGGGCACATGTGCAATTATTTTTCTTATATTTGCAAAGTCTGTTCAGAACCCTTTAAAGGGAATCTGTCAGCTGCTACAAGCCCCGTAAGCTAAACTTATGGACTTATAGGAGCTGAAATGCTGAATCCAGCCATGTAACACTTCTCTTCCCTGTTGTTCCTGCACTGTCAAAGCCACCACTAAATGCATCCGGTGGACAATTTGGTGCATGAATAGAATGATAGAACTAGTTCCCATTCTATGCATGCATCGATGTAGTCTTCTGATTTGACAGCACAAGGGGGTGGGGATGTTGCGTATAGGACTCACGCCGCTGGATTCAGCATTTTAGTTCCCATGAATCTATAAGTTTTGTGTCATGGCTCTCTGGCGTTGGTATTGGGACCTGGATGACGTCATGTCATCAGCCTTGGCCCACATGATCCACACTCTGGCATATGCTCAGCATGAATTCATCACTGGACATCGACAAGAATGCTTCTCTGCAGGTGAGTGCATGGGTTGGTCAGCTGAAAGGTGCATGTCACAGCCGGCCAATCAAGTTATTCTTCTAGTCTGTAGGTGTTTCTGGTCAGGTTGGGGGCCCCTGTCCTGCTCCATAGTCAAATAAGTCTTTTGGTAAAAGATATTCTGATGTATTGTGTCATTTATTTTCTGCCTATTTTGCTATTATATTTCATCTAGTTCGTTTCCTTGCTTGTTTCCATCTATATTATATCCCTTGTTGTTCTCTCCAGCAAACATTATCCCTGTTTTCCAACTAGTGAAATGAATGGTCTCCCTAGGTTCCTGACATGGAGTTACCCTCATCGGGGCGAGTGCTCCACTTTTAGGTAGGGTCTCATCACAGTAGTTTAGTCTCAGATTTCCCATTTCCCCACTTTTTGGTTTCGTTACGTGTATTTTTCTCTGCATTAATATATTGGGTGTTTAGCTGTCCTCTTAAGGACAACAAATTACGTCGGAGGAGGTATTTCATGTCCAGCTCAAAGGAACATGTGGCTTATGGGGTTCATAGAAGCTGCCAGACTCTAAAATGAAAACGATGTCTGCACTCCACCTCATTGAATCTTAAGAATAAGCTATCTTTGCATATATATTATTTGCAATCCTTTCAAAGAACACAGGAAAAGCTGTATTTTTGCACTCATCCTGGCATCAAAACACAGTTAAAAACATTTCTCAATTGGCTTCTTTATGCAAATTACCTGCTTTATAGAGCTAACAGAAGACAATGCCCAACCAGTTCAGCCCGTTTCCAGAAGCTAATCTAGTCCATTGTGGGGAAAAGAAAATTCCTTCCCAACTCCATAATGGCAATCAGAATAATTCCTGGATCAATGTTTGAAAGTTTCTACCCTACTCTAAAACCCGGATCAACAATCCTGCTTATTTAATGTTTACATACTATAATATCATGGCGCTCTAGAAAGACATCTAGTCCCCTCTTAAACTCCTCTATGGATTTTGCCATCACCACGTCCTCCTCAGGCAGAGAGTTCTACAGTCTCACTGCTCTTACAGTAAAGAACCCCCTTCTGTGTTGGCGATGAAACCTGCTTTCCTCTAGATGTAGCGGATGCCCTCTTGTTACAGTCACAGTCCTGGGTATAAACAGATCATGGGAGAGATCCTTGTATTGTCCCCTCATGTATTTATACATTGTTGTTTGGTCGCCCCTTAGCCATCTTTTTTCCAGGTCCATATGGGTGCTTTCACATGAGCGGAATATTTCCCCAATACGCACCTATAGGCGTAGAAGATTCCACACTAAAATCTGCATGTATACATGCAGATTCTAAAGTGGAAAACCGCAGCAGCAATGCATCTTTAGAAGGTGTCAATTGTAGAAATATTCCACTCATGTAAAAGCAACCTAAGGGACCTTTCACATGGGCGGAATTGGTCCGAAACATGTAAATTCTGCATCTAAATCAGCAGAATACCTTCTGGTTTTGATGCGGAATTGAAAATGGCTTACATCAGCCTGCAGTTATACATCAAAATCTGCAGTTACACCTTGGTGCGTTTTTGTCCCTCATCAATGTGCAGTAGGTTTCTGGCTTGGCTAGTGCGAGGCCTGCGACGTGGGTCAGGAGGGGTATCATCTCTCCTTAAGGAGAGCACCTAGAGGTGAGTGAGGAGACTTCTTAAGCCATGCGTGTTCCTCTCGGAAATATATGCAAATAAGGAAGATGGAACAATATCTCTGCAGTGCCACCTATTGGATGGCAGCATTCCTTCAAATCAATGTATGAGTTTTTATACAGGTCTTTATAACAATGATTGGAAATTGAAAGCCAAGCCAGAATCCATATACAGACAGCTGTTTTGGTTTTTCTTCCCCCCTCATCAGTGTGCAGTAGGTTTCTGGCTTGGCTAGCGAGAGGCCTATGACGCCTTAGGAATGTTCATAGCTTAGTTTTTTTTCTTGTTAGGCAAGTTGTAGTATTAAAATATTGTGCCCATCTCAAGTAATCAGACTAAAGACACACATGCACAGTATAACTGTATATTTTACATTGTGCTAGTAATTAAGGTGAGGTAAAACATTTCATTTTTCACATCCTTATAATCAACGACAAACAGCATAAATGTACAGAACCACCGTAACAGATTCCAATACGAAGAGTCATAGGTTCAGGACAGGCCATTCTGTGTAGTGACAACATTTTAGTGATGTTACAAAATGTAGTAAAAAAATAAGAACTAAATTATATCCATGTGACCAGTTGGCCACCGGCACCCCTGTATTTAAATTTTAAAAAGTTTACAAGGCACCACACAACAATTCAAAAGAATGCAATATATCCAAGACGTCCATGACTTTTTTTTTGTTTTTGTACTGTGTAAACTCAGAAATGTTAAGGCATGTATATGTGCAAAATATAACACTACAAATCAGACTGGCATTGACAATTGACACAGCTCACGGGACAATCCTCTCTGTTTTATAATACACAGCGACATTACAGTAGACACAGTACAGTGACCATGTTCACTGAGACAAGCTAAATATGGCCCTTTGTTAAGATAACTTTTTGTTTTTTAGTTAATAAATAGACCATCTTCCCACTAGATGACTTTCTCTTTTTTTTCTAGCAGAGAAGACTTTAAAATCAAGAGTAGACCTTTTTAGGTGTCTAAATAATAGTGCCGAAATCAGTCTTTTATTCGAAATCTGTCTTCATGTAGAAAAGTCCATATCAAGGTGTTCACCAAGTCTGCCTGATCTTGCTGAAGCCAATGGCTGCCTTGTGACAATACTGATAACTGGAAGTAATTCTTCACATAAACTCTCGTTAGTTCGGCCATCTCCACTTCAACGAACGCATCAAGTTCTCCCCATAGTAGTAGAGTTGGCATGGTCACCTGGTGATGTTTTAATGGTAGGCAGCTGTATGGAGGAAAGGGAACACAAGTTATTTTTGTATTGCTTATATCGTTTATTGATATTGCTATGCTAATATTCATAAATGAACCACCGTAGTAAGTTAAAGGTATTGTTCCAAGAAGACAACTAATGTTAATATGGCTTATTAGGATGTAAGGGACTCCTCTCTATGGGCTGGAACGGCAACTGTTCTGAGGGACTCTGTATTACATGAATGGCCATAAATCTCAATGCCGTCATATAATACTACATTGCCAAGCTGGAGGCAAAACGCTTGGTTGACCTCCAATTGTCTTTGTAAATTCAGATGTTTGGCAGGAGTGGGACTTGAGATGATCAGATTCTAAAAGGGTTTATCTCTAATGAGGCAACCACTTTACCAGGATGAACAATTGTAAATTACTGTCAATACTTCACTTTGAGTAATTCAAGTGTTTTTGTCACTTACGAGAAGTAAAATTACTGGATTTCTAGTGAAAAATGTACTTTTACATTTTGAAATCAATTTAACCCATTTAGGACCAGGCACAGTAAATATACGGAGTCTGGTCCTGGGCTTAAAGGGGTTGTCCCGCGGCAGCAAGTGGGTCTATACACTTCTGTATGGCCATATTAATGCACTTTGTAATGTACATTGTGCATTAATTATGAGCCATACAGAAGTTATAAGAAGTTTTTCACTTACCTGCTCCGTTGCTAGCGTCCTCGTTTCCATGGAGCCCGTCTAATTTTCGGCGTCTAATGGCCAAATTAGACGCGCTTGCGCAGTCCGGGTCTTCTTCTTTTCTCAATGGGGCCGCTCGTGCAGGATGCCGGCTCCGTGTAGCTCCGCCCCGTCACGTGCCGATTCCAGCCAATCAGGAGGCTGGAATCGGCAATGGACCGCACAGAAGCCCTGCGGTCCACCGAGGGAGAAGATCCCGGCGGCCATCTTCAGCAGGTAAGTAAGAAGTCACCGGAGCGCGGGGATTCAGGTAAGCGCTGTGCGGTGTTCTTTTTTAACCCCTGCATCGGGGTTGTCTTGCGCTGAACGGGGGGGGGAGGGTTAAAAAAAAAAAACCCGTTTCGGCGCGGGACAACCCCTTTAAAACCCAGCCTATGTGAAATTACGGCGGGGATTTAAGCCTCCTGCTCTGCAATCAATCAGAGGAAGCATGGGTTGTCAGCTGTTAGTGACAGCTGATAACCTGGAGGAGAAGGCAGGAGGGGTTTTTAAACCTTTCTGCCTTTTCCTTCCCTGAGTACACAGGGGTTCCCTATTACAGCAGAGCTGCAGGATCATATTAAACCCTGACCAGCTCAGCTAGTGACTAATGTCACTACAGGGGTTGCTTTCCCCTGTAACTAGGGCTCCTATGGATGCCCCAGCAACAGTGGGAAAGTGTCAAATAAAAAAAAAAAATGTGAATGTTCCCCAGAGGTCTTATATGACTTCATAGGGGACAGATGATAAAAAACATAATTACATAAATAAGTAAAACAAAATTACAGAATAAAACAACAATATATAGATAAGAAAGAAAATAACCCAAAACCAATGCTATAAGTGCCCTGTAATCCAAAACCATACATATTTTATATCAAAAAGTCCAAAACAAAATGAGGAACCCATTCTCATACTTTATTTTGATGTAAACATACTAATAGAGATGAGCGGGCATACTCGGTAAGGCAATTTACTCGAGAGAGCATTGCCTTTTTCGAGTGCCTGCTGGCTCGTCCCTGAAGATTCGGGGGTGAGCGGGGTGTTGCGTAGGGGATAGGGAGGAAGAGAAATCTCTCTCACTCTCCCGGCCACCACCCCCGCCCCCCGCGGCCCCCCGAATCTTCAGGGACGAGCCAGCAGTTACTCGAAAAAGGTGATGCTCTTTTGAGTAAATCGCCTTGACGAATATGCCCGCTCATCTCTTCATACTAATTAAAAGAAAAAATAACTAGAAATGTAAAAAAAATCATATTTTTTTTCGCTTTTTAACCCCAATAAAACTAAAAAACTGAAAAAAAGGCAGAGAAAAAGATCTAAAATAGCCCTCTGTGTCACGTAAGAAAAAAATGCAGCAAAAATAATTTTGATAGCTAAAGGAAAAAAAATAGGGCAGTAACACAACCACATGGCTAAAATCCCTAAAAAGTGTCGGGTCCTTGAGGAACAAAACAGGCTGGTCCTTAAGGGGTTAAAAAATATAATATATTGCCAGTGATAAAATTGCCAACACAAATTTTTCACACAACTTAAGCTCATCTAACAGCCTGTGGGTGTGTAACTGTCATCAATCCTATAATCTACCTTAGAACTTTTTTGTTTTACCTCTGCAACCACTGCTTGTCATTAGGCATTCAACTTCTCTAGTACAAAGGTCATTAGGATGTATTCTTAGTTGTCACACTAACACAGCTCTCAGATCTGCAGTCAGTGTGTCCACAATCTCTGCCTCTCCTGATGTTAAATTTACCTAGCCTACTATGTGCACTTATCTTTATGTTGTAGGTAAAATAGCATAATTCTCATTGGATTGATCTTTATTAGTTGCTATACTAGGTCTGGTGCATTTGTATGGCCACAACATATAGAGAGCATGTATAGAGATCTCTATATGCTGTAACCATCCATAACTCTCATTAATTTCTATAGGAGTTATGGAAATGGTGTAGCCTAGCCGTGCTTGGCTGTTTCTGTCCACCCGGCCTCCTCGTACAGAGTGGTGTTCCTATTGCAGCCATATTTGGCCAAGATGGGAACTCCCCATTAAAGTTACAATTTTACAAAGCCTGGATAAGCTCTTTAATCCATACATAAAATTGTTCTAAATTGAAAAATTCAGACCAGAAAAAAGATCCTGAGATTCGGATCCCAGACCAAACCCTATTTTTCATACCCATCACTTCTCCTCAGCAACTCCAATTCTTATTCAGCTCTGGATACCACCAGACACAGGGTACTGATGCTGGTCACTATCAGTAAGTAGCCTGTGATGATGCACATAAACAAAGAGGAGCCGAAATTGATGAATAAGAGCCAGGGGCAAGTGGAGGTAATTAATATTGACAGTTAATCCAATAGATAACGACTGAAATGATTTAAGGGACAAAAGTCTGATTACATTGTATTCAACCCAGCAGCCCATGACAGCCCCTGCGAGAACAAAGGAGCTGATTGCAGAGCTCAGACCACCTGCTGAGTTCCACAAGCAGCTCCCGGAAACTCATTTGCTTGCAAATGAAACTGATAAAGTGCTAATGAGCCTTAATGACCATTAGCACTTTATGCAAAATGATCGCTAAAACTGTCAATATTTCAGTCATTTGAAAGATTGGCTTTGCGTGTAAATGAGCCTTAATTTTGCTACACAATTAGCTGACCAGTTGAGGTCCCGAGCGATGGATCCAGCTGATCAATTACTGAAGACCTATTCTGAGGATAGATCATCAATAGTATTCTCCCTGGAAACCCCCTGCCCTAACTAGAGTTTTAAACCTGTTTAACAATGGCATACACATCATAGGCTGCTAAAAGTATGCACTCACCTGAAGATATTACGATAGTGATTTAAAGGACCACTGAGGGCTCCTGGTTGTGAAAACACGTAAAGATAGGCCTCCATGTCCTCATTTGTGAACCGGAAATTGTGCTTCCTGATTCCAGTTGACTTACTAGTAAACAGATCTTTAAGGATCTACAAAAGAAAAAAAAAAGTACAAACACAATATCAAATTGCACGTGGAATGGCAATACTATATGTACTTCTAGACATATTTTAGCTAACTTTTTTAAAGTGCATCTCTCACCTACATACAGTGGAGGCAACCATTTGTAGGCTCAATCAGTATTCATGAGAATGCAGCCTATCAAGTCACTAGGAACCAGTGACCTCATTGAGTAACCCCATCTACAAGAACAACAGCAGTTCATCATATTTAGGATCGATCATTAGTCTAGGTAAGTGAAGCCAAAACAGCATTAGGGTTATTCCTTTAATATCTGCAATGCATTTCTCCTATGTGTTGTGTGGCTAATGAGTGCTTACATTATCATAAATTAGATTCTAATAGTATTCTGTTGCCAAAACCCATACAGATTTATAACGGTGCCATTGAAATTTAGTGCACTCTCAATATCCTTCGCTTTCTCACATATAGATTATCTATTTTGGTCTTCTACTTCCTAGGCTGGCTATATTTTAAATTGCTGTTTACCACTACATCGATGCTATGGCAGACCATAATAGATACTCGTTACAGATGCAGTAATATCATTTATCTAAGGTAATTAAATTAACGGAGTAGAAAGATCCAAAGTGTGACATCTATAGTAATCAGTGGGACAAGGATGTGTTTACTTCAGTGGATAGGACCCACAAAATTCTGCTACTGCCAGGAAAATGGGAATAGCCTTTCCCCTGCAATATGAATATATTACTAATAAGTGTCTTATTTATTTTCCCCATTGCTAAACATTTTGTGCCGTTATTTTTTTAAAGCCATTAAAGCTTAACAACTCCTTTCCTGTTAGGGCACAGGGATATCGTAAAGAAGGGTCCCTAGTAGAGATGAGCGAACACGCTCGTTTAGAGCAATTACTCGAGCGAGTATCGCTTTTTTGAGTAACTGCCTAATTGGGCGAAATGATTTGGGGGGTGCCAGGGGTGAGCAGGGGGGAGAGAGAGCTCCCCCTGTTCCCCCCTGCTACGCCCCTCCCCCCCGAATCTTTTTGCCCGAGTAGGCAGTTACTCAAAAAAACCAATGCTCATTCGACTAATTGCCCTAAACGAGCACGTTCATTCATCTCTAGTCCCTAGTAGAGATAAGCGAGCACGCTCGGATAAAGCAGTTACTCGAGCAAGCATGGTCCGGGGGGAGGCGGAGGAGAGCGGGGGGTTGCGGGTGGGAGAGTGAGAGAGATCTCTCTCTCTCACCCCCCGCTCACCCCCGCCGCCCCCCGAGCCTGCTCGGACCAGTAAGCACAGCAATGCTCGCTCAAGTAACTGCTTTATCCGAGCGTGCTGCTCGCTCATCTCTAGACCCTAGCTCAAGGTTCCCTCTCGACCAGAGTGGAGACCCATTATCCCTTTAAGGACGCGGCCTCTTTTTTTTTAATTCTAAATTTTCAGTTTTTCGTCTCACACACAACTCTTTTATTTTTCCATCAATGTAGACGTCTATGGGTAGATGTAAACAATGCCAAATTTATTTAGTTATTTTTTTTTTTTTTAATTAAAATCTTTAAAAAATATATGTTTTGTCGCTATGTTCTGGCTGCTGTAACTTTTTAAAAAATCTTTCTGGACTTGAGAGGACTTATATTTTGAAGCATGATATGTGGTTTCCCTTGCTACCATTTTGTAGCACGTACAATTTTTTGATCACTAGATCAAGAAGGCTAGAAGAATTGCAATTCTGGCGTTGTGAAATTTTTTTTTCTGCTGACATTCACTGTGTGGGATAAATATTGCGTTATTTTAATAGATCGGAATTTTAAGAATACAGTGGTACCAATTATGCTTATTATTATTATTATTATTATGAATATAGGAAAACTTTTTTTTCCATTAGTATCATTTTTTACAATAATAAAAGACTTTTTACTTTTTTTAACGTTTTTTCTAGGGGACTTGAAATTCCAACCATTTGATCACTTATACTATATCTTGAAATACCTCAGGATATGGTACTTCTGCCAGTATTCTATTAAGACTGTTCTTTGTAATCTCATCCTGATCCTGCTCCACACAAACCCTGGAGCTTTAGGGTCAGGTAGTTAACAGGCAACATCACTCACTTCCCGTTTAGTTGACTGGCTGCATGTAACACTGTAGCAACCACTGCAGCTTGTAGCAACTTTCCCTGGTAAAATCAGCTGTTTGCCAGGGGTCTCAGTAGCAGGTCTGATTGATCGGGGTCCACTGTTGAGACTCCGTTCTAGTGATTAGTTGCACTAGCCTATCCTATGGATACAGGTAAGAATTGGCAAACCTGATTCTGAACATGGTCCATGTTATGTGCCCATGTGGGGCCCACATATTTCTTTTAGTGGCCTTGAACATGAAATCTGATTGGCACATTATTTTTCTCTTTTTCTATTTATGCGCCAATTAGATTTCAAACATGCACAAAAAGGTTCTAAGATGACTGTCCAATGCCGAGATGAGCAATAATGGAGCAAGGGAAGTATTATCACATAACTTGAGTTTACGTTCACTAACCTAGGAAGGCAGGGTGTTAACCCCTATAGCAGTTATAGGGTTAAATGTCATTAAAAGTGACTGGATTGTTTTTTTTAACAACTTTAGAACTCAAGGACTTATATTTACTGGGATTTTTTTTCACATTAGGGAAATACGTTTTAGGCAGAGCGGATATCTGTCACTTGTTCATCCCTGCACTATGTAAAATAATTAGGAACATGTAGATTAAACTGATTTGGGGAAAAAAATTCTTCATTCTTGATTATTCCTTTAACCCTTTCCAATCCAATTTCTATCGTGTTTTCCTAGGGGGCTTACTCTTTTTCTGCTGTTATACAATGGCGCTATATGCTGGCTAGAGCCAATACTGCATGAGGTGACACGCTAGATAGACTCCGACAGCAGAGAGGCTGGCAATATACAATAAGAGAACCCCAACAGCCTTAAATCATAATGTCTTCAGAGGTCAGACAGTGGATTGGAAAGGGTTAAGTTTACAATAGATCAATAGAAATCACAAACACATGACTCATGCGCTGGTTTTCCATTTCCAATATGATAGACCATGAGAAATAAAAGAAATGTAAAGGGGCTGTCTCAGTGGCCATGTCATGCCAAAGCACATTATGTACCAATTACGTGAGCTGTAAAATGGAAATGGAAAGACTGACTACTTAACAACTCTGCAAACATTCTGATAAATGACAACTTCAATGGTATCTATAATGATATCTGTAATGTAAGAGTCTAGGTCAGCTCACCTTGTAATCATTTACAGAATACATGAGTTCAGGAAACCAAGGCATTTGGAAAAAGAAGTAGTAACCCGATTTTATCATTTGTGAAGGGTGTCGTAGAATATACTCTGAAACAAAAATGCCAAAAAATTATTTCTCACTTCATTTTCTACTAAGTAGGGTTGTTTTCGCAATAAAGAAAATTGTGAAAAAACTTGCACATTAAATTAGACAAAGGTATAAAGGTACAATGAATTAAATGGTATAAGCTCATCTATTACCAAATGAGTGAAATCGGTGAAAGAGAAAAGTGCTAAGTGCACCCCCATCCCTGCAAGCAGAATGTCAGGGGGCTGCGATGTGGTTACACCTATTCAAAAATGATTAATTGTGGAAAATTGGGAATGCCAAGAAAGAAGTGAGAGATGCTGAATTAGGCTGTGACTACACACCAACATCAAGTCTCAGAAAAGTCAGGTGACCACAACATTTGTGCAACTTTTGTCTAGCTTGCTGTTGAGTGACTGGTTTATCTATATATATATAACTATATAAAGGCAAAGGTTCGCATTGACTGACTCACTGACTGACTGACTCACTGTAGCTTGACAAAGACCTCGGTATGTAGGTCGAAACGTTGGCGGTCAATCTTTTTACTATGGAGGAATAAAAGGATTTTAAACTCATCTGATGCTGCCTGGAGCTCTTTACTACAGTGGATATTTATTTGGTCTTTGATCCGGATCTAACCTGGCTTTGCATCATCCTCCTCACCTTGGATTAAGGCTTTGAAAACACCAGGAGGTATCTATATCTCCATGTGCTGTTGGATATACAATATTTTACTATCACTCATTGACTGACTCACTCACTGACTGACTCGTTACTAATTCTCTAACATCCCAGTGTCGTACAAACATGAAATTTGGCATTACCATTCTTTAGGTCCTAAATAGGAAAAGTAAACAGGGCACAACTCGATTATTCAATGCCAATTGCAAAAGTAAGTGCATCCCTATGTAATGTACCTATTCTAATTCTCTAACTTCTCGGTATCGTACAAACATTAAATTTGGGACAAGCATTCTTTAGGTCCTAAATAGGAAAGGTAAAGGGGGCAAAACTCTATTATTCAATGCTCATTGCAAAAGTAATGTCAGCCCTATGTAATGTAACTTCCCGGTGTCATACAAGCGTGAAATTTGGCAGGAGCATTCGTTAGGTCCTAAATAGGAAAAGTAAACAGGTAACAACTCAAATTATTCAATGCTAATTGCAAAAGTAAGTACACCCTTACGTAATGTACCTAATCTAATTCTCTAACGTCCTGTTGTCGTACAAACATGAAAATTGGCATTCCCATTTTTCAGGTCCTAAATAGGAAAAGTAAAGGGGTCACAACTAGATTATTCAATGCTAATTGCAAAAGGAAGTGTCAACCCATGTAATGTACCTATTCTAATTCTCTAACGTCCCGATGTCGAACAAACATGAAATTTGGCACAAGCATTCTTTAGGTCCTAAATACAAAAAGTAAAGGGGTCACATCTCGATTATTCAATGCTAATTGCAAAAGTTATTTAATGGTAATCTGCATGTTCTATTCTCATAATATACTCGGATGAAAATAGAACGTGCGAGTGAAAAATCGCCAATGTAGATACAACCATTATACATAACAGGTTGTCTTTACATGGAAGTTTTGTGTGTATTGCAACACACAAAACTCTCACATTTTCCCACATATGTAAATGTTCCTTTACAGAGAACATCATGAGTTGTGTAAGGGAGGTGCAGCTGCTTGAAATGCAATTTTGCAGGCTGTATAATAGTTGTACCTTCACATAGCCCCTTTTATCTCAGCTATGTAGGGATGTGTTTCAGAGGTCCGCAATTAAAATCTTACCTCTAGAGTTGCTCTTGGCTGTGACTCCCATCAGGATACTTCCACATGGGATGGATTTTTTGCAGTGGATTTTTCTCACAGCATGTGGATGAGATTTCTTAAAATATCATCCACTTTGCTGGTACTGTAACATGCTTTGGATTTCACGCATGCAATTCTGTGTCGGAAAATCTGTAGTGTATTCGCTGTAGATGATATTACCCTAAAATAATGGCAGGAGACGTGCCTAGCAGATCATGATTTACTGTTGCCAACTCAACTGCATGATGCTGGAAGCCTTTCACGCTTCTATACAGTAGATGCTTCCGATATGACATGGCTCACTCAACAACAGTACCCATTATTCTGCCAACTGTTGAATGGTTACTATTGGATCTACTAACGGGAGATGCAGCCAGGAACAACTCCGAAATACATGTTACTAGAGATGAGCGAACACCAAAATGTTCGGGTGTTCGTTATTCGGAACGAACTTCCCGCGATGTTCGAGGGTTCGTTTCGAACAACGAACCCCATTGAAGTCAATGGGCGACCAGAGCATTTTTGTATTTCGCCGATGCTCGCTAAGGTTTTCATGTGTGAAAATCTGGGCAATTCAAGAAAGTGATGGGAACGACACAGCAACGGATAGGGCAGGCGAGGGGCTACATGTTGGGCTGCATCTCAAGTTCACAGGTCCCACTATTAAGCCACAATACCGGCAAGAGTGGCCCCCCCCCCCCCTCCCAACAACTTTTACTTCTGAAAAGCCCTCATTAGCATGGCATACCTTTGCTAAGCACCACACTACCTCCAACAAAGCACAATCACTGCCTGCATGACACTCCACTGACACTTCTCCTGGGTTACATGCTGCCCAACCGCCCCCCCTCCCCCCCACAGCGCACACCAAAGTGTCCCTGGGCAGCCTTCAGCTGCCCTCATGCCACACCACGCTCATGTCTATTTAGAATTGCGTCTGCCATGACGAGGGACCGCAGGCACACACTGCAGAGGTTGGCACGGCTAGGCAGCGACCCTCTTTAAAAGTGGCGGAGCGATAGCCCACAATGCTGTACAGAAGCAATGAGAAATAGAATCCTGTGCCACCGCCATCAGGAGCTGCACACGTGGGCATAGCAATGGGGAACCTATGTGCCACACACTATTCATTCTGTCAAGGTGTCTGCATGCCCCAGTCAGACCGGGCTTTTTAATTCATAGACACAGGCAGGTACAACTCCCTATTGTGAAGTCCCTGTCGACCCACAGCATGGGTGGCTCCCTGGAACCCACCGGCGGTACATAAAAATATCCCATTGCATTGCCCAACACAGCTGAGGTAGTAATGTCGTGCTTAATGCAGGTGGGCTTCGGCCCACACTGCATGCCCCAGTCTGACTGGGGTTCTTTATAAGTGTACAGATGTAGTAAAAACTCCGTGTGCACCTACAGCATGGGTGGGTGCCAGGAAGCCACCGGCGGTACATAGAAATATCCCATTGCATTGCCCAACACAGCTGAGGTAGTAATGTCGTGCGTAATAAAGGTGGGCTTCGGCCCACACTGCATGCCCCAGTCAGACTGGGGTTCTTTAGAAGTGTACAGATGTATTAAAAACTCCGTGTGCACCTACAGCATGGGTGGCTCCCTGGAACCCACCGGCGGTACATAAAAATATCCCATTGCATTGCCCAACACAGCTGAGGTAGTAATGTCGTGCTTAATGCAGGTGGGCTTCGGCCCACACTGCATGCCCCAGTCAGACTGGGGTTCTTTAGAAGTGGACACATGTAGGTTAAACTCCCTGTGGACCCACTGCCTGGGTGGGTGCCAGGAAGCCACCGGCGGTACATAGAAATATCCCATTGCATTGCCCAACACAGCTGAGGTAGTAATGTCGTGCGTAATACAGGTGGGCTTCGGCCCACACTGCATGCCCCAGTCAGACTGGGGTTCTTTAGAAGTGTACAGATGTATTAAAAACTCTGTGTGCACCTACAGCATGGGTGGCTCCCTGGAACCCACCGGCGGTACATAAAAATATCCCATTGCATTGCCCAACACAGCTGAGGTAACGTCAGCTGTAATGCAGGTGGGCTAAAAATTAATTTGATTACACTGTAGGCGAGGGCCCACAAAAATTGCTGTATCAACAGTACTAATGTACATTCCAAAAATTGGCCATGGCCAGCCAAGAGGGCAGGTGAAACCCATTAATCGCTTTGGTTAATGTGGCTTAAGTGGTAACTAGGCCTGGAGGCAGCCCAGTGTAACGAAAAATTGGTTCAAGTTAAAGTTCCAACGCTTTTAAGCGCATTGAAACTTATAAAAATTGTTCAGAAAAATTATTTGAGTGAGCCTTGTGGCCCTAAGAAAAATTGCCCGTTCAGCGTGATTACGTGAGGTTTCAGGAGGAGGAGCAGGAGGAGGAGGAGGAGGAGGAATATTAGACACAGATTGATGAAGCAGAAATGTCCCCGTTTTGGATGGTGAGAGAGAACGTAGCTTCCATCCGCGGGTGCAGCCTACGTATTGCTTACGTATCGCTGCTGTCCGCTGGTGGAGAACAGAAGTCTGGGGAAATCCAGCCTTTGTTCATCTTGATGAGTGTTAGCCTGTCGGCACTGTCGGTTGACAAGCGGCTACGCTTATCTGTGATGATTCCCCCAGCCGCACTAAACACCCTCTCCGACAAGACGCTAGCCGCAGGACAAGCAAGCACCTCCAGGGCATACAGCGCTAGTTCAGGCCACGTGTCCAGCTTCGACACCCAGTAGTTGTAGGGGGCAGAGGCGTCACCAAGGATGGTCGTGCGATCCGCTACGTACTCCCTCACCATCCTTTTACAGTGCTCCCGCCGACTCAGCCGTGACTGGGGAGCGGTGACACAGTCTTGGTGGGGAGCCATAAAGCTGGCCAGGCCCTTAAAGACTGTTGCACTGCCTGGGATGTACATGCTGCTCGATCTACGCACATCCCCTGCTACCTTGCCCTCGGTACTGCGCCTTCTGCCACTAGCGCTGTCGGCTGGGAATTTTACCATCAGCTTGTCCGCAAGGGTCCTGTGGTATAGCAACACTCTCGAACCCCTTTCCTCTTCGGGAATCAGAGTGGGCAGGTTCTCCTTATACCGTGGATCGAGCAGTGTGTACACCCAGTAATCCGTCGTGGCCAGAATGCGTGCAACGCGAGGGTCACGAGAAAGGCATCCTAACATGAAGTCAGCCATGTGTGCCAGGGTACCTGTACGCAACACATGGCTGTCTTCACTAGGAAGATCACTTTCAGGATCCTCCTCCTCCTCCTCCTCCTCCTCAGGCCATACACGCTGAAAGGATGACAGGCAATCAGCCGGTGTACCGTCAGCAGCGGCCCAAGCTGTCTCTTCCCCCTCCTCCTCATCCTCCTCATGCTCCTCCTCCTCCTCCTGTACGCGCTGAGAAATAGACAGGAGGGTGCCCTGACTATCCAGCGGCATACTGTCTTCCCCCGCCCCCGTTTCCGAGCGCAAAGCAGCTGCCTTCATGGTTTGCAGGGAATTTCTCAAGATGCATAGCAGAGGAATGGTGACGCTAATGATTGTAGCATCGCCGCTCACCACCTGGGTAGACTCCTCAAAATTACCAAGGACATGGCAGATGTCTGCCAACCAGGCCCACTCTTCTGAAAGGAATTGAGGAGGCTGACTCCCACTGCGCTGCCCATGTTGGAGTTGGTATTCGACTATAGCTCTACGTTGTTCATAGAGCCTGGCCAACATGTGGAGCGTAGAGTTCCACCGTGTGGGCACGTCGCACAGCAGTCGGTGCACTGGCAGCTTAAAGTGATGTTGCAGGGTGCGCAGGGTGGCAGCGTCCGTGTGGGACTTGCGGAAATGTGCGCAGAGCCGGCGCGCCTTTACGAGCAGGTCTGACAAGCGTGGGTAGCTTTTCAGAAAGCGCTGAACCACCAAATAAAGACGTGGGCCAGGCATGGCACGTGCGTGAGGCTGCCGAGCTGCAGAGCCGCCACCAGGTTACGGCCGTTGTCACACACGACCATGCCCGGTTGGAGGCTCAGCGGCGCAAGCCAGCGGTCGGTCTGCTGTGTCAGACCCTGCAGCAGTTCGTGGGCCGTGTGCCTCTTATCGCCTAAGCTGAGTAGTTTCAGCACGGCCTGCTGACGCTTGCCCACCGCTGTGCTGCCACACCGCGCGACACCGACTGCTGGCGACATGCTGCTGCTAACACATCTTGATTGCGAGACAGAGGAGGAGGAGGAGGAGGGTGCTTTAGTGGAGGAAGCATACACCTCCGCAGATACCACCACCGAGCTGGGGCCCGCAATTCTGGGGGTGGGTAGGACATGAGCGGTCCCAGGCTCTGACTCTGTCCCAGCCTCCACTAAATTCACCCAATGTGCCGTCAGGGAGATGTAGTGGCCCTGCCCGCCTGTGCTTGTCCACGTGTCCGTAGTTAAGTGGACCGTGGCAGTAACCGCGTTGGTGAGGGCGCGTACAATGTTGCGGGAGACGTGGTCGTGCAGGGCTGGGACGGCACATCGGGAAAAGTAGTGGCGACTGGGAACTGAGTAGCGCGGGGCCGCCGCCTCCATGATACTTTTGAAGGACTCCGTTTCCACAACCCTATACGGCAGCATCTCAAGGCTGATGAATTTTGCTATGCGGACGGTTAACGTTTGAGCGTGCGGGTGCGTGGCGGCGTACTTGCGCTTGCGCTCCAACAGTTGCGCAAGCGACGGCTGGACGGTGCGCTGAACTACACTGCTGGATGGGGCCGAGGACAGCGGAGGTGAGGGTGTGGGTGCAGGCCAGGAGACGGTAGTGCCTGTGTCCTGAGAGGGGGGTTGCATCTCAGTGGCAGGTTGGGGCACAGGGGGAGAGGCAGGGGTGCAAACCGGAGGCGCTGAACGGCCTTCGTCCCACCTTGCGGGGTGCTTGGCCATCATATGTCTGCGCATGGTGGTGGTGGTGAGGCTGTTGGTGTTGGCTCCCCGGCTGAGCTTTGCGCGACAAAGGTTGCACACCACTGTTCGTCGGTCGTCTCTGTGAAAAACTGCCAGACCTTAGAGCACCTCGGCCTCTGCAGGGTGGCATGGCGCGAGGGGGCGCTTTGGGAAACACTTGGTGGATTATTCGGTCTGGCCCTGCCTCTACCCCTGGCCACCGCACTGCCTCTTGCAACCTGCCCTGCTGATGCCCTTGACTCCCCCTCTGAAGACCTGTCCTCCTGAGTAAGCGTTGCACACCAGGTGGGGTCAGTCACCTCATCGTCCTGCTGCTCTTCCTCCGAATCCTCTGTGCGCTGCTCCCTCGGACTTACTGCCCTTACTACTACCTCACTGCAAGACAACTGTGTCTGATCGTCATCGTCCTCCTCACCCACAGAAAGTTGTTGAGACAGTTGGCGGAAGTCCCCAGCCTCTTCCCCCGGACCCCGGGAACTTTCGAATGGTTGGGCATCAGTGACGATAAACTCCTCTGGTGGGAGAGGAACCGCTGCTGCCCAATCTAAGCAGGGGCCCGAGAACAGTTCCTGGGAGTGTTCCCGCTCCTGAGCAGGTGTTATTGTAGTGGAGTGAGGAGGCTGGGAGGAAGGAGGAGCAGCAGACAGAGGATTCGGATTGGCAGCAGTGGACGGCGCAGAACTGCGGGTAGACGATAGGTTGCTCGAAGCACTTTCTGCCATCCAGGACAGGACCTGCTCACACTGCTCGTTTTCTAATAACCGTCTCCCGCGTGGACCCATTAATTGGGCGATAAATGTGGGGACACCAGAAACGTGCCTCTCTCCTAATCGCGCAGCAGTCGGCTGCGACACACCTGGATCAGGAGCTTGGCCTGTGCCCACACCCTGACTTGGCCCTCCGCGTCCTCGGCCGCGTCCACGTCCTCTAGGCCTACCCCTACCCCTCAGCATGCTGTATTACCAGTGATTTGATTTCACAGGCAGCTAATAAATTGGCGCAAGACTGCAGGCCAAATATAATTTTTTCCCTTTTTTGAAAACGAAAGGCCCCACTGCCTCTAGTGAATGAATAATCTAAGTTTAATAACTGTGCTGTTTTCCTGCTAATGTGTCACAGAACGTGAGGGTAGCAGAGTTATTAACTGTGGCAGAGCAGGTATTTTTTTTCCCAATTAAGGAAAGCAAATGGCGAAGCCAGGAGTAAAACGTAGCTGGGTGCGTCTGATTTTTACAGGTTGCACACGCAGCCGACACGTGTCCACCGGCGTTAGGACGGACAGAGGCAGGACAAATAGAATTATTTTCCGTTTTTTTGCACCAAAAGGCAGCACTGCGTATATTCTATGAACATGAGAAGTTTAATAACTGTGCTGTTTTCCTGCTAATGTGTCACAGAACGTGAGGGTAGCAGAGTTATTAACTGTGGCAGAGCAGGTATTTTTTTTCCCAATTAAGGAAAGCAAATGGCAAAGCCAGGAGTAAAACGTAGCTGGGTGCGTCTGATTTTTACAGGTTGCACACGCAGCCGACACGTGTCCACCGGCGTTAGGACGGACAGAGGCAGGACAAATAGAATTATTTTCCGTTTTTTTGCACCAAAAGGCAGCCCTGCGTATATTCTATGAACATGAGAAGTTTAATAACTGTGCTGTTTTCCTGCTAATGTGTCACAGAACGTGAGGGTAGCAGAGTTATTAACTGTGGCAGAGCAGGTATTTTTTTTCCCAATTAAGGAAAGCAAATGGCAAAGCCAGGAGTAAAACGTAGCTGGGTGCGTCTGATTTTTACAGGTTGCACACGCAGCCGACACGTGTCCACCGGCGTTAGGACGGACAGAGGCAGGACAAATAGAATTATTTTCCGTTTTTTTGCACCAAAAGGCAGCACTGCATATATTCTATGAACATGAGAAGTTTAATAACTGTGCTGTTTTCCTGCTAATGTGTCACAGAACGTGAGGGTAGCAGAGTTATTAACTGTGGCAGAGCAGGTATTTTTTTTCCCAATTAAGGAAAGCAAATGGCAAAGCCAGGAGTAAAACGTAGCTGGGTGCGTCTGATTTTTACAGGTTGCACACGCAGCCGACACGTGTCCACCGGCGTTAGGACGGACAGAGGCAGGACAAATAGAATTATTTTCCGTTTTTTTGCACCAAAAGGCAGCACTGCGTATATTCAATGAATAATAACTGTGTTGTGGCCCTGCCTATACAATTCTTTCCCTGCAGTATCAATGGAGGGTGCAATGGTCTGCAGAGGCGATTTTGAGAAGCAAAAAAAAATGCAGCACAGCTAACAGCAGCCTGGACAGTACTGCACACGGTTAAATATGGCCCTAGAAAGGACCGTTGAGGTTCTTGAAGGCTACACTCACTCCTAACACTCTCCCTGCCTATGCAGCACTTCTGTCCCTAATGCCAAGTGCAACGCTCTGCAGAGCCGATTTTGAGAGAAAAAAAAATTGCCACTGCTAACAGCAGCCAACACACAGCTATCAGTGGCCCTAATAAGGACCTTTGGGGGGTCTTGAAGCCTACACTAACTACCAATTCTTTCCCTACAGCAGCTCCGGTACAAACAGCACTGTCCCTCATCTAACTCACACGGCATCTGAGGCGAACCGCGGGAGGGGCCGACTTTTATGTTCGGGTGACACCTGATCTTCCCAGCCACTCACAGCAGGGGGGTGGTATAGGGCTTGAATGTCACAGGGGGAAGTTGTAATGCCTTCCCTGTCTTTCAATTGGCCAGAAAAGCGCGCTAACGTCTCAGGGAAGGAAGTGAAAGTAACCAGAACACCGCATGGTGTTCGTTACGAATAACGAACATCCCGAACACGCTAATATTCGCACGAATATCAAGCTCGGAAGAACACGTTCGCTCATCTCTACACGTTACCATAAGTAATGTCAAATGGGACTCAAATCTACTTATTAGCAAAAGTATCTCATGACCATGCAATATAATTGTGTGATCATGTTCATTAATTAGTACTCATAGAACTGTAAAGTGGTGTTCAGATGTGAATATATAGTAGCTGTAATGGGGGTTTACAGTCAAATCTAAATAAAGCTTAAAGGGGTTGTCCCGCGAAAGCAAGTGGGGTTATACACTTCTGTATGGGCATATTAATGCACTTTGTAATGTACATCGTGCATTAATTATGAGCCATACAGAAGTTATTCACTTACCTGCTCCGTTGCTAGCGTCCTCGTTTCCATGGTCCCGTCTAATTTTAGCGTCTAATCACCCGATTAGATGCGCTTGCGCAGTCCGGTCTTCTCCCTGGTGAATGGGGCCGCTCGTGCCGGAGAGATGGTCCTCGTAGCTCCGCCCCGTCACGTGTGCCGATTCCAGCCAATCAGGAGGCTGGAATCGGCAATGGACCGCACAGAGCCCACGGTGCACCATGGGAGAAGACCCGCGGTGCATCGTGGGTGAAGATCCCGGCGGCCATCTTGCTAAGGTAAGGAAGAAGTCGCCACAGCGCGTGGATTCTGGTAAGTACTAAACGGTTTGTTTTTTTTAACACATGCATTGGGTTTGTCTCGCGCCGAACGGGGGGCCTATTGAATAAAAAAAAAAACCGTTTCGGCGCGGGACAACCCCTTTAATCATTGTATAATGAATACATATGAAATAAAATATGCTATAATCCACATTTAAACATTGCCACATATCACAGTTGTTTGAAAATAAGATGATGTTAGAAAAGGGTTCGGTCTTTGAATATAAACAAGAATTTCATTAAATGACTATAAGTACATATCCGAAAATTGGTAGCAGAATTAGTTGTGTAGATTTTCTTTATACAATGAACAAGTTTTATTTACACAAAACCAGAAAATTGTTTCTTAACCAAACCTGAAAAAAAAAAAATTACATCCAACTAGACAACCATTGTAAGGGCTTGTTCACATTAGCATAGTGGGTGTAGCGGTTTCAGGCACTGAGTTGGAGCCTCAGGTGTAATAGCCACAGGTCTGGAGAGTAGTCAGGGAAGAGCCAGGAGTCAGCAACAGGAGGTCTCAGTTTGCAGTACAGATGGATGAGGTGGGTAGCGTAGTCAGAAGGGAAGCCAGGGGTCAGCGAGGGGAGGTCTTAGTAGAATCACAGAGGAGCAGGCGGAAGTAGAACTTGATCAAGGTTTGGAGCACAATAATCACACAATGCATGAAGGGACAGGGACAGGTTTATATATCAAGCTTAATGAGGGACAGGACGGAGCCAGAAAAGAAACTGGATAGCAGGATCCAGGAACCATGCTAAAGTTGCAGGGGAACTTGTCCAAAGGCCTGGATGGCTTTGCAGGGAGAGCTGCCTATCTGGGAGCAGAAGGTCCTGGGTTCCAGTCCTGATAGTTTGTTCTATTTTCCTGCTCCATTATGGGAGCAAGAAAACGGAATTCACTGGCTGAATGGATCCATCTTATGACGGAACCGAACAGACCCCATTGATTTTAATTGGTTCTGCTTATATTCTGTATGGGATTTAAACAGGATTCAGTGACATGGGCTCCAAATGGAGCCCCAAACAATGACGTGAACAAAGCCTTAATCCTTCATGGCACAAGTTGCAATGTGTTGACATGTATTATCTTTCCACAAATGAATGACTACACATTTTTTTCATCTTAGCATTCTTTTGATGCATGTAGACATATAGGAAATATTATATTCAAACACTAGATGGCTTTAATCTAACTTTACTTAAATCCATTCCTATTAACATGTGTTATTACCATAAATTTTTCTGCAAAGTTTTATTTTTTAGCAAATGCAACTAGGAGGTGATCCGAGCAGCAATCTTCCATTCTGTGTAGTCTCCACACAATCAATACTTATAAGATTATGCCAGAAAAACTAGAAAGCAAAATCATTTCACCTCAGGGTTACTGCAATTTTACGAGCATGACTTGTATATGGCGGAGCAAGAGAAACGGCAGATACTGACTTTAGATTACAAATACGGGCTTGGAGATGAAGAACATGACAACTAGAACCCATCAGGATATGTAATAGTAATCTTACCATTTTAATGACACAAACAATATCTTTATACAATCTCACCGGATAACACAGAAATCTCTAATCCTATTCATTTATTTAGTGCACTATCCTACCAATGGTAATTGGACACCTGAGCAAGAATCAAAAGTAGTATTCATTTCCATATGTAAATACTTAGTGGGGCTCCGTTGCCCCTAATGACATTGCTACTCTCTGTTGCATACTTTCTCCTAATGTATGAAACACTTTGTTAGGTGCACTGTTCAGACACAATCTTCTGCTTCTGTGTCTGGCAAATATGGGCATCATCCCATTCTGTTCCCTGAGCTTACAGTCACTCTCTTCCAGCACTCCTAGGGTTATTAGCTTCTGGTCTCCTGTTCAGCTGATGCTCCTTTGATAATCACCTTCCTATATAGCTGCCCTGGGCCTTTCAGACCTTGCTGTAGTGTTGTTGAGAGTTTGTTCCCTTCACTTCATGTCAGCGCTGCTTTGGCAGTTACCTTGCTACCTTGTGTTCTGTGTTCTTCCTTCATGTACTCTGTGGGCTGTTATTCCTGTTGTCCGCTTCTCTGTTTATTCTTGTCATCTCGTTCCTTCTTTGTTTCTGTACTCCCCGTTGTTGTTCTATCTTTGTCCTATAGGTGTTCTGGCCCGCTAGGGTAAGTCAGCACCTAGAGGAAGACAGTGGGGGTCATCTTTATCTGGACGAGTACTCCGCTTATTGGCAGAGGTTTTCCTCTCCTGGTTATCAGTTTAGGGCAAGATGCCTTCCTAGTTTTAGCAGTATACGGGGCTGTTCATCTGGTATCTTGCCTCCCACGCTGGGGTTGGCTATCAGCCATGGTGGATTGGATCTTCACCTACCAGGTAGGTTGACACAGTGGTTCCACATCCACAGTCCTTACACACTTCAACTGGTATTTACCTCAGTCTATCTTGCGAATATCTGGTGAGTTCTCTCAAAGAAGATGGACACTGTTCATATTTTCATATTCCAGAGATGTTCAATAGGGTTCAGGTCAGGACTCTGTGCAGGCCAGTCCAAATGGAACATGGATATCCTCAAGCCAATGTAAAACAGTGCTGGATTTGAGACAAGACACATTGTCTTGTTGGAAGTATTGCTGACCATTCCCAGACTATTGAGGAAGGCTTTTCAGCCGAAACATCGCTGTTTAGGTGATGGGAGAATAAAGACCATTGGTTTCACTGCATCCTGATATGCTGCCGGTTTCTTCTTACATCATTCCCAGACTATTGTCACATAAAAACAAGGTGGTGCAGCCGAAAAACGAGGGAGTAAGCAATTTTTGGTCATGCAAACACGTAGCTTTTTTTACAACTGAAATGCGCTTACACACGTAAATGAGCCCTACCTAATAGTGACCCCTATAGTGGCCGCAGCAGTAATAATGACTCCCATAGTTGCTGCAGTAGTGACAGTGCCCCCATATTGGGCACAGTAGTAACAGTGACTCCCATATTGGCTCCAGTAGTAATAGTGACTCCCATTGTGGTATAAGTAGTAATAGTAATCCCCCCTACAGTGGCTTCACTAGTGCCCATGGTGGCCCCAGTAATAATAGTGACCACAGTGGAAAGTAACCCTCATAGAGGCCCCAGAAGTAACAGTTATCCCCCATAGCAGCCCCAGTATTAACAGTGGCACCTATACTGGCCCCAGTAGTAATAGTGATCCCCATATTAGTCCCAGGGATAATGCCCAGCAAGAGGCCAATGAACCCCCCCCACTAGTCTCTGGCCGGGCAGCATCCCTACAGGCATTCCACTCCGTCTGCCTGCAGCACCTGTGGTTGCTGGCCTTTCACCTCAGCACAGACGTCAGCAGTCACAGATTCTGCACTGCATTGTCATACTGGAGCTGCTAGGATACACAGGGGTAACAGTGAAAGATGCTGCTCTGACCCTTGTGTAGTGGCTGGTGCTCGTTACTGCAGTCACAGCTCCTATTGATTTAATGAGCTGCACCTACAATTCAAAGCGCTGGCCACTAAACAGGAGTTGGAGCAGCGCTTTCGCTCTGACCCCAATGCATCCCTGGGCTGCCTAGATAACCCCTGGTTAAAGTTTAAAGCACAGTCAGAGGGCCACATAAAATCAGGTGGCAGGCCCGTGGGCCTTGTGTTTGACATGTGTGGCCTAGAATGTCAAGGTATGCTTCCGTGTTCATGGTTCTTGGCACTACAACCAATGGATTGATACCATGCCACGTAAAACATCCTCAGACCATAATGGAACCTGAGCCGTTAGCAGAACACACTTAGGTAAAAAGCATTCCCTAGGCATTCTGCAGACCCAGGTACATCTATTTACTTTGAAGATGGAGCAATGACATTTATTGCACCATTGTAGACAAGCCGATGCATTTTCTTTGAGAGAACTCGCCAGACGATGTCATTAGCACCAAAGGAGCCCCACTAAATATTGAGATATGGAAATAAATACTACTTTTGATTCTTGTTCAGGTGTCCAATTACTTTTGGTATGATGCCATACCTATTAATATTCTGTTTGGTATTGAACCATACATGATTGTGGATTTTGCAATAATTTGCAAGCTCTAATAATTCAGCATCATGCTAGGTACCCAGTTATCAGTTTATTAACTGGTGTAAACTGATGAATAGGTGTGAGCCATTGTCTTCCTTTCATAAATGTCTTGGTTTTTAATGGTAAACGCTAGAACCATAGCATTTACATTGAGAGAATCACACGTACACGGACAATAGCTATAATGATTGGTGCACAGCAATGAATGTACACCCGTACGGAAGAGTACACCGTCAGCATGTGAAAGAAAAGCCTGGACAGAAATTGTGCACACTCTATACTGTAGGCCAGGGGTGTCCAACCGGTAGGATAGCTATGGCTGCGCCTCAACATAAACTCATAAACTTAACATTATGAGATTTTTTTTACACCATCAGACATTACATGGGCTCATAATAACATTTTGAGGCAGGTAAGCATTGTTATTTTATTATGAAGGTCAGGCGCATAATGATCGAGGTTGCAGAGTATGCGACTGCAACCAGGCCCGGGGTAACGGGGGGTGGGGGGGGGGCTATGTGCCCACCCCCTATTGTATGTGAACAAACTGCATGTGAGCCTGGACAGGTTTATCTGGCCTGGCTTGCATGCAGAAGCAGGCGCTGTCTCCTGGCTGGAGTTCATATGGCCTAGCGGTGGGGGTTATTTGGAAGATGAGGGGGATTGTTTGATGGCACAGTGGAGGACAACGGCGGTTGTTTGGAGGACTGTGAAGGACAATGGAAACGGTTTAGAGAGCTAGTTTTATGTTGCCCTCTTTTCTTTTTACTTTTATAATAAAAAATAATGAAAAACACCAATGATGTAATAACTTAAGCCCCATTTACACGCAACAATTATCGCTCAAAATTCATTTAAATGATGGCTTTTCAGCGATAATTGTTGCATGCCAATACTTCCATCTTTCACTCTTCGGCTGAACGATGGTTTTTAGGTGAGCATAAAATCCATCATTCAGCCAGAGAGATAGCAGGGACTGCAAGCTGTGTTCTTTACGGGAGCAGCTGATTACATTGTAAAATAATTCAAAGACAATGCGGCTTAGTGCAAAGTCCAGACCACATGCTGGGACTAGAAAATTGCTTCTGGAGCCTCATTTACATGCGAATTAAGCTGACAAAGTGCTAATGAGCATTGGTGCCCATTAGTACCTTATGCAAGATGATTGCTAAAACTGATAACCTTTCAGTTGTTTGAAAGATTGTCTTTGTGTGTAAACGAGCCTTTAGATATGTACATTTTCTGTATTAATGATCACAAACCTGGGACCTGATTGACAATTTTAAAAGTCTTTTCGAACACGCCGCTGCATAATTAGGATTATTATGTAAGGACTTTTTTGATTATCTGCAGTGGTGGTTACCGTGAAAATTTTTTTTCCCTTTTTTGCTCATCAGCTTTTGTTTTTTTTCCAGATGCCCATATTTGCATGCATTTCTGTGTGCGCAAAAGGTACAGTACTGTGCACCAATACACGTGCAAATGCGTTGCAATGCAGCATGTACATTTGCGCATACGGTCATCTGAATAAGCCCTTAGTGTTTTTGTATTTAATGTGTGGACCAAGACAACTCCTTTTTTTTCCAATGTGGCCCAGAGACGCTAAATAAGAAAAATCACTAATTTCAAAAAGTCATTTTAGAAGCACTTTACACAAATGAATATTTTAAATAAATAGAAGCATTCAAAAATTTGCCCCATTATATAATAAGCATCAATTTTGTGTGTGTGGCGTGGGATACATTGATATACATTGAATAACTGCTTTATTAGAGACATGTGTCTATTCACAATGGGAGTTTCCCTGCGTGTAAATTAGACATGTGACCCCATTTATGTACTTGATAAAGTCGTGTTTAACGACGAAATGCGTTGTACCTATACCTGAATAAATCTTTTTAGACAATATTATTATTGTCCGAACCGGTCGTTTGTTCGAGGCAGCGCAGGAGCACTTTTTATTTTTGAACCTGTTCTCACATGTGACCCCAAAGTGAAGTATAAAATCAAGCGAGCAAGAGTTCCTTGGATCAGTTTCAGTCCGAATCCACATTAGAATGGAAAACTCAAGCAATCTGAGCAACTTCAAACACGGTCATTGAAGCTAGACTAGCTGGGGCCAGTATTTCAAAAACTGCCAACCTTAGTATATTTCCTATCCTACCGAGATTGGGGTGATCCCAGCAAAACATCTAGCATAACCAGATCTTGTTGACAAAATGTATCAGGGGAGGATGTCAAGAATCATTTTGACGAATTGGCGGTGCCCAGTCAACCAAATCGCAGCCGAATAAAATGCTGGTGCTCCAGCTAATGTGTCTAAATGCTCAACTACTCGTTTCTTAGCATGGATGGGCTATAACAGCAGATGAACCTTTTTGCGCGCCATTGCTGTTTAAAGCAAGACTCCATTGGGCAAAAGAGTGCAAACTTTAATCACTGAGCAGTAGAAAAATATCACCTGGTCAGATGAATCCAGATTTCTGTTGCACCAGGCTGATGGAAGGGTCAGAATTTGGCGCTAGCAGCATGAATTAATGCCCCCCTTCTGTCAGGTGTCAACAGTTCAGGCTGACGAAGGTAAAGTAATGGTGTGAGGATTATTGTCTTGGCACACCCTGGGGTCTTGGACACCTGTGTATGGGTGCCATGATGAACTGTTGTGTTTCTGAAGGCCAAAGAAGGTCCAGCTCGATACTAGATTGGTGTCTCTAATAAAATTACATTTAGTGTATATGCTCCTCCTGCCCTTCTTCATATTTGATCAACCTTTCATGCAAGTATAGATCTCCTTGACTAAAGAGGGTGACATTTGAGGCGTAGACACCAGAGGCTCAAGTAAAATTGGTATTTGGTCCACTGTCTTGCTAGCCGTCGGGGCAGATGGCATATCTTGTCATCTATTATAAGACGCAGGCAAGATGGAAAGCCATTCCCTTTGTTTCGTTCTGGCATGCAGAGACACCAGTGTGCCGTGTGTGTTTGTAATAATCTCACAGAGATACATATTACATCACAAGTGATGTGGGTCATGCTGCGTTACTGACAGTCTGATAAATAATACATTGTAAGCCATGAAAGTCTCAGACAGTTACTGCTGCCAAAGGAAAATATAATTTATTCTCAAGCATGTTCCCCGAGACTCAGAAGATGCATTTCTTATTTATCTGCTTATTTCCCTCAACACAAGAACAGCAGCAGTTCCTGCATATATTCACAACAAGAAAAGCTTCCGGAGATCGCAACAATATGAGCTTTAATATCATGGGGGAAGCTAGTCTATTGAAAACTCATCTACTTACATGTATAGTATGTCTCTCCTATGCTGCA
This sequence comes from Eleutherodactylus coqui, assembly GCF_035609145.1. Classification (NCBI taxonomy): domain Eukaryota; kingdom Metazoa; phylum Chordata; class Amphibia; order Anura; family Eleutherodactylidae; genus Eleutherodactylus; species Eleutherodactylus coqui. Next base: position 259,991,957 of record NC_089839.1, on the reverse strand, counting down.
TGCTTAAGAAAAATATTGCCAGTCTATAAAATCCAAGTACCTATTGTATCATGTTGACGGTAGGGAAAAGCAATATAAATTCTTGAGCCCTACATGGCATGCAGGCAGGTGCAATGTTGTAGATGTGCTCTTGTGTATATACCCATTTAACCAGGTGAGTCCCTTTCAGAGTTACTACCCCGCTGGGTAAAGCACTGGCCTGGCCAGTGATTAAAGGGGTTGTCCCGAGGCAGCAAGTGGGGTTATACACTTCTGTATGGCCATAATAATGCACTTTGTAATATACATTGTGCATTAATTATGAGCCATACAGAAGTTATAAAAAGTTTTTTACTTACCTGCTCCGTTGCTAGCGTCCTCGTCTCCATGGTGCCGACTAATTTTTGGCCTCCGATGGCCAAATTAGCCGCGCTTGCGCAGTCCGGGTCTTCTGCTTTCTTCTATGGAGCCTTTCGTGCAGGATGCCGGCTCCGTGTAGCTCCGCCCCGTCACGTGCCGATTCCAGCCAATCAGGAGGCTGGAATCGGCAGTGGACCGCACAGAAGAGCTGCGGTCCACGAAGATAGAGGATCCCGGCGGCCATCTTCAGCGGTAAGTATTGAAGTCACCGGACCGCCGGGATTCAGGTAAGCGCTGTGCGGGTGGTTTTTTTAACCCCTGCATCGGGGTTGTCTCGCGCCGAACGGGGGGGGGGGGTTTAAAAAAAAAAAAACCCGTTTCGGCGCGGGACATCTCCTTTAAGTTACAAATTAATGGTCGTTAAAAAATAAATATTCCATATGAGCACCTCCAGCCAGACAGCAACCATGGCAGCAAGTAGTTTACTCACTAAAGCAGGTCCGGTCTGGCCATCTTGGCGACCGTACATAGGGACCCTGCTTTCTCCCCAGGCGGAGCACAGACACCAGGGGAGGAAGCTGGGTCTCTGTCTACAGGAACCGCGGTGGCCAGAACAGAGATCGGGCCTGCTTCAGGGAGTAATTTGCTTGCTACCATGGTTGTTGCTTAAGGGTGAGGAAGGCACACTATTATTATTGGTGCCACTAATGGAGGCATTATTACCAATGGGACCACTAGGGGGGTGTACTACTGCCACTGAGGCCACTGAAAGAGGGCGATATTACTATAGGGGCCATTGAAACAATAGAGGTAAACTATACATCACCAAAAAATACCAGCCATGCCCGTTTTACATTGGCTGGTATTTTTGGGTGAGTATGGTGGCAACCCTATTCCCTTCATGAACACTGTGTTTCCACCATCACAGTGATATGTGATGCTAGTAGATTATTGAACTAGTTTCTAAAGCCTGTACTTTCTGTAATATCATTAGTATTTATCCCTGTTCCTATAGACCAGCTTTGGTATAAGATGGACATATTATTATTGTTATGGAAAACAAGTGGTTTGTACTGCTCCAAATTGCTTATTGAGAAGTACATGCATGCACGGTCACTGAGTCACATTTTGCTCTACTACCTAACACAGTACCAAACCTTCGAGTCACTGAGACTGACACAATGCATGTCAACATCAGTATGCTTCTGATTTATTTATAGCATCACAATACATATATATTCCAAATGACGTAGCAATAGAAATACATGCCCCTAACATCATAAAAACTTCTGATTGGCTCTAGGTTCTAATGATTAACATATGTTAATGCCCTAAGGTGTGTATTACTACTAAAACACGTGATTTCCAGGAAACACACAGAAATGAAACTAAAGGCCCATTTAGACACAGCGATTATCGCTCAAAAGATGTCGCTTAAGCGACTTTTGAGCGATAATCGCTGTGTCATTTGCAGCACAAGATGATGACTCAAGATGAGCGATCACCTTGCGTTGCCAGTGGAGGATGCAAAAGACAAGTGGGGTGTCCCCGCTTGACTTCTGTATCCTTCACTCCGAGCGCTCGGCTGTTATGGCTTTGTAACAATGGTTAATGAGTCCAATTGCTTGGTCCACGGGGAAGGATGCCTAATATAACTGGAAATGGAGGTTGATTGGCGGGGGACCTAAGAGAGGAGTGCACGCTGGCCTTATAAGGGAGGAGGTAGGCAAATACCAGGGAGCCAGTGGTGGAGCAAGGGTGATGTGCAGTGCATGGGGGGGGAGAGTGCCCAACTGTAGCCCCAGCAGCAGGTGAGTAAGGGAAGCGGGTGACAGTGAGCAGTGACAATCTGATTAAAAAGGGAGAGCTCCGAAGGGAGAAGTTCTGTCTGCAGAGCCCTTTCAGTGGGCAAGGGATTAAAGATTAAAAATTGCCCTTATGTGGCTGCTGACAGTTTTATAAAGGTATGACGCCATCCTGCTTTCTCACCCTTATGCATGGGCAAAACTACTGATAGAATCACTTTAAATGATGGACATTCACTTTGAAGTCTATTTGAATTCCACTCAACCAAATCTTTCACCGACCCCTACCCCAAGATTTATTAACTTGGGGTCTTGAGTCTCAATACTTATATGGTATACACAGCCATCTACTTGATTAATTAAATTATATATACATACACATACACACACACACACACACACACACACATATATATACACACACCAATTTGTATTGGTGCATATACATAATATATATTTTTTTTCTTACAATCTTGGGTTATTAGGTGCATCTAAACAGTTTTACTGACAGTCATTAGAAATAGACAAGAGGACCCTTCTTCTAGAGAATAATGTAACACAGCTTATATAGTAAACACATTTTACTGAATTTTGAACTCACCTGTAAATACCGTTGGATGGGGAAAACTCAAAACAATAAGTTTGGTGACCATCTCTGGATAGCATATAGCAATTAACCAAGCAATCATCCCACCCCAGTCATGGCCAATAAGGACACATTTGGTATAACCTATAAAAGAATAGATAAAGAATTAAGAAATCTTTTCATTATCAAACATTCTATTCACAAAATTGTACTTGCAAACATCCCAACTTAGTTAAGTTGCATAAATAAAATTCATATTCATATTCCTTCGCTCATTCATAGACAAAAATGATAAATGTTACATTTTATGAACTTTATCAAATGAAGACACACCTAGCCTAAGAAACGTTTCCAAGTCTATCTCTCTCTCTTTTTCTTTAAATTGCTGTCGTGTCTCAAAATCAGCATTTTAATGCTGTATGCAAATAACCTGCGAACCGTCCAATGGGCTTCCCACTTACTCAGACTGGTCCCAGCTCTCTCCCCTCGTTCCACCCATACTTCCACCTCTTGCCTATTGATTGACGTCTCCATATCCTTAGGAATCACTGATTCTTTCCCAAATGGTTGTTAAATTGGCCATACATACATAAATATTTTAAGATTATTGAAGATTGTTGAAGTTCTTAAAACTTTTCTAAATAAGTTTGCAACAAACATAACTTCTACAGCAGTAGGAGGCAAAAGAAAAACAAACAGTAGATTGTACCTTTACTAACAAGAAGGCATCCAGAAACCTGGCACAGAGTTAGGTTCGAATCAATGCAGCAATTGTAGAGACCATAGGCCATTTATGCCATTTACTTTCCTATTCAGCTATGAGTGTCATCTATTACGATATGTAACCTCTCCGAGCAATCTCCGAGAAACGTTCCAGGTCAGTTATGATGTGAACATCAACCATCATGACTTCTATTCACAGGATTATAGCCCAGTGACTTTCACTGAGGTTATTATAGGAAACAGAGTTTGCCAGCTGTTAAAATTCAGCTTATTGATGTATGCATGCTTCCAAGAAACCATTCCCTGTGAAATGTCAGTGACTTTATTAAACTAAACTCATTTTCTGTATTCATGCCTAAGACTATATCTCATTTTTTTAGCATAAATGTGTGGTGAATTCTATTTAAAGGCTATGGAAATCCTTATGCATGAAAAATCAATACCCACATATCATACTTAGTGCCTGAAGAAAGCTGATGTACCCAACAGTTTTTTGTATTGAGTTTTCCTTCTCATGCATTTACAAAGTCTCATACTTGGCTTGCAGGCTCTCCTACATTCAAACTTCTGGCTGGGGGGGGTGTTCAGCTGATCTCTCTCATGAAGTTGCACAAGCTCAGTTCCCACTGCACTTTCAAAAGCTGTGTAGCAAAACTATGCCCACTCAATACTACACAGCTATTTCTGCATCCTTTCTCAGAGTAGCTGCTGGTCCCATTGTCCTCACTGCTAATAACAGCAGGAAATGTACCCTGAGTGAATTACAGCCTCCACCATCTCCCAGCCCTGTCATACAGCCCTTAACTCATTGATTAAAATAAACGCATGCAAAGGTGTACATGGCCCATAAAGTGAAAATTCCACTTTTGTAGTGTTTCACATGAATATAAGTGTAGCAGAGCTAGAGTTGTCATTTAGTTATGATAGCTCAGCAGGTTTAACAGCACTTATATTGACAAATATAGGTAACACATAACTATGTACAGCAATGGAACACAGTTAAATTCAATGTTGCCACACCTGCATGTACAGTATAACTAAAGCAGGTCCAGTAAGCTTTATTACAGATCCCTTGCATGGCCAACCTATCCCACCCATCATAGATCAGTTCTGGTGATGCGCACTAGAAACAACATGGCCCACTCACTTCAAGGCATGAGGAGGGAGTAATCATTCAAAGGAAATGGTAAATGCCGGCCCTTTAACAATCTGTCCAGTCATTCTGGTAGGAAAGATATCCTTACATTTTTGTCATTCTGTTTGTTTCTTACCTAAAGAGTCCAAGATTTCTTTTACATCCACAATTATATAGTCTAATTTATAATTATCCTTATTGGAAGGTGCATCTGTTTCACCATATCCTCTTAAATCAAGCGCAACCACCCGATATTCACGCTTAAATTCTCGTAACTGGTGACGCCAAGAATACCTACAAGAAAAGAAAGAGGCATAAAAAGACAGAACTGAAATATCACAGAAATATGTTACTCACATGTAACTGTTAAAACATTAAACGAGTTGTACCAAAATATAAAGATCCAAAAGATACCTTAATGATTGGTGAGGGCCCGCCTCTTGGGACCCCACTAATTCCAAGAACGGAGTTTCAATGGTCCTTGTATAAATAGAGTGGAGGCTGCACATCTATTTCGCATCTCCTTTCCATTCAATGATAGCACAGAAGATTGCCGAGTACTCATACTAAACACTCCAGACCCTTGTTCTCAGCATTAGCAGGGATCCCAGCAGTCCGACCCTCACAGATCAGCAAGTTATCCCCTGTCCTGCGGATAAGGAATATCCTTTTAAAGGGGTTGTCTCGCGAAAGCAAGTGGGGTTATGCACTTCTGTATGGCCATATTAATGCACTTTGTAATATACATCGTGCATTAAATATGAGCCATACAGAAGTTATTCACTTACCCACTCCGTTGCTGGCGTCCCGTCTCCATGGCTCCGTCTAACTTCAGCGTCTAATCGCCCGATTAGACGCGCTTGCGCAGAAGGGTCTTCTGCCTTCGGGTCTGTCCGGCAGCAGCGACGTTCTGGCTCCGCCCCCTTCTACGCGGCATCGCGTAGCCCCGCCCCGTCACGTGTGCCGATAACTTTTTTCTTTTTGCAGCAATGCAGCAATAACTAAATGTCTAGTTTTTTCAGGACATGTTATAGTTTCTACATGTACCATTTTTGGGGTGCATATATTGCGTTTAATTTTTAACCATTCAGTTTTGGGAGGACAAAACTGAATTGAATGTGGCCGAAAAAAGGAGCATAAGTGATGTTTGTTGCGCAAATAAACCTGAAATGTGCTTATGCCCGTTTAAAAAAGCACAAATTGTGACCCCCATAGAGGTCCCAGTAACAGTGCCTCCATAATAGCCGCAGTAGTAACATTGCTCCCATAGTGGCCCAGCAGTGATAGTGACCCCTCCCCCCCATAATGTCCACGGTAGTAGCAGTGACACCCCTCCCCCCATAATGGCCCCATTAGTAACTGCTATCCCCTATATTGACCCTAGTAGTGACCCCCATCGTGAGTAGAGGCAGCATCCGCCGGGATACACCAATGCCCCGGCACCTGTGTAATGGCTGGCGTTCGTAATTGTGAGATGTGTTGCTGCCATCAATTTTTAAATGAGTTAATTTTTAAAAAATTAAATAGAACTAGAGATGAGCGAGCATACTAGTTTCGAGTAATTACTCGATCGAGCACCTCGATTTTCGAGTACTTCCGTACACGGGTGAAAAGATTCGGGGGTGCCGGGGGGCGGGGGGAGGCGTGGCGGAGCAGGGGGGAGCAGCGGGGAACAGGGGGGAGCCCTCTCCCTCTCCCCCCCAACTCCCCACTGCAACCCCCCACTCACCCACGGCACCCCCGAATCTTTTCCCCCCTGTACGGAAGTACTCAAAAATCGCGGCGCTCGGGCGAAAAAGGGGCGTGGCCAAGTAGGTTCGCTCATCTCTAAATTGAACACGTTGACAATGAGACAGTTTTCTATATTCTATTGTGAATAAAATATGGTTATACGAGATTTCCAAATCGTTGCATTCTTTTTTGATCATATATATTTACATTTTAAACAGCGTCCCAACTTTTTGGAAAATAAGGGTTGTAAATTAACTAGTCAGGTTATTATATGTATGTATGGGATGGTTGAAATGCAGCTCATCTGATTGCAGTGCAGTGAGTATACTGCGATCTGCACCACTCAGGCGGCGGACTCACTGGGGGAGTCGCCTGTTCCCCTGTTGACCAGTCTGAGCCTAGCAGAACTGTTACCAGTTCTAGAACTTTTGATTTCAGTTCTACATTTCTTATTCTGAATATTCCTTATTCAGATAATGCAAGTGCCAAGACACATGTACAATGCCCTCGAGGGCAAAAACAATTCCAACCATGGCAAATGGTCTTTGAATATACATATCTGCAACTATGTATTATGATAATGTTGGTATGTTTTGCATAAATTTATTACGACCTTTAATTTAGACCACAAGAAAATAAGAGGTATTCTAGCCAAGCCGTAGCACATCTTGCTTAGAGACACTTGGTTGCGTAACTGCATTACTGTGACCCTAAAGATTACCTACCATAAGTCGATTACATTTTGTTATATGCTGGTTCCCTAGCCGGCTGAGGAAGAAACAGATGAATTATATTATTATTATTTCCCATTGTTCTGGGTTCCTATAAATGTTGCCTCTGTTTTAGTGTTTCTCATAGATGAACAGACTTTAGCTCACTAACCACCGAAGAGTTTTTTTTTCCTTAAAATCCCTCCTCAACTGTGCTCTAAGTATGTTATCTACTTGATTGAATGCCCCAGCAAATTACAATATATCAGCAGAACTGTACAACCATTACAAAACCGCTTAAATAAGAATAGGTCAAACGTTACTAACAACTATCCACTTCGTAGTTACATTGGCACATAATTCTGATTATAGGGTTTTGAGGAGTACTCTGATTGAACAAATCTCACCTTCTTGCGTCAATGGATTTCGGTTACTAAGGAAGAAGGAGGTATTTAGGATTTACAAATTATTCATACTTCTCTCTTATGGACTCCATGAGTCTATTGAATCTGTATTTTAGGTTTTTTTTCTCTCCCTTATTTAAGTTTACTTAAAAAAAAAAATGTAATTTGTGGTTATGGTTTAAGGTCTATTTGATTTGTGATGCAAGTAACATTGGAGGTTTTACTATATTCCTTGAAGGGGTTGTCCCGTGACAGCAAGTGGGGTTATGCACTTCTGTATGGCCATATTAATGCACTTTGTAATATACATCGTGCATTAAATATTGGCCATACAGAAGTTATACACTTACCCCCTCCGGTGCTGGCATCCCCGTCTCCATGGCAATGACTGGAGCCTTCTTCTCTGGTCGCCACAACAGTCGGTGCTTGCGCAGATAAGAATCCTCTGCTGGCTGTGTCCGGGCTCACGAGCGGCGTCCTGGCTCCTCCCTCTTCTCAGCATCATCGTAGCTCCGCCTCCGTCACGTGGTGCCGATCAGCCAATGAGGTGACTGTAATCAGCAGTGGAACGCAAGACTGGAGAAAACATCCACGGTGCACAATGGGAGAAGACCCGCGGTGCACCGTGGGAGAAGACCAGTGGCGCCATCTTTGAAAGAAGAATCTTCAAAGCTGCAGAACGGGGATCCAGGTAAGCAAATTTTTTTTTGTTAAAATAACAAATGGATTCATTTTTACTGTGCACAATGTGGGGGGCTGTTTAAAAAAAAAATTTTAGGTTTCGGTGCGGGACAACCCCTTTAACTTTTTACCCATGAATTGCCTTATTATTGTAACTTTAGATAATTTTACTATGATGGCTATGATTTATTTTTTCTGTTTGTGAGTATTTGTTTTCTAGATGTTTTTATTTTTGTTGCAATTATTTAATTGTAATGTGTATGCTTGGCATATATAGTATCGGTACCAGCGATATAGCTTTCAGTTTTTGACATAAATGCAAATGACTTTGGCATTTTTAACCTATTCATTATCCTTTTTATTTTTTGTGTGAAAGGTTTATATTTTCATATAATATTTTGTTTTTTAATGTATAAAGTCCTGATTAGCTGATCCAGGGATGTCATATGTCGGTGGGTCTCCATCGACTTTTAAAAAATTGTGGTTGTAGTTTCTCCTGTGCATATGGCCCAAGCAAGGAGTCATTCTGATGCATCGCCTGCTCTAATAAAGATCTTCAATGACCTACTGGTATCTACTTGTTGTTCTTCAAGCACCCTCGGGTTCCCCTGCATTTCTTTTGCTTTGCTCTTGTTTCTGCAGATGGCTGTGGTAGTGATCAGTTTGCCTGAGGAAAGATCCTGAGAGGTCCGAAAGCTTGCTATATCATGAATTTTCGCTATCCATTAAAAGGTATCATATCCACAAAATTACTTGGTTTCTCTTACTGAGAACAATCACATTTTACCAAAACTTGGGAACAGACCCGCTGTTCCCCTGAACGGAAGCGCAGAGAGGAGAAACCATTGACACTCCCTATGTTCCTCAAAGTCATTCCTGAAGAATGGGTGTATCCCCAAGGCACGTTATATTGGCCATTTTAAAATCTATTAATAAAGAAGAGCCGGGTATAATACTCATTGTAATATTTTTTGTGAAAGTTGCACCAATTAAGTCAACAATTTTGTCTTTCTCCTATTAGTCTACGCCAGTGATGGGCAACCTTTTCAACTTGGCGTGTCAGCTCCCTGCTCCGCTGACCGGAAGCGACGTCAGCGCCCTAAACGGAAGTCCCAGAACTACCAGAGTTCTGTTGTTTTGGCCTACAGACCTCTGGCACAGAGGGTCTACAGAGATGTTTTATCATCGGCTACTGCACCTGGCCGTGCAGGAGCCAAGGATGAAACATCCTTCTCGGTTCTCGGCATGTGGCCCCATACTTCTCTGTACGGGGCTGCATGCTGCCGCGTGTTAGCGAAAATGGCTATGCGTGTCATAGGTTCGCCATCACGGGTCTACACATTACGCTCCATGTATATTGTTGACGTTAGTGGACAGGTAGAACCTCACCCCATTTCCTATAAGGAAAATCAACCCCATAACTGAAGGAGCTCCACCCCTACCCCTTTTCATCTTGAAAACTTGGGAAAATTCCACAAGAAGGAGGAGCAAAACAATTACAAGTCCTAGAACTTTTGATTTAATTTCTACATTTCTTATTCAGGTAATGCAAGTGCCATGACACAAGTTCAATGCTCTTGTGGGTAAAACAATTCCAACCATGGCAAGTGGTGTCTGAGTATACATACATGTGTGTAAATATACATTACGATAATGTATAGTTGTTAAAGTAGAGGACATATGAGTGGAAAGGAGCATAATTGTGCAACCAGACCACACTGCTTTTTTGTAGTCTGTAACCATGGAGACACATTCACCTGCAAATTAGCTGTAAATGGTAAAATTAGATATTTTTTAATTAAGACTATTTGGAAGGTTTTTTTTTAATTTGTAGATTTTATGTAGTTTTGGGATTTAGGATCTTCATTGATGTGTGGAATACACCAGATCCCAGCACTTATTTCAGTGCACAAAGCATTTACTCTAACCTGGACCAATTACCTGTAAGTCATTTGTGGGGGAGCTCAACAAAAGTAAGTAAATACTGTATTGTAAGAGCATTCCAAGTGCATGAATTGCCGAGTATTTCTTGAAACTTAAACTCATCATGAACAATGTAAAGTATTGAAAATATACAAAGAGCAACCGGCAAAGCGACTCGATCATCTACAGTCTTTATGAATCATGATTGTTGTGGAAACTATTCTCACAGGTACCTGTTTACTAGCAACTATTTCCTGTCTTGGGAATGCCAATATGATCCTAAAGGAGGATGCCAACTACATCTCCATGATACCAGTGCTTAGTAGAATCAGTGGCTCTTAAGACCATTGGGGAATTTGGTGCTAAACAACTAGCCATTCGCTGAAAAGGCTGCTGTATATATAACACACTTTGTATTTGACCACAGCAATCCCTGTAAAAAAGAATTAGCAATTCTTCAGAGGAGAATGATTTTATCTGTTTAAGCATAAAAAAGTTAGAGAGATCTGAAAACACAGATCTAGTTGCCCTGATATGTCATTTAAAATCAGTTGCTCAGCATTTGCTCCTTAGCAACAGACTACAAAAAAATCACATCCCTCCTTCTGACTGGCCGACTCAAGTTTGTTTGTTTTTATGGGAATTAGACACTGCCCATTGACATAAGATTTATCATGCCAGATCATGATCTATGCTCAATTTGCAACCTGAGTTGTGCCCAAGATTGAATGGCTGAGATGGAAGAACCCTAGGCAGTTGCACCCGAATCATGTGTTCTGAGATTGCGTAGATGATAACTTGACGGCAGAGAAAAGGAATATTTTTACATTTATATGAGCATTAGTGCATAGTTTAAGTAATTACCTGCACTAAAGAACCGGCTGTATCCTTGCAAGGACTATACTGACTGATTTTACAAGGCCCAACTCAGTGCTTACTTTTAAGTCATACTTGCAAACAGTTTTCCCTTCCCCATTCTTCTTTATCATCTTTTATTTGGAAACTGTTGCTCTTGGATATAGCAACTGGATACAAGAAACTGAGCAAGGTTGTTATGTTATTGCTGACTCAAGGCAAGGCCAGCATGGACGCAAGGCAATGTTCGCATGGGACAAATAAACACCAGTATCATAGAATCAGAGAATGGTAGAGTTGGAAGGGACCTCCAGGTCATCTAGTCCAATCCCCTGCTCAGTGCAGGATTCACTAAATCATCCCAGAGAGATGTTTGTCCAGCCTTTCTTTGAACACTTCTATTGAAGGAGAACTCACCACCTCCCATGGTAACCTGTTCCACTCATTGATCACCCTCACTGTCTAATATCTAATTTGTGTCTCATCCCTTTCAGTTTCATCTCATTGCGTCTGGTCTTCTGCACTGTGACAGCCATTCAAATATTTGTACCAGTAATTCCCACGCATAACACAAAAACCACTACAAAGCATAGCCAAGGGGAAAAAATGGGAAACCTAGCCCTAAAAGGCAGAAGTGGAAAAACCCCTGGCTAAGGTGGCGTGATCGCCCCGACAAGGGCTGCCCCACATAATGACACTGGGCCATCTGTACTGACCCTAGGTGCAAACAGAGAATGTCTATAAACAGGTGGTAATAACAATAGGCAGCAGGGGCAATGTCAGAAACAACACCAATATATAAATAAATATACCAGCTACTTAACCAGGATGACTGCACCAAGGGAAATATGGACAAGACCAACTTTACCAATATGAGATGAATAATCAGCACCCTGTAAGAGCAGGGGCTGGAATATATAAATCTCCAGTTTAGTTGATTGACCAGCCTGGAAAACACAAAACACCTAAGAAAATATCAACATACAACTCACAATGACCCTTTAGTTACGACGGGGAAAACCTAAGAGATAACAGACATACGACCCAAAAAGTGTCATAATGTGGCTCAGTCTGTTCCCACATCGTGTTCATTATGCCAAGACACTGTCACAGCTGTCAAACTATTTACAAAGGTAGCACTGACTAGCCTCTGTGAGTAGAGAGACATTGACACAGCAGAAATTACAAAGGAACAGCTGATTTGCTTACTGTTGGAACCAGATGTAGATTACTGTACCCTGACATCTGTGTAAGGCACAAATACTGCTCAGGGGAGCCAAGCAATGGACACTGTTCCAGAAATAATTTCTCCTGAGGATACCCATAGCACCAATTTTCAGGAGGGCATGGACTTCTCTTTGCAAGTGGCCCTACTAACACATATCTGCAGTTCATTCTACAGTCTCAACAGGCTGCAGAACATCAGGCAGAAAGAACCTTGCAGCTAGAGATAGCGCAAATTCAAAGATACAACATTTTTGCACAACCCCAAACCCAGGACGTACATTCACAAAACCATGCCTGAAGAACTCTCTTGTGATGGAGAAAGATGGTAACTTGAACATTTTTCTACAGGGACTTGAAAATACGTGCAGACAATACCATCTGCCCCTTAAGCAGTGGGCACAGTATCTAGCATTGGAGTACCATTGGTGCAGATTTTGACTGGAAATTAGCTGCGTACTCACAGCTGATTTCATACTATGCGGCACTCCCCCTCCCCTCCTTCGAAGGCTTCCCGCTGTCAGCGCTCCCAGTGGCCTGTGGTGGCCTTACCTGACCAGCAGCGCCACACCTGACTAGGCCGCTAGGAACCGCAAGCTGGGGACCGCTCATAGCGAAAAGCCTACGGAGGAGGTGAGGGGAGCGCCACATAGAATGATATCAGCTGCGGATACGCAGGGTGCAGATTTTGACTGTTTTTTAGATGAGGAAATGCGGAATTTGATGTGGAAATTTCAGCTGCAGACATTCTGCAGCATTTTTGCCATGTGTAAAACATACCCGAGTAGTAATAGTGACCTCCACAGTGGCCTCAGCAGTAATAGTGTCCCCCACAGTGGTCTCAGTAGTAATAGTGTCCCTTACAGTGGCCTCAGTAGTAATAGTGTCCCCCACAGTGGCCTCAGTAGTAATAATATTACTACTGGGGCCGATATAGGGGACATTATTACTAATAGTATCCCCTATGTCAGCCCCAGTAGTACTAATGCCCCCCCCCCCCCCCGAGACCCATATACTTACCTCCTCCTCGTCAAAGTGTCACTGCTCCTCTGCTCGGCACTGCTATGGATGTCAGATTGTGTGTCTGGACGCCTCCTCTCTCTGCTTTTGTGGAACCACTACCATAGTGAGCAGCTGTTGGCACGCATGCCAACAGAGAGGGCTCTGCACGCCACGTCTGTCACATGTGCCATAGGTTCACCACCACGGGCTTAGAAGATTTCATTATCAAGGACCAATTCTTTCACGTCTATCCAGTGGATGCACAATAATTTTTATGTGATAGGGAGCCTAAAAGTGCAGATCAATCAGCACACAGATGGGGAATTCCTACGCTACAAAAAGGATGCCAGAAGCCAAGAGTGGAACATCATTGCAAAGGTCATCAAGCTAGAAGGAGAAACAAACCAAGAAGAAACCACAGCCTGTTGTTTCCAACCGGATGAGACTGCTTCTGTGGGGGGAACCCTATATCAAGGAGATTGGTGTAAATGTTTTGGGTGTAACAAAGTAGGCCATGTAAAGTCTGCTTGTCCGGAAAGGGTAGCAACAGATATCTCTATTAAACTGGTAGTCATGTTTCTCTCTCATAGAACAAAAAATTTACAGCACCACATGCAGATTGTGATGGAGAAGGGTACCAAAACATTTCCAAGGCATTACATATACCATGGAATGCACTGAACATGGTCATCAAGAAGTGGATTAAATTTGGTACAACAATGACATTACCAAGAATTGGACATCCCTCAAAAACTGATGAAAATACCAGAAGAAAATTGATCCAGGAGGCTGCCAAAGGCCTACAGGAACATTAAAGGAGCTGCAGGAATTTCTGGCAAGCACTGTTTGTGTAGTGCATATGACAACCATCTCCAATATTTTCATATATCTGGGCTGTGGGGTAGGGTGGCAAGACAAAAGCATTTTCTTACACAGAAAAACATCCAAACCCAGATCTGTTTTGCTAAACCTACATTGAGTCTGTCAAAAGTATGTGGGAGAATGTGTAATGATCTGATGAGTTCAAGGTTGAACTTTTTGGCCAGAATTCCAAAACGTATGTCTGGTTCAAAGCCAACACTGTGGATCACCAAAAGACCATACCAACAGTGGAGCATGGTAGAGGCAGCATTATGCTTTCGGGCTGTTTTTATGCTGATTGAACTGGAGCTTTAGTCAAGGTGGAGGGAATTATGAACAGTTGCAAATATCAGTCCTTTTTGACATAAAACCTTCAGGCCTCTGCTAAAAAGCTGAAGATTCTTACAGCTAACACCACAAATATTCATATTCCACTCTCTCCCGGATCAGACGAGAAAGGCCAATATGATACATACTATTCTATTGATAAGTAAGAAGTGTTTATTGAACAATTGGTTGCAAGCCAAACCGCCGAGATAAATGATACTTTACAGCAACTAAACTATTTCTTGAAAATGGAGAGAGTGGAGATAGAGCGGAGCATGGAATCACAAGCCCCAAAATTTTTCAAAAAATAGAGAGATTTTATAGAGAAGTATCTAAGTCCCAACGAAATCACTGAGTGTATGAGGCAGTTCACCAACACAACTTGGTACTATACTCAAGACTATGTGAACCGGCTGGGAAATTTAAAGATAACATAGCATAGAAGGGAAAGGCTCGCTAGTAGTGTCCACTGCTGGGTTGATACTAGTTATTGTTATTGTTTTTCTAAGGATGGTATTGGGAAGTTTCTAAGGTAAGAGGGGGGGGGGGGGAGATAGAGAAGGTAGAGTGCAAGTATGAGTTAGGCATATCTATGTACACACAGAATATAAAATTGGGAAGACTAAGCCAATATTCAAATGTGTTAAAGGAGATGTCTCGAGGCAGGAGTGGATTTTTTTTTTGCCCAGTCCCCCTAATTAAGCATACATTACTAAGCCCCCCTGTAAATGACTCTTCTAGCTGGTTTGTACTTACCGTTCCAGCGTTTCAGCAACTTATAAAAATTTTCCCAAGATGGCCGCCAGCTCTTTTCCCGTCGCTTGCTGTAACCCGACGTGCGCGCTCCCGAGACGCTACCAGCTGTGTCTCCCTGACAACCAGATGCCACGCAGCCGCCGACTGGACCCCTGGAGTGAACACGGCCGACCAGTCACCCACCGCGAGGCAGCAGGTAACCGGCGCAGCCCCCCCCCGGCACAGCGGCAGCCCCCCCATCGCAGCGACAGCCCCCCCCCATCGCAGCGACAGCCCCCCCCCCATCGCAGCGACAGCCCCCCCCCCATCGCAGCGGCAGCCCCCCCGGCACAGCCCGCCCCCGGCGCAGCGGCAGCCCCCCCGGCCCATCACTTACCAGGACGGCGGGACAGCTGGGCGGCTTCTCGGGACAGCTGGGCGGCTCTGCACCTTCCTCTAACAGAGGATGGTACAGAATGGCCGCTCCAGCGCGCTCCCGAGAAGTTACAGCTCGTCTGCGCATGCGCAGAAGAGCTGTAGCAGCGAGCACGCTGAAGCGGCTCGTGCTCAGACCAGAAGAAAGGACTGCGCAAGCGCGTCTAAAAAAGCAAGCCGCCGGCGATTTTAGACGGATCCATGGAGACGAGGACGCTAGCAACGGAGCAGGTAAGTGAATAACTTCTGTATGGCTCATATTTAATGCACGATGTATATTACAAAGTGCATTAATATGGCCATACAGAAGTGTATAACCCCACTTGCTGCCGCGAGACCTCCCCTTTAATAGAGATATAAATACATAACCGATGTTAAAGGAAATGCATGGTATGTGATCTTATAATATATGTCATTATTACTGCCTGCTTATGTCTGTATATTATGGAAAATGTTAATAAAAAGGAGTTAAAAAAAAAAAAAAGCTGAAGATGAATCTCACCTGTCAGCGCAACGACCTAAAGCATACCTCCAAATCAACAAAAGAATGGCTTTACCAGAAGAAGATCAAAGTTTTGGAATGGCCCAGCCAGAGCCAAGACCTAAATCCCTTTGAAAAACTGTGAGTTCACCTGAAGAGGGCGATATACACGAGATGCCCTCACAATCTGTCAGATTTGGAGCCCTCTTGCAAGGAAGAATGGGGAAAGATTGCCAAGTCAACATGTGCCATGCTGATAGATACCTACTCAAAAAGACTGATTGCTGTCATAAAGTCAAAGGCTACATCAACAATATATTATTTTAGGGTGTGCATATTTATGCAACCTCATTATCTTATTTATTTTTCCACACGTCCGTATATCGACCGGTTTTTCACACCCAGCCAATATGCGGTGTCCCTTTCTGCAGGGGGAGGAGGTGGGTTGGGCCGGGAGCAGTGCACTGAGCTCCTGCCCCCTCTCCACCCCCTCTCTGCCCCTCGCCACTCATTGCAATGGGAGGAGCGGGGGCAAGTTCCGCCCGCCCCTCCCATTGCAAATAGTGGCAAAGGGCGGAGAGGGGGCGGGAGCTCAGTGCACTGCTCCCGGCCCACCTCCTTCCCCTGAAGAAAGGGACGTCATATATCGGCCGGGCATGAACCCTGTCCGATATATGGGCGTGTGAATAAGCCCTAAAAGATTTCAGTTTCTTTCTCAATGGAATTGTACAGATAACTGGTCACACTGAAGTTGGAAATAAATGTGAAATGATTCATGTTTGTCAGAATTTTAAGCATGACAAAAACATTGCATTTTAACAGGGGTGTGCAGACTTTTTATATCCACCGTATTTATCATTTACTTTCAGAATCATACATTTTCGAAATACGAAAAAGCCAAAGTTAATTTATTAAATAGATGATATGTCTTCTTAACCAAAGATATTTCCTCTCTGTGCCGCATAGAACATCCCTTTAAGTCAGATCTCCAGAAAACTTTTCCTAACTGGAGCATCAATATAGAGCCAATATGTAATTTGTGTTGAGCCCAGCAGGATTCACACTGCAGGCAATAAAATGCTTCTATGCTTTGAGATTATTAACAGAATCACAAAATCCTGAAGAGGACCGAGTACAAAGAGTCTGAAGTAAACAAGCAGGATGACACGTACCTAGCTGGAGCAATTTTACATGATTGCACAAAACTGGTGCAATGAAAAGAACAATCACATGAGAGTAGTTAAAATGCAGCAATCTTTACCCATCACCAGATTGTTTCTTTACACTTCAGTGCATTTCTTCTAACAAGGTAAATGTAATTCAACAAATACAAGATATGAGTCAAGTTATTGAGCATAGTTACCAGAATAACATGCAGAGCTGTCTGCTGTAGTAGCTCACAAACTAAGAGGCCTAGTGGGGAGGAGCAGTTAGTGATGCTTATGGATATGGAAGGCGAAAGTGGGAAAATGACTGTAGATCACCGGGAGACCAAGGAAAGCAGGAAATGTCACAAGCCATAGACAGCATAATCATAAGCCTTCCTTGTCCTCATGAAGGAGGGCCATGTGCGATCTAAACAGCATTGTATATGAATACTTCATAGCTATACGCTGCACTATGCTTGCTAATTAAAGTGATGCAAAGGCCAAATGCGGACTTAAAGAATTAAAATTTTCCCAAATAAGGCCGCCTGCAGACAGCCGGGTCGGAACCGACTGCGAGAATTCTCGCAGTGGGACCCGACCCGAGCGTCTGCAGAGAGTAGTGTGTCACTCACCTGCTCCCGCGGCCCCGGTTGTTTCCCGGGCAGCTGGCGCATGCGCAGAGTGGAGCCGGCGGCCGGTGAGTGATGTTTCTGCGAGCCCTGCACAGAAATAGAGCATGCCTGGATTTGTTTGCCACGCGAGATTTTGCGCGGCCAAATCGTGGCCGTCTGCATAGGATTGTGTTTGTTAACGCAATCCTATGGCAGCTTCCAGGGATGTAAATTCCATGGGGAAATCCTGCCGCGGAATTTCCGCCCGTCTGCAGGCGGCCTAAGACTTAACCCCTTGAGTGGCGGGTTTCCTACCACCCTGTCGTGCCCACCAGGGCAGGTTTTTTAAAATGGTCTAATCATTGAATTTCAACTAGTTTTGCAGTTGCGTCTCAAGAGCCATAACTTTTTCATTTTTCCATTGACATGGCCATATGAGGGCTTGTTTTTTGCGGGACAAGTTGTGATTTTTTAAACAGGGGGGAGGAAAAAAAAGAAATGGGGAAAAAAGAAAAAAAGGGGCCATGTCATTAAGGGGTTAAATAATGTATTAACTTCCTCATTACGACGCACACGGATACCACATATGTGATTGTATTTTTGATTTTTTTACAAAGTAAAGGGAGACAAGTGTTTTTTTTATTTTTTTAATAATTTTTTACCTTTTTTTTTTAAAATTTTTTTTACATTTTTTTTTTTTTGTCCCTTTAGGGGACTTCCATAGGGACCCATCAGGACCCCTGATCACATTCCGGGGGTCCGATGATGACAGCCCTTTACATGCTGCAGTGACAGCCCTTTACATGCTGCAGTCACATAGACTGCAGCATGTAAAGGGTTAACACAGCAGAGATCGGAGGTTTTCTCTGATCTCTGCTGTAAGAGCTGGTACCTAGCTGTCCTCTGACAGCTAACAACCAGCTCTCCCTGCCACAGAGACCATCGGCTTGCTTCTGACAAGCCGATGGTCTCTATGGCAACTTGTAAACAAAGCAGGAGGTTGCCGATATGTCGGCAATATCTTCTGCTGTTTTTTCAAAGCCCTTGCTTTGTTCTCTGTGGGTCTGTGCAGGCAGAGCACACTGTCACAGCTTGTGGCATTGTGCTCTGCAGCTCCCATAGTGATACATAGCCCGGAAATCTTCCGGGCTATGTTGCTATGAGCAGTGGAGCTCGTCCACGGAACTTTTCCGGGCGTGCCACTCAAGGGGTTAAACGAGTTAAAAAAACAAATGATCCCTGGTATCCAATCCACGATACTTTGCATTTTTAGGGGCAAAATGGGGGCTCTACCTTTAACCTAAGCACTTTGACAGATATGCTTTCTGTATTTGCACTACGCCCTATTTTGTGTCTGGAATCCATACTAGAGCACTCTTGCTGTACATCTATCCGTAGGAAGCAACACTTAGATGCAACATCTGCTGATAGGTTGTTAACATGTAGTTCCTGGGTGCTGAAAGTGAATGAGTAAGCAGGATCAGAGAATGGGACAGTAGATATGTGTTGTGCTTTACTTTGAAGGGTTCTCCCACCTGAAACATCATTTCGCGATAGCACTGGTGAATTGGGGGAAATGTCTTAAATTCTCTCTTCCGGCTAACATACTGTGCAAACGTTTTAGGCAGGTGTGAAAAAAATGCTGCAAAGTAAGAATGCTTTAAAAAAAGAAATATTAAGAGTTTATTTTTTGTCAATTAACAAGATGTATAGTAAATCAATAAAAGATAAATCTCTAGATCCAACCAATATTAGGTGCTTCAAAACAGCAACAATTCTTCTAGGTACACTTGACCAAAGTCAGGCATTCGATAGGACTATTTCAGGTGTATGATTAACCAATTATATCAAACAGGTTAAAATGATCCTTGTTTTTATATGTGGGTTGAAACACAGTCATTAAGGCGAGCTGTCCACGGGCGATTCGTCATATCGTGATCCGCGCTGATAAATCGCACACGGAGCACGCATGACACGCTTTCCATAGAAATGCAAATAATGTTCTATTAGAAAAAACGTCTCTGCTCTTCACGATACTGCGCTATTAAAAAAAATTAGGATAACTATGAAAAGCGCAGCCCAATGTGCACGTGCGATTTGGCTCGAAGAACCTATCATTAAGATAGGTTCATCACGGAAAATCGCGGTGACATTAGTGCTCCCCCACGGCGGAAATCTGCGATGGTATATCGCAATGCCTGTGGATAGCCGGCCTAACTGAAACAGAAACAGCTGTATAGCAGGCTTAAAGCTGTGTGAGGAACTGTCAAACTCTGCTACAAAGGTGAAATCATGTCACAGGTCATACACCATGGCAAGACTGAGTACAGCAACAAGACACAAGGTTGTTATACTGCTTTAGCAAGATCTCTCCCAGACCTTACACAGGTGAGGCCTTACACAGTTCTCTTCTTCATGATAAGTCACCTTGTAGACCAGAGTATGACTTTGCTCATTTAACATCAATAATAGAGAATGTAATAAAAAATTGCGATAGAGAAGTTATTACATAATGTAAATTTAATACAGTACCTTCCAAAGTACAATGCTCTAAGATGGCAATAGATAGAAGGTTGTGTGAAGGAAAATCATTTTAGTTACACTACCTGTCAAAAGTTTTAGAAGACCTCAATTTTTCCGGTAACGTGAAATGGTTCAAAAGTAAGTTAAAAACCTAAAAAATATTATGAAATTCTAAACTGACATGCAACAATAGTCTAAATTTCTGATTTCAACCAAAGGGCTTTTTTTTCCAAGAACATATCAAGGACAGCAGCTCTGCAGTACAGAAAGCACATTATGGTTTGATATTGGATGCAAACTATTCCTACAGATGTCTCAACTTTTGTAGATTACTTTCAAACCCTCTGATTCTATATATCCAATATTGGAGCAATTGCTAAATCCAGAGTTGGCAACTTGCACAGGCTGACTAACACACTGGAGAAAAAGGGCTACCACAGAATTTTGATACACTATGCAATACCCTCTAGTGTACACCTAGTTGTTCAGGGGTTGATATTACAGCAAGACAATAATCCAAAACATACTTCTAGGTTATGTCAGAACTGTCTAAAAAGACAAAATGAAGCCGATAGGCTTCAAAGAATGGAATGGCCCACAAAGTCTTCAGACTTAAACCCCATTGAGCTTGTTTTGAATTAACTGGAAAGAAGAGTAAAAGCAAAGCAACCTACAAGTACAACACATTAGTGGGAACTTCTACATTAATGTTGGGAAGAGATTTCTGAACAATATCTGAATGCAATAATAGAAAGAATGCCTAGATTGTGAAAAGCTGTTATATCAGCTAGAGGTAGAGCTACTTTGAAGAGTCAAAAATCTAGTTTTAATTTGGTGAAACAAAGTTAATCCATAATTTTTGTCTTCTTAACTTATTTGTTCTATGCTTTCATCTCAAAGTACATTTGAGACATTAAACAGTGTAAAGATAAATAAAAACAGAATGTTCCGACACTCCTTGGACTGCCTCCAGGGAACTAATTATTTTTCAAATTTCTCCTTGTAGGCAGACCTTCTCTTCTCCATGGGATCTAAATGCTCTTCTGCACACTAGCTTTTCAAATCTTCTACCTTTGATCAAACAATTACTTCTGCCAAAAGACACGAATACAATCTGGAAGTTTGTGAGAAATTTGTATAGGCTACTCTTTAAAGTTTCAAAGCACATGAAGATGTGGAGACACCTAGAATTGAAACAGGGGCGGGGAAGCAAATTATTTACACAATGGCAAACCCAAAGTATAGAGACCATCCAACATATATTACATCCCCAGGAGAGACCATCCAACATATATTACATCCTCAGGAGAGACTATCCAACATATATTACACCCCAAGGAGCCTAGACTACAAACTTTCCCAGAACTCAGAGAAGCCTTTGAGTTCCTAAACACACATTTTCCCTATTATGTGCAATTGAGAGGATTTTTACTCACCAACATACAACAAATAGATAAAGAACATATCTCTAATCCGCTAGACTTCTTAATCACCTCCCCCTCAAGAAAGCATTCCCTCTCTAGTTTAGATCGACTCTTCAGGTTAAACCTTGCTGGATTAGATGGTTCATCGATATTTAAATAATGGTCGGAAGAAATTAATGACCCAGAAATTGAACAGAAAATCACGGATGGCTGGACAGCAATGCGCAAAACCATTTCCAATGAAAGGTGGAGAGAAACTCAGTTTAAAATCATACATAAAGCCATATATGGTTTTGATATCACATCCCAATGCACCAGACAGACTGTTGACATGCCCTGAAAGTAGCAAGCCAAAAACAAATATGTTCCATAGCTTATGTAACTGTCCCAAAGTTCAAAGATATTGGGCAGAGATAAGATTACTAATACACAAGGTAAAAAAAAAATCTTACTACTATGGACAACCCAGGTCTTTATATTTCATTTTCTCCCTACTAAAATACAATCAAGACATTTGATCCATGCTGCTCTTATAGTAAGCAAAAGTTGCCTATTAATACATTGGCTACAGCCGTTAACTCCAAAACTCAAAGACATAAAACACCTATTCAAGCAATTTTTGTATAGCGAAAGATTGGAATTAGAACATAGGGTGGAGGCACAGACTCCAGGCTTCCTTAAAAAATAGAAGAATGTTTCACCACACAAGAAATCATAGAATGTATGATGTCATTCAAGGATACCTTATGGTATCTTAAATTACATAATGCAAACAAGCTACGTAGAGGAGAAGATAACCAACGAACAACGATAGATAGCATACTGGAGGTTGTAATACAAACTTCATACCAATAACAGGCGAATCTTCGATTTAGAACACCAATATTCATGTAGAATATCGAGTGCAGAGAGCGGTAGAGTGCCGACTTTTTTGATCTCCGGAAAGTTAGTTGGTTTAAGTTTATTGATATTTCATAGCAACTTGAGATGATAACGAGAATCAAAGAATCATAGAATGGCAGAGTTGGAAGGACCTCCAGGGTCATCAGGTTCAACCCCCTGCTCAGTGCAGGATCACTAAATCATCCCAGACAGATATTTGTCCAGCCTTTGTTTGAACACTACCATTCAAGGAGAACTCCCCACCTCCCATGATAACCTGTTCCACTCATTGATCACCCTCACTGTCAGAAAGTTTTATCTCATTTCTAATTTGTGTCTCCTCCCTTTCAGTTTCATCCCATCGCTTCTAGTCTTTCCTTGTGCAAATGAGAATAGGGCTGATCTCTCTGCACTGTGACAGCCCTTCAGATATTTGTAGGCAGCTATTAAGTCTCCTCTCAGCTTTCTTTTTTGCAAGCTAAACATTCCCAGATCCTTTAATCGTTCCTCATAGGACATAATTTGCAGACTGCTCACCATCTTGGTAACTCTTCTCTGAACTTGCTCCAGTTTGTGTATGTCTTTTTTAAAGTGGGGAGCTCAGAACTGGGCACAGTATTCCAGATGAGGTCTGACTAAGGCCGCCTGCAGACGAGCGGAAATCCCGCCGCGGGATTTCCCGCGGGATTTCCGCCGCTGAAAGTCTGCATAGGAGTGCATTACAATACGCACTCCTATGCAGACGGCCGCGGTTTGGCCGCGCGAAATCTCGCGCGGCAAACAAACCGCGGCATGTTCTAATTTTGTGCGGAGCACGCACTCACCTGGCCGCCGGCTCCGGTCTGCGCATGCGCCGGCTGCGCGGCAGCCGGCACATCAAAGAGCCGGGGCCGCCGGGCGCGGGTGAGTACGCGCTCGCCCCTGCAGGCTCTGGGGTCGGATCGCGCGGCGAGATTTCTCGCTGCCGGATCCGACCCGCTCGTCTGCAGGCGGCCTAAGGAAGAGTAGAGGGGGATAATTACCTCGCGTGATCTAGACTCTATGGTTCTCTTAATACATCCCAGAATTGTGTTTGCCTTTTTGGCTGCTGCATCACATTGTTGACTCATGTTCAGTCTATGATCTATTAGTATACCCAAGTTTTTTTCACATGTACTTCTCCTTAGCCAAATTTCTTCCATTCTGTATGTAATTTTTTTCCTTTTTCTTGCCCAGATATAGGACTCTGCATTTTTCCTTGTTAAATACCATTCTGTTAGTCGCCACCCACTGTTCAAGCTTTTCTAGATCTTTTTGAATACTCTCTCTTCCCTGGTGTTAGCTATTCCTCCTAGCTTTGTGTTGTTGGCAAATTTGATCAGTTTCCCATCAATTCCCTCCTCTAGATCATTTATAAAAATGTTGAACAACACTGAGCCTAGGACAGAGCCTTGTGGTACCCCACTTGATACATTCTTCCACTTGGATGTGCAGTCATTTATGACCATTCTTTGAGTACGATCACTCAGGCAGTTGTGAATCCACCTAACAGTTGCCTTGTCAATGCCATAGTTGGTCATTTTTTCAATAAGTATGGTATGAGATGCTTCATCAAATGCTTTACTAAAGTCAAGATAAACTATATCCACTGCATTTCCCTGATCAACCCAGTTGGTGAATCTGTCATAGAAAAAAAAAGATTCGCTTGGCATGACTTGTTTGTTACAAACCCATGCTGGCTCTGGTTAATTACTCAATTTTTATCCAAGTACTTGCATACATGCTGTTTAATAATTTGTTCAAAGAACAGAATAGAAGTCAGGCTCACAGGCCTGTAGTTTCCTGGATGTACCTTCTTCCCTTGTTTGAAGATAGGGACAACATTTGCCCTTTTGCAATCTTCCGGGATATCTCCTGCTCTCCGGTAATTATCAAAGATTATGGCGAGTGGTTCAACAATTACCTCCACTGCTTCCGTTAGTATCCTGGGATGTAGTTCAATTAGACCTTGAGACTTGAATTCATTTGAGTTAGCTAAGTATTTCTTCGCCATCTCTCTGCTTATATATAGCCTGCATTCCTTTATTCCCCCAATAGCACAGGGAAGATCAGCTGATGTTCCATCTCCATCTCTCTCCAGACATGTTACAGCAGGGAGAAACCAAAAACTGGGGCGGGGTCGAACACGGCTTGATGCTCGTTCGAGTAACGAGCACCATCAAGTACGCGAATACTTGAACGAGCATCATGCTCGGCAGAGTATGTTCACTCAACTCTATTCTTAACCAATTCACCATTTTCATCTTGCAAGCATCCAATAGCATCTTTGACTTTTCTTTTGCTTTGACATACCCCTAAAATCCTTTTTCATTGCTTTTGGCCCCTGTTGCAAGCTTCAATTCATTATTAGCTTTAGTTATTCTGACACTTGCCCTACAGTTTCTGCAGACCACATTATATTCTTCTTTAGACATTCCCCCCTCTTTCCATTTGATAAATATATATTTTTTCATTTTTAACATGTGTGCAAGTTCTGTGTTCATCCATCCTGGTCATTTTAAATGCTTCCCATTCTTCCTTCTTTTAGTAGTCGTTAAGGATTGTGCTTTGAAAATCTCATTTCACAATATTTCCCAACCTTCTTGGACATTTCTGTCCTTAAGAACATCCAACTATTGGATTCTTCCTACCCTCTTTCTGGGTTCATTGAAGTCTGCCTTTCTGAAATCCAACCTTGAGGTCTGAGTTTTCTCAGGTCTTCCTCCCCTTTTTATCCAAAATTCAAGTATAGCATGATCACTACCTTCCAAGGTCCCAGCCACCATTACTTACTTAAAGGGGTTGTCCCGCGGCAGCAAGTGGGTCTATACACTTCTGTATGGCCATATTAATGCACTTTGTAATATACATTGTGCATTAATTATGAGCCATACAGAAGTTATAAAAAGTTTTATACTTACCTGCTCTGTTGCTAGCGTCCTCGTCTCCATGGTGCCGACTAATTTTCGCCCTCCGATGGCCAAATTAGCCGCGCTTGCGCAGTCCTGGTCTTCTCCTGTCTTCTATGGAGCCGCTCGTGCAGAATGCAGGCTCCGTGTAGCTCCGCCCCGTCACGTGCCGATTCCAGCCAATCAGGAGGCTGGAATCGGCAGTGGACCGCACAGAAGAGCTGCGGTCCACGGATGCAGAGGATCCCGGCGGCCATCTTCACAGGTAAGTATAGAAGTCACCGGAGCGCGGGGATTAAGGTAAGCGCTCCGGTGAGCTTTCTGTACGTCCCTGCATCGGGGTTGTCTCGCGCCGAACGGGGGGGGGGGGGGGGGGTTGAAAAAAAAAAAAACCCGTTTCGGCGCGGGACAACCCCTTTAACCATTCCCTCCCTGTTGGTAATAATTAAAGGGGTTGTCCCGCGGCAGCAAGTGGGGTTATACACTTCTGTATGGCCATATTAATGCACTTTGTAATATACATCGTGCATTAAATATGAGCCATACAGAAGTTATACACTTACCCCTCCGGTGCTGGCATCCTCGTCTCCATGGCGTCGGCTAACGCTGTCTTCTCCTTCCATTAGATGTGCTTGCGCTGTGCAGTCTTCTGTTCTGTTCAATGGGGCCGCTCCGGCGTGCTCGCGCAGGAGAACTGGTCTGCGCATGAGCAGAAGACCTCGGTGGCGCGAGCACGCCGGAGCGGCCCCATTGAACAGAACAGAAGACCGCACAGCGCAAGCGCGTCTAATGGAAGGAGAAGACAGCGTTAGTCGGCGCCATGGAGACGAGGACGCCAGCACCGGAGGGGGTAAGTGTATAACTTCTGTATGGCTCATATTTAATGCACGATGTATATTACAAAGTGCATTAATATGGCCATACAGAAGTGTATAACCCCACTTGCTGCCGCGGGACAACCCCTTTAAGTCCAAGATAGCAGATCCCCTTGTTTTCTCTTCTACCTTTTGGAAGATAAAGTTGTCAGCAAGAGCGGATAAGAATTTGTTGGATCCATTACTGGGAGAGATTCCCAACAAATGTCTGGATAGGTAAAATCTCCCATGATCACTATGTAATGCTTTTTTGAGAGCTTGGCCATCTGATGTAGAAAGAGTTCATCCATATCTTCTGCTTGTCCAGGCGGCCTATAGTAAATGCCTACAATGGTGTCCTTTCTGTTGTTCTCTCCTCGTATTCTTACCCAAAAAGTTTCTACAGAACTACCATGCTCTGAAGCTTGAATCTCTGTGGAGATAAATGTTCTCCTAACATACAATGCAACACCTCCTTCCCTTTTTTTAGGTCTGTTTCTCATAAATACGTTGTATCCTTCAAGCCTTATGTTCCAATCATGTGTATCATTCCATCAAGTTTCCGTGATGCCTATGACATCATATTTCTCTTTTTGTGTCAGGAGCTCCATTTCTCCTTGTTTGTTTCCCATACTCTGTGGATTTGTGTAAAAACATTTAAGTTTGTGATCGGTGTTTCTTGCTCCTCTACTTTCCTTCTAAATTTTTTATCTTTGTTCTTTCTTTCCACTTCAAATAGCAAGGTTCTTAAATGTATTAATTAGCTGTAAATTTTTACATGGCCTTTCACTTCCCTTCCCATATTGTTCTAGTTTAAAGCTCTCCTAATGAGTGAAGCAAGACGCCCACAAAATATATACTTACTAGAGATGAGCGAGCGTACTCGGAAAAGCACTACTCGCTCGAGTAATGTGCTTTATCCGAGTATCGCTGTGCTCGGGTCTGAAGATTCGGGTGCCGCTGCGGCTGACAGGTGAGTCGCAGCGGGGAGCAGGGGAGAGCGGGCGGTAGAGAGGGAGAGAAAGATCTCCCCTCCGTTCCTCCCCGCTCTGCCCTGCAGCTCCCCGCTCCGTGCCGGCACCCGAATCTTTAGACCCGAGCACAGCGATACTCGGATAAAGCAAATTACTCGAGCGAGTAGTGCTTTTCCGAGTACGCTCGCTCATCTCTAATACTTACCTGTTTTTGTAAGGTGCAACCCGTCTCTAGCAAGCAGTCCATCATATAGGTAATTCATTCCATGGTCTAGAAATCCAAATCTTTTGCTGACATCCACATCAATGTAGCCAGTTGTTCACCTCTAAAATCCTGTTCCATCTTCTCATTTCATGGCCGTCCACTTGGAGGATGGATGAGAAGACTACCTGTGCTCCTAGTTCCTTCACCTTCATTCCATGACACTATAACCTACTTTTACCTACAAACCTCTCTATAGTCTAATACAATGTACCAGTCCTAGTCAGTTTGATACCATGATGGAGATTTGTATGACTGCAAGAAAGTGATACCGATTTTCACATGCCCTTTTTCAGTTTGCTGCAAAATGTTTTTGTTTATTGTACTTTGGACTTTCTACTACTTATAAAACCTAATAAAAAGAGTAAATTAAAAAATGGAAAAACTTTTGACTGCTACCATGCATTGCTAAAACTTGTTCTGTTTCTTTAATTTAGACTGCTTCGTTATTTTACTTTGATAAATAAGCTTTAAGCCTTCTTGAATTTGGAAGTTGTATCTTCTTACTGGTTATGAAGGTACATTGAAATACCATAATTCACCGCCATCCACTAGTATTGGCATTACTGAACTGTATTGTTTATGAAGCACAATTATTTCCTGTCACATTTTTAAAAACATTAGAAAGACTTATGGAAAACGGAATAAATGGCTACAATCAGAAAAGTTCTTTGTGCTACAGCTGAGATGGACTTCTCTCCTCGTCCAACATGGCTATAGTGCAGCTGTAGCCCAGGTGCAGCGCAACATATGTAATGGGATAGATTTACAAAGTTACTTTTTATGTAGATCACATCTATTTGACAACTATAAAATCCTGTATAAAAGAGCACTACAGGCAAAACTGATACACTGTGTTGCTGTGGGGCCATGGCCAGCAACTCTCCTCACCTTCCCCCTCCTGGTGATTGTGGCTCCCACCAATCTACTTCCATTAGATATCCCATCCTCTCTTGGTTCACGGCTGCTATTATGGCCCAAAGGGTGCACCTGTGCTCAACGCCTCTAAAAGACCAAGCAGCACACACAAACAGCTTTCTAGTCCCAGCCAATCCAGATAGGCTCCACTTTCTATTTAAGGCACCCTCTCCCATTGGAGACTGCCTGAGCAATTAGTCTATCAGTGTAAGAGGGGTGGGGGGTGGAACATGTCTTGTTCCCCCGGAACTATAGCTCTCTGACTGCAGGCATGTACCTCTCTATAAGAGACTGTGATTGCACCTACGCTATGTGAGGCTGCAATGTCTGGATTTTTCCGTGCACCTCAGAGAGTATAGAGAAGTCATTGAGATGATAAGTTTGCAAGTAAGGTCAATATACGAAGTGCCTTGCCATTCTGACCCAGATATATATATATATATATATATATATATGTATGTGAGTGTAAATTCCGGTTAAAATTCTGTAACATTTAAGTAACTCATGCCCTTCTATGGAATTAAATAAAACCCTGTTAGTAAAGTTTATTTGGTTTGTGAAAAAAGATCCCACTTCCATTTCTGTCAGCTACTGTGCCACCATATAACCTGCCACTCGGGCGCCTAACGAGAGATCTGTTTCAACAGTGTCTTCTGTCTGTTTTTCTGGTGTTGACCCACGTCTGTTCCACATTCTCTACTGACGTCAAGTAGTTATTTGACCACAATTTACCTGTCTGATTCCTGCCCAGACCTTTGGCCTGATTCTTTGTTCCTCAAGTACTCCACCTGCCCTGACTCCGACTCTGTTACAGGACCATTTCACTAGCTACACCCTCGGGTACCAAGTTACAGAAAATTTGCCCAAGTTGTGTCAGCTGCCTCTCAACCAAGGCTATTTCTGTGGTTATGATCTTGGGTCCTCCACTACAAAGAGCAGATCCTAATTGGTGGTGTTAAGGGATGAAAACCAGAAAAAATCCAATGCTGCCCCTGGATCTAACCCTATGGGTCCATTTACACCGAACAATTATCGTTTGAACGAGCAAATGCTGTCAGCAAATGAGTTTGCTTGTTCACTCGTGCAGCCTGTTTATACAGGGAGATACATCATTGGCTCATTCAAACAAGATAATTGTTCACTCATTTACTGTATTAGTGAATGAGAACAAATGAATGAACGCTATTTAAACTGAACAATAAGCGAACGAGCCACTGATGATTTTTACAACAACCAATTAAAAGCAAACAATTTATAATTCGTCCTTTGGTCATTGGCTGCATTTAGACTAAACGATTCGTTCCCATTCGCTCGTTTGAACGTTTTTTTTAATGATAATCGTTCTTTGTATTTGGGCCTTAAGCCAAATTGTTTTAGAGACACAGTTGATCTACTTCTGCTTTCATGGTATACATTAATCCAGTGCCTGAGGGGGTATGTTTACACTAAAAGTAACCAACCATGCACTGTCAATAGCTGTTGACCGAATGCTCATTAGGTCGAAAGCTATTTCTCCTGATTCCCACATACACAAGATCGCTCCGCATTGCCAAGTGTTCAGGTGTCTTCCATATGGACAGTGGACCACCTCTGGTGGCGGCTTATCTCCAACACAAGGATCAGGCACTCAACTTTAACATGCCGGATTCTTCTTTCCCTCAACATCATCTTTGACCACTATAGCCCATTACTGGTTATATGTAGTTCAGGATCAGCTGGTAATTGACTGCAGCAGTCAAATGACCCTGAGGTGGGACTCCATCACCCAAGAAGAGTGCAGCGTGAGGTTGGATGAGCATCACTTTATACAGGGCTGAGAACATTTCAATTTCATTACTTTCACCATAGAACCCTTTTAATTCTCTTTTGTCATGCATCACTAGGCACGACACAGTTCATCGGTTTTTGTTCCTTTGTTCCTTGTTCCTGTGATTTGTTCCTTTTTTTGAAAAAAAAACCCTACTAATAAAAGCATGAATACAGTTAGTTGGCAACCTTTGAAGTTGTCCCTAGTGTCTGTTTAAGAAAGGGAAATTAGATTGTGAAAGCCATCGGGGACAGTGAGTGGTGACATTTCTGTACTTCTGACCATGTTAGAATACATAGTTATTGTAGCCTGAGGTTTGTTGACCGACAACTTGGCGTTGTTTTTAAATTTATGAAAAATTACCCTTTTGTGAAAAAATATAAAATGTAAAAACTAAGAAAAAACATAACAGATTTAGTTTTAAAACTTGCTGATCATCCTGTTCTCTATTACTGGGATACGAATCCAGTGATGTGTAGCCGAGCGAACTTGACTCCAGTTCACAAAATGTCATATCTATTAGAACACAAGTTCCTGCGATAAAATGTTGAAATGTTGGTATCTGTCTTCTGTAGTGAGACAATTATTTTTTAACACAAAGGGTCTGCATCATTGATTTCAATGGGTTCGTTCACATAAGCATATTTTGCGCACGCGTTTACTTTTCTCACAAAACAATATGCGGCATACTGCATTTTCCTGCCTATTTGCGCAGGGAAAGATCACATATTGGGCTGATTACAACTAATGGTCCATTTCAATGAATGGGAGCATGGTTGTATGTTTTTTCTGTGTGCCAATACACAACACCCATTGCATAAATACGCAAGTAAATGCGCAGGTAAATACACTTACACCTGTGTGACACTGGCCTAAATCAAACCAATGGAAAGGTTACAGTATTAGTGGCGTATCCTGCAGGTCAGACTCATTGATAGCTGCTATCAAAAGTACGGAGCTGTGCATGGTAAGAAATCAAGGGGGACCAGTGACTCACAGGGACACCATAGCCCCTTCCGTCAGTTGATAATGTGCCTGGACCCCACCGATCTGATACTGATCCTCTTGTAGTGTCTCAAGGCTGCCAATTTGGCAGATTGACTGTTTGGCTACCATTCATAGCTTCTGGCACAGATCCAACAAAATGCTTGCCAAAATAGTGAAACATGCCACACTATTTCCTCCAGAAAAATGCCGGAGGGTTGGACAACGCCGTTGTAGTCAATGGAGTCCATCTGTTGCCATTTGTTTCCGTCAAATGCCAAATTTGTCATTCCATTTCCAGCTCCCACAATATAATGGGAATCAGAATGCCAGTGTGAGCCCAGCCCAAGCAGGGAAAGCAAAGCGTTCCAAGCATGCCCTGCCTCTAGAGCAAACACTCCACGACTTCGAACTGTTTGGCTGTATTCTCCCGGGCGATTTCCTATTGTAAGCTCTGACTGATTTTGAGATGGACAGAAGTCGCCAGGGAACCAGACCTTTTCCTTCGAATGGGTTAAAACACACAAGCGATTTTTCTCACAGAGATAGTCTGAGTTAAAAAAAACTTGCTGCATGCCCATTATTTTCTATGGGAGTGTTAAAGAATATGTTGTAATCGCATGCCGAGCTATTTGCATGTGATTTTCATGTAAGTGTGATGCAGGTTACTACGGAATCACATAAAAAAGGACCAAGGAGTGCAGAGCACAGAAAAATGTGTGATATAAGCGTGCATGGAAAACCGCAATAAATAGCATGAACATCACATTGAAAATGGTCAGTTTTTAACTGATTCAAATCACCCATGTGAATATAGTCTGAGGCCTCTTTCACACGAGCATATAGCGTTCGCCGTTTTCACAGACGGCTGATCTACGATACGATCTGATGCATTGAATTCAAATGCAGCAGATCATATGGCCGTATTCCTGCGGCATGGAAGCGCCCGGTCGGGCCAATATAGCGCTGGGCATTTTCATGCTGGCCGGAAAGATAGTCCTGGAACTATCTTTCCGGCCAGAATAGGTCGGTCACTGCATGGGCTCCTATGGGAGTGAACAACAGCGGCCGTAGAAGGAAGGTGGAAGGGAGTTTAGCAGTGTGACTGCTCAACAACTTCCACCTTATCTCCTCCCCTCCGGCTGTTTGCAATGGGAGGGGCGGGACAGTGGCAGAGCTAAGCACCGCCCCATCAAGCTTCCTCCCATTGCTGGCTGCAAACAAGGGGCGGGGAGGGGTGGGAGCTTAGCTCCGGCCCCTGTGCCGCCCCCTCCTATTGCAAACAGCCGGAGGGGAGAAGAGAGAAGGTGAGTCGGCAAGGGGGAGGGCAGGGACAACAGCATGGTGGCCTCAGCGTATAGACGCTGGGGCCCATGCCGTTTGGATGGGCACACAAACATCAGAATTGTACACTCGTTCATGTGTTTTTACGCATCAGATCGTAGTGTATATCGTCCGGCCATGAAAACGGTGGCCGATATACACTCGTGTGAAAGAACCCTTATTCTGAATTGACCCTGAGTAATCTTAAGTCGCAGTCTTAAGTTACTAAGCATCAATGTTAAAAATCGCGCTATTTCCTTCCCCATGTAAAGTCGGCCTGAGGCAAACAGCATAATGAGTGCAGCGTTTTTATGGAACGGCCGATGTGTTTTTGCTCGTGCATTGGTATATGTTGCTGTACTATTTCCATGTGCAAGGCAAAAAGATGTGCACCAATTTAAATGGATAATTAGCCAAATGACATCCAGATGCGTTCTTTTTCTGGTGCAATTGCGCAGTGTTTGATGCATCTCCTAGTGTATTTTGTGCGCATTTGCACATCCCCATTGACTTTGGCAAATGCGCGGAAAAATACACCCATGTGAATGAACCCATTGAAATAAAGGGATTCTATTAACTGCATATTACGTGCGCAAATACACCTGTGTGACGACTGCCTTAAACCATCAAGTAGAAAGGACTCTCTGTACTCCTGGGCTGGTTTCACATGACTGAGAATCTCGTGCCAGTTTACTGTGTTGCGAGACTCACAAAACTTGCGCAACTATGAACCCCATTCTTTTGAATCGAGTCATATACATGAGCGATGTTTTCCAGCACCGCATTGTGGCATGTCCTATCTCTTCGTGTTCCTCGGAATGCACTGCCCACTGTTTTCAATAGGACAGTAAAACACATTGTATACCATGCGATGTGCTCGCGAGTGCGATGCGGGGTTTTCTATTGAATACAATAGGAAACGCTTGCTAATCCTCAAACGCTCCTGAAAGCCGCGCTGGAGGATCGCTACTTCACAGAAGTGATGGGAAGCATTTTTACCATAAAGACGCATCACATTGATGTGAAAACACACGCTGGCGATCACGATATTGGGCAGAGTTTCTCGGCCTAAGATGTGTAGGTAGTAGAGATGAGCGAACGTGCTCATTTAGAGCAATTACTCGATCGAGCATCGCTGTTTTCGAGTAACTGCCTAATCGGGCGAAAAGATTCGGGGGGCGTCGGGGGTGAGTGGGGGGTTGTGGTGGGGAGTGGAGGGGGGGGGGGGGAAGAGAGAGAGAGAGCTCCCCCCTGCTATCCCCCGCTCCATCCCACCACCCCCCGTCCCCCCGGCGCCCCCCGAATCTTTTCGCCCGAGTAGACAGTTACTCGAAAAAAGCGGTGCTCGATCAAGTAATTGTCCTAAACGAGCACGTTCGCTCATCTCTAGTAGGTAGCCTTACTGATAGAAAATGTTGACTATGTATTGAGCATTTTCCAATAGGCCGTACATTGTGAAAGTTAATCATATTTTCATAATCAGTCCAGCAGGTGTAATTTGTGGCGAAACTGCTGAAATTACAGGTTTGTACGGTACATTAATTTGTGCTTAATCTCCTTGAGCAATCTTTAGTCCAGATGGCCGGTATTTAATATGGCTGTCAGGAGATTGATAGTGTTGACGGAGGCGTCATCCACTTGCAGTATATACATATCTGTGCAAAAACATTTTCTTCTATAGCTAAAATGAAATAAAATACGTTTTATCCCAATGGTATTTACCAGAACTCCGGAAATCCATGAAGAAGCAACATGAGGGGTTTTCCTCGTTCTCCTGCAGCAACATAATGGAATCGTAATCCGGAATCCTGCAGATTACATTATACAGATATTAGTGATGAGGAAGAAATGTATAATCTCCTGCATTATGTATTCATAAAAGGATAGAAACAAGCCTCACAGCATGGGCTAAGACTCCATGGCCACATTACGGCAGGAAATGTACCCTTGGAGCCTAGGATGGGTCTGATCCCACCCCTGGCATCTCATGTACAAAGCAGTAGTGCGCCCCTGTTCAGGAGCCTTTATGCAACTTGCATCGAAGCTCAATTCTAGGTGGGGACAGTTTTCAAAGATTTCTCTAATTCCATCTTCTCAGTACATGGATACTAGATACAGAACAATGATGACATTAAATAATGTACACAGCTACTACCCCGTTTCCCTGAATATAAGACATACCCTGAAAATAAGACATAGCATGATTTTCCAGAATTTTTGAGGATGCAAAATGATTTTTTAGGCTTTTTGAGGATGCTTGAAATATAAGCCCTACTCTAAAATTAAGCCCTGCTAACAGTTAATTTAAAAAAAGTCAATTTAAATAGTGTCCAGGCAGCTATACATGTAAAAAAGTTAAACCTTTTTGATCAAAAATTAATATAAGACACTGTCTTAGTTTCGGGGAAACATCTGTTCAACAGATGCCTTCATGTATTTCTACCATTTTTTCCTCTTTTTATAACATGTGTAACAATTTGTAAGGACAAACAGTTAAAAACAAAAGGGGTAGGGGATAGGGGTTGGGGTGTGGGATGGAACCTGGGAGGGGTGCAGAGAGGCACCATGTACAGTAAGCAGATCACTATGAGGAAGATTTATCATGGTTTTTTTTTGCGTAAATATCTGCAAAATTTTTCAACTTTTTGATAGGTACCCCATTCTACAGAAAAGGAGCCAAGATGCTTCTAATATATGAAGAGATGTGCACCTCTACATACTTTATATAGGTGGCGCTGCAGAGGCATTGTTCCATCTTCCTTCTGCATATTCAAATTCCCCAGAGGAGCATGCACGCTGCACAACCTTTTTGTGCGCCTGTGTGCGCAAAAGAAAAGTGCTTCACGGATGTGCAAAATGCGCGTGACTGAAGCTCTGTGTTTTGTTTTACATGTGCCCAAAATAGTGTGTACAGGCCTTCAACAGGCAAAGTTTCAGATGCCCGTTCACTGGAGCAGCTGAGCTTGGAGAAGCGCAGATGCTCCATGAAGGTCTCCTCATCAATGAACACCGTGATAGTATTGTCACAGTGTTCAGTGAAAATGGGACTCTCCGCGGGCATGAAAGAATCCTGAGCACTGTGACCAATCAGAGGCAACGCTCAGCTGTCATTCAATGGCTGAGTGCTGTCTCTGATTCGTCACTGCACTCAG
Organism: Eleutherodactylus coqui; assembly: GCF_035609145.1. Lineage (NCBI taxonomy): Eukaryota > Metazoa > Chordata > Amphibia > Anura > Eleutherodactylidae > Eleutherodactylus > Eleutherodactylus coqui. Next base: position 259,956,211 of record NC_089839.1, on the reverse strand, counting down.
CCAATCAGAGGCAGCACTTTCTGGAAGAGGGGATTTTTCAATCCCCGCCACTAGAATACAGATGAAGACTGATGGGGACTGAGAGAAGAGCCGGACAGCGCTTCTAGGGGAGTTAAATTTTAATTTTTTTTTAACAGCTAGGGATGATCTTCGGGGTAGGGCTTATATTTCAAGTCACTCGCCAAAAATCATCGCTGCAGGGGTTGCCTTTATCCCATTGCTTTCAATGGGACGACAGCAGCACCAGCCCCATTGAAAGCAATGGGAGAACATCGCAATTATCTGCCACAGCTATGCCACTGCTGTCACAGTGTTCAGTGATGAGGGGACTCCCCACAGAGATTAACAGAACATCACACAATGTCTTTACGTGCAGCACGGACCTTACCAATGCGCATTATAGGCACGCATGTCCTATCTTTTGCAGGTGCGAGTGTTTTGCGCTTCTAAAAAATGGACATGTGAACAGCCGCAAATTTTTTTTGCGCACATAGGCATGCAAAAAAAATGCTCGTCTGACCGTGGCCTTATAAGTCTCCTCACACCTTTTAGGTGCTTCCCCTAGGGAGAAACCTTACCGCTTCTGACCCATGTCACTGGCCTCTCACTCAGCCAAGCCAGCAACCTACTGCACAGTAATGAGGGGCAAAAACCCCTAAACAGTCTGTCTGTGCATGGTGATTTTTTCTTCTAGGAGAACATTCTGGCTTTGGCTTGTGTTCGCAGTCACTGTTACAAGGCTTGTGAAAAGGTCTGACATTGACTTGCAGAAATGTTGCCTGCTAATAGGTGGCGCTGTAGAAGCATCGTAACTTCTGCTTTTTATATATGAACATACCGTATATTGGGCGCATCATGCGGAAATGAGGGTAATATTAAGACCGGCATATGAAACACCAGTCTTAACCTTTCACCTGCCAAATAAGGATCCACCCTACAATTCAAAGCAAGGCAGCAACTGTGTGACTCCACTGTTCCAATTTTGGAGTATTGGCAGATAAAAGGTTAATAAATCCCCTATGTCTGTACAGATTAGCTGATACAATTCCATATTACAATGAGAAAGATCCATCAGCACCATGTGATTTTTAAAGTAGAAGTTCAGAAGGGAAGGTCCCTCATTGTAACCCTGACATCGCCTCTTAACCCTTTCCAATCCAGTGCCTGCCCTAGTCTGACATTAAGATTCCCCTGCAGAGCTCTGCTGTCGAATAAGGACTAACACATTTCTAACAGGTTATTCTGCATATGTCTACGCTGTCCTGTATACTGTAACATACATACGTAGAACAGCCTCCGACATCGGAGAACTGTCCTGCATACTGTTGGAAACATGTGTCACATCTCGTCTGACATCGGAGCTATGCGGGGAAATCTTAATGTTGGGCGAGGGACGACACTGGATTGGAAGGTGTTAATTTTCAAAAAATTGCTAATAAAATCATCATGACAGTTCATTTTTATGTGTTTCTGTTGAGTATCCCCAATACGCTTTCCAACTGAAAGTAAATAAGGGCTGGGGAGTGTGCTGGTGGCAGGGGAATTGGATCGGAAAGGGTTAATGGAGTTCCATAGGGTATATGAATGATATAGAGAGAATGGACTTTTCCTCTATTAGGCTTCTTTCCCACAAGCATATATTCGCCCACCATTTTCACGCCGGCCGATATACGCTGTGATCTGATGCATTGGACTCCAATGCATCAGATTACATGGCCGTATTCTCGTGACGTAAAAGTGCCTGGCCAGCCGAAATAGCACTGGGCGTTTTTACGTCCTGGAACTATCTTTTGGGCTGGAATATGTCGGCCGCTCCCGATGTATTCCGGCCCATGACAGCTGCCGGAGGTGGGAGGGAGTTTAAACTCCCTACCTCTGCTCTCCTTCCCGCTCGCTCTTTGCAATGGGAAGGGTAGGATGAGAGTGGAGCTAAAGCTCCGCCCCTACCCCGCCCCTTGTCCGCAGCCAGCAATGGAAGGAGCGGGATGGGGTGGTGCTCAGCTCTGCCCCTGTCCCGCCCCCTCCCATTGCAAAGAGAGAGCGGGGAGGAGAGCAGAGGTTAGTCTGCGAGGTGGAGGAAGGGGAAAGGGGCAACGGCATGGTAGCCTCGGCGTATATGCACTGGGGCCCATGCCGTGTGAACGGTCGCACAAACGTTAGATTTGTGTGCCTGTTCAAGAGCTTTAACACCACAGATGGTAGCGTATATCGGCTCGCCATGAAAACGGCGGCCAATATACGCTCGTGGGAAAGAAGCCTTAGCCAGAATTCATCTTAATGGCTGACGTGCAATACCTCATCTGTCTGGCTGAAGGTAGCTTCCTCTGGCAAAATCATCTGTTTCTCAAGGGGTCCTGGCTCCAATCTGATAGGCGTTGTCACTGTCTTTAGCATAGCTGACCACAGCTTGGTCTAGGCTGTATCTCTATCAATTGTTACTTTGTCCTCATTCTTGAAGAGGAATTTTGCTCTGGATTTGGCTGTGGATTTGGCCCTCAAATCCACAGAGAGATCCGCATCATTCTAGCATTCTATTGCAGTTCTCGCAGTTCTAATTGGCCTACGGTGCACTGATGATGGGCAAGAACCCTGAAACAGCTGTCTGCACATGGGGACTCTGGTTTGGCTTACACCCCTAGTCATGTTGCAAGGCCCGCTAAAAGGTTGGATATTAATTCACGGGGTAGCTACCTTACAATATGAAGGATTATTCCATCACTCATTTGCATGGCTTTCTCAAAGAGTATTAACTGCATTAATGTTCTGCACTTCCTGTGGAACGTCTGCACATTTTTCAGCAACAATTTAGATATTACTTATCTCTTTTTAATATAATCCTGCCCCAAAACGGAACTGATTAATTATTCTCCTATCTTGAAAATGATCCTATATAATTTATAGAAGGATGATAAATAGATTAATTCATTCATTTTATCATATTAAAATGTAGGTCAGATCCCAATTGTGATTCTCTTAGAGTGGGAAGTGTTAGAAGCCTGCAGGCTAAAGTGCTGTGCTTTGAAGTAGGAAGAACATGAGGGAGAAAAATACATGCGACCTGCATACTAACAGCAGTCAGACAGGTTCTACTGGGGAAGCTCATGAACTGTCTGCACTAATAACAATATACATTATTTTCCATATTAAGAGTGCTACTACAAGGCATTAGGCCAGATACACAGCGTGTGGTTGGGAGCACAATGGTGTTTTGATGGGGTTAGAGTAAAATCAGATTCCATGCATGCCAAAAATAATGTGAACACCAAAATTCCTGGTGAAAACCAATGGAATTTTATTTAGAACCTATAAGCATTATATGTAAAACAGATCACACTTGCTAAACTCCATTTAGACGGGATAACACTCGTCCCCTCACATACTAGCTCCTGCCCGTGCTGCTGCGCGGGAGCCAGTATCGCTGGCTCATAGCGGGGCAGCTGGAGGAGATTACTTTCCTCGCGCTCTCCCACTCCTCTCCATTCACTTAACATAGCGGCCGTTCAGTACTGAACTGCTGCTATTTACACTGAATGATCATCGCTCAGCTCATCGGCCATCGTTTATGCTGCATAAACGATGGCCGATGAGCTGATTGCTCATCGTTCAGTGTAAATAGCAGATGTTCAGTACTGAACGGCCGCTATGTTAAGTGAATGGAGAGGAGCAGGGGAGCACGAGGAGAGAAATCTCCTGCAGCTGCCTTGCCCACCTGCTGGCCGCTCTGTGAGCGAGCCAGCGATACTAGCTTCCATGCAACAGCAGGGTAGTGAGGACACACAGGGACGAGTATCTGGCATTGTTTGCCCGACATTCATCCCGTCTAAATGGAGCTTTACTTCTTACTATTGTTCAGCACTGGAAATTACTTCTTCTACGACTGAGAACAAAAACATTTATGATCCCTAAAAACGTTTGAGCACCTCCATTCTAGTACTTATACAGAACTGTGCGATAGTTTTAGCAGGTATGGAGAAATATTTAAATAAATAGCTGTTAATATTTTTTTTCCCAATTACTAAAATGCAAAGTGAATGATTTAAAGATAAATCTACATTAAATCAATATTTGGTCTGACCAACCTTTACCTTCTAAACAGCATCATTTTTTCTAGGTACTCTTTTTGAAGGAACTTGGCAGGGAGGCTGTTCCAAATATCTAGGTTGTAGGCCCAATTAGTGACGGACAACCATTGTGTCAGTCATTGATTAGGACCACCCACTGGACTCCTAATCCCACAATGAGCCAGAACTAAAATGATAAATTACCAGTTCTGCTGAACCTTTTCCTATCGAACCATACATTATAATTATCTGCTCTGCTCATTCTGTTCTGCAACATGCTGTCCTCTGATTGGACTGAGAATGAAAAATAAAAATTAAAAGTTTAGTTACTCTTTAATGACAATAGAGGGGATAAGTTGCTTATAAGTGGGAGTCCCCCTCTGCCTGTCCCTTCAGGTTTACTGCACCCCCGTAGTGATGTCTGAATAAACGTAGCGCTGGCCAAACCTGCGCAGTCAGTATTCCATTCATTTCAATGGTGGTGATAGAAAACCCTTGCCGCTCAGGTGTCTCCACAGTCTCATTGAAAGTGAATGGAGAGTCGGCGCCTTTGTGTGACCAGCACTCCCATTTTGGGGGGTGAAGTAACCCTGCAGTGAGGAGGATGTGAGACATGGGATTCCCATTCTCGAGATCGGTGGGGGTCTCAGTGGTAAGACCCCCACCAATCAGTATGTCATCCTGTGGATAGGTCATAACTTGTAATCTTGGTACAACCCTTCTAGTATGTAAGTTCACATCCTGGCATGACAGTCATCTAAATAAAACAGGAAGATATTTATTCACAAAAACCCGTGTTCCCGGAAAGTTATGTCTGTGTGTTGTTAAAAAAACGAGGTGGGTAAGAGCCCTAAGGGTGCTTTCAAATGAGCGTGTGCGTACATAGGTGCGCACAAAACCACGCATCTATTAAAACCATTGGTTCCCTATGGTGTGTTCACATGTCCATGTTTCACAGGCGTGCATAGGTCAGTGGTGCGCGTCAATATTCCCCAGAGGGAGTTCCCTTGTCACTGAGCACTGTGACAGCACTGTCACAGTGTTCAGTGACAAGGGGACTCCTCACGGGGAGTAAAGAATTCCCTGCCAGCTGTGACAGAGGATTTCTTCATCCCTGCAGGGAGTAAAGAATCGCCTGCCACACCTGTGACAGAGGATCGTGATGCCGACACCCCTGCAGTGATTTTTAGGGAAGCGCTTTAAATATAAGCCCTTCCTTGAAAGACATTCCTATCTGGTGTAAAAAATAAATAAATACTCACCTCTCTGCCGCTGCCAGGGCTCAGGTGCGTCTAGCAGCTTGGGTCCAGTCACTGCTCTGAATATCTTTGAGCATGCGGGGATTTAAAGTCCCCGCCTGCTGAAAGGGCTGTATCTGATTGGCTGAGTGCTCAGCCAATCACAAGCAGCACTCAGCCATTCATTGAATTGCAGCTGAGCACTGCTTGTGATTGATCACAGCTCTCAGCCAATTACAGGCAGTACTCAGATGTCATTCAATGAATGACTGAGTGCTACGTGTGATTGCCTGATCGCTCAGCCAATCAGACACAGCCCTCTCAGCAGGTGGGGGATTTTAAATCCTCGGCTGCTGAAAGACTTTCAGTACAGTGCTGGGCAGAGAAGCGGCTAGACGCGCCTAGCCCCGGCAGCGGCGGAGAGGTGAGTATATATTTTTTTACACAAGCTAGGGATGATTTTCAGGGAATGGCTTATATTTAAAGCCCTTCTCTGAAAATCACTGCAGTAGTTACCTGCATCTCATTGAAAGCAATGGGAGAACAGCGCGATTCTCTGCCACAGCTGCAACAGGGGATTCTTTATTCTCCACGGGGAGTGCCATCATTACTAAACACTGTGACAGTGCTGTCACAGTGTTCAGTGATGAGGGGACTCCCTGCATGAAATATTTACTTGCAGCACAGACCTATGCAGTGCACGCATGTCCTATCTTTTGCAGGTGCACAAATTCGCATGCCTATAAAAGACGGACATGTGAACACACCATAGGAAACCAATGGTTCTAATAGACATGTGGTTATGTGCGCACATACACGTGCACAAATACACGCTCGTCTGAATGAGGCCTTACACAGTAAATCCAGAGGTCTTTGTTAGGTCTTCTGCTGTTATAGCAACCCATCAACACCGTGTGATTAAACTGTGTGTGTGTGTGTGTGTGTGTGGGAGGGGGGGGGGGGGGGGTCTGATGGGTAATAAAGGGAGCTCCGTCTGTCAATTATATACGATGCATAGCATTGACAGCAGTATCTAAGTGGTTAAACAACTGGGATGCAAGGTTTATGTGATCCCAAACTTTAGAGTTGAAACCAGTCCGCCAGTATACAGCCGGGTTCTCACTCTTCCTGCATGGGACACCCATGTCTGGGTAAACCTGTGCCGGCGTTAAATGGTGTATTAACACCATTTTAGAGTTCATATATAGCCAACTTGTGGATCACTAAAGGGTTAGGGGGTTCCTCGGCAATTGTAAGCTGAAACTAGTAATTTTACTGTGCTACTCTACACGTGTACAAAATGTGCTGCACCTAAATTACATTACTGTACTGTTCTCTACCTGTTCTAAGTTTACTGCAATATTTACTATGCCTGCTGCATGTAGTCTACTACTCTCTACCTCTACTACATATACTGTACTACATATACTCTACTACTCTCTACCTCCACTACATGTACTCTACTGTACTACTCTCTACCCCCACTTCATGTAGTGTACTCCTCTATACCGCCTCTACATGTACTGTACTACGTTCTATGTGTACTACATATACTCTACTGCTCTCTACCACCACTACATGTACTGTACTACTCTCCACCTCTACTGTACTACTTTTATGTGTACTACATATACTCTACTGCTCTCTATCTCCACTACATGTACTGTACTACTCTCTATCTCCACTACATGTACTGTACTACTCTCTATCTCCACTACATGTACTGTACTACTCTATCTCTACTACATGTACTGTACTACTCTCTACCTCTACTACATATACTGTACTACTGTATGTGTACTACATATACTCTACTGCTCTCTACCATGACTACATGTACTGTATTACTCTCTATGTGTACTACATATACTCTACTGCTCTCTACCTCTGCTACATATACTTTACTACTCTCTATGTATACTACATATACTCTACTGCTCTCTACCACCACTACATGTTCTGTATTACTCTCTATGTGTACTACATATACTGTACTTCTCTTTAGTTGTATGACATGTACTATACTGCTCTCTGCCTTTACAGGAACAGTACTACACTCTACCTCCACTCCATGTTCTGTGCTGCTTTTGACCTCTAATTCAAGTACTGTACTACTCACTATGTGTGCTACATCTATTGTCCTGCTCTCTACCTGTACATATAGTGTACTGCTCTTTACCTGTTCTACATGTCCTGCACTGCACTCTACCTCCACTACATATACTCTACTGTTTTAAACATATCATAGTCTATCTTCATTGTATAAACTGTACCGCTCTCTACCTGTACTATATGTCCTTTACCACACTCTACCTCTACTATGTGTTGTACAGTACTCTACCTTCATTACATATACTCTACTGTTCTTTACCTAATACTAAATGTACTGCATTGGTCTCTACTTGTACTTCATGTGCAGAACGACTCTTTACCTCTGCCACATGTATTGTACTACTCTATCTGTATTACATGCATTATACTGCTTTCTACCTCCACTACATGTACTTACTGCTCTCTACCTCCATTACATGTTCTGTACTCTACCATCAGAACATAAATTGCTCTGTTATATACCTTATCACATGTCCTGTACTGCTCACTACCCTAACTATATATACTCTACTGTTATCTACCTTATCACATGTCCTGTACTGCTATATATACTCTACTATTATCTACCTTATCACATGTCCTGTACTGCTTGATACCCTAACTATATACAGTATACTCTACTGTTATCTACCTTATCACATGTCCTGTACTGCTCGCTACCCTAACTTTATATACTCTACTGTTATCTACCTTATCACATGTCCTGTACTACTCGCTACCCTAACTACATATACTCTACTGTTATCTACCTTATCACATGTCCTGTACTGCTCACTACCCTAACTACATATACTCTACTGTTATCTACCTTATCACATGTCCTGTACTGCTTGATACCCTAACTATATACAGTATACTCTACTGTTATCTACCTTATCACATGTCCTGTACTGCTCGCTACCCTAACTATATATACTCTACTGTTATCTACCTTATCACATGTCCTGTACTGCTCACTACCCTAACTACATATACTCTACTGTTATCTACCTTATCACATGTCCTGTACTGCTCACTACCCTAACTACATATACTCTACTGTTATCTACCTTATCACATGTCCTGTACTGCTCGCTACCCTAACTATATATACTCTACTGTTATCTACCTTATCACATGTCCTGTACTGCTCACTACCCTAACTACATATACTCTACTGTTATCTACCTTATCACATGTCCTGTACTGCTCGCTACCCTAACTACATATACTCTACTGTTATCTACCTTATCACATGTCCTGTACTGCTCGCTACCCTAATTATATATACTCTACTGTTATCTACCTTATCACATGTCCTGTACTGCTCACTACCCTAACTACATATACTCTACTGTTATCTACCTTATCACATGTCCTGTACTGCTTGATACCCTAACTATATACAGTATACTCTACTGTTATCTACCTTATCATGTCCTATACTGCTCACTACCCTAACTACATATACTCTACTGTTATCTACCTTATCACATGTCCTGTACTGCTCGCTACCCTAACTACATATACTCTACTGTTATCTACCTTATCACATGTCCTGTACTGCTCGCTACCCTAATTATATATACTCTACTGTTATTACCTTATCACATGTCCTGTACTGCTCACTACCCTAACTACATATACTCTACTGTTATCTACCTTATCACATGTCCTGTACTGCTCACTACCCTAACTACATATACTCTACTGTTATCTACCTTATCACATGTCCTGTACTGCTCACTACCCTAACTATATATACTCTACTGTTATCTACCTTATCACATGTCCTGTACTGCTCACTACCCTAACTATATATATTCTACTGTTATCTACCTTATCACATGTCCTGTACTGCTCACTACCCTAACTACATATACTCTACTGTTATCTACCTTATCACATGTCCTGTACTGCTCACTACCCTAACTATATATACTCTACTGTTATTACCTTATCACATGTCCTGTACTGCTCACTACCCTAACTACATATACTCTACTGTTATCTACCTTATCACATGTCCTGTACTGCTCACTACCCTAACTACATATACTCTACTGTTATCTACCTTATCACATGTCCTGTACTGCTCGCTACCCTAACTATATATACTCTACTGTTATCTACCTTATCACATGTCCTGTACTGCTCACTACCCTAACTATATATACTCTACTGTTTTCTACCTTATCACATGTCCTGTACTGCTCGCTACCCTAACTATATATACTCTACTGTTATCTACCTTATCACATGTCCTGTACTGCTCGCTACCCTAACTATATATACTCTACTGTTATGTACCTTGTCACATGTCCTGTACTGCTCACTACCCTAACTACATATACTCTACTGTTATCTACCTTATCACATGTCCTGTACTGCTCACTACCCTAACTACATATACTCTACTGTTATCTACCTTATCACATGTCCTGTACAGCTCACTACCTTCCCTATATATACTCTACTGTTATCTACCTTATCACATGTCCTGTACTGCTCACTACCCTAACTATATATACTCTACTGTTATCTACCTTATCACATGTCCTGTACTGCTCACTACCCTAACTACATATACTCTACTGTTATCTACCTTATCACATGTCCTGTACTGCTCACTACCCTAACTACATATACTCTACTGTTATCTACCTTATCACGTCCTGTACTGCTCACTACCCTAACTACATATACTCTACTGTTATCTACCTTATCACATGTCCTGTACTGCTCGCTACCCTAACTATATATACTCTACTGTTATCTACCTTATCACATGTCCTGTACTGCTCGCTACCCTAACTATATACACTCTACTGTTATCTGCCTTATCACATGTCCTGTACTGCTCACTACCCTAACTACATATACTCTACTGTTATCTACCTTATCACATGTCCTGTACTGCTCACTACCCTAACTACATATACTCTACTGTTATCTACCTTATCACATGTCCTGTACAGCTCGCTACCTTCCCTATATATACTCTACTGTTATCTACCTTATCACATGTCCTGTACTGCTCACTACCCTAACTACATATACTCTACTGTTATCTACCTTATCACATGTCCTGTACAGCTCGCTACCTTCCCTATATATACTCTACTGTTATCTACATGAATTACATGCACTACACAGTACTCTACCTTCACTGCATATACTCTACTGTTCTCTACCTGTATTGTATGTGCTATATTGCTCCACCCCTGCACTACATAAGTAGCATCCTCTACATCTACTGCAGTGCTCTGCATCTATATTAGATGTATTGTACTACTTTCTACTTCCACTAAAGTCAAAAAATTGACTTGTTTAACTGTTAGCAGGGCTTAATTTTGGAGTAGGGCTTATATTTCAAGCATCCTCAAAAAGCCTGAAAAATCATGCTATGTCTTATTTTCAGGGTATGTCTTATTTTCAGGGAAACAGGGTACTACATGGCGCTCATTTCACACTAACATTTATCCCCCGTTCAGGCTTTCCATCATTTGGTTACATTTTTGGAGCAGAGAGATGGAATGAAATGGTTTTGGTTTTACCACCGTTGATTTCAATGGGCTTTTAAAAAACATTGAAAAAAACCCAAAAAGCCGTCCGCTTGCTTCCGTTCTGTTTAGAGTCCAATTTTTGTTAAGCGGAACAAAAAGCACTGCAGACTGCCATATTGGTTCCACGGAATGGAAGCAAACGGAAAGCTGTTTTTTTTGTTTGTTTGTTTTTTTAAACCCCATTGAAATCAATGGTGGTAAAACCAGAACTCCTTAATTCCGTCTCTCTGTTCCAGAAATGGAACTGAGTGACAGAAAGCCTAAAGGGAGGATAAATGCTAGTGTGAACGAGCCCCACGCCCGTACAACACATACAGTCTGCTAGAAAAAAATAAAATAGAGCTGTGCTCCTCTGGTGTCCAAAGAGCAGCTTATCCTAGAACAGGTAGAGTAGTTCAGTACATGGAGTACAGAACAGCGCTCGCTTTATGTGTAAGGATTTGCTTTATCTGCTTATTATGCAAGTTGAAATGGTTGTCCCGGAACAAATTAATATTAGAACTTGCGGGCGCTCCATAACCGAGTGCCCATAAATGGAATGATTAGCTGTAATGAAGCGCATCATATTGTTGGAATGAAATGGTGCAGTAAAAACCCACATGTTCAATGTGCCTCACCCCGAACCGTTACTCACAAGTCACCAAGCTGCCAAATACTGGTCACGCTTACACAATTCAGGTGGGATTCATGCTCCCAATGGTGGGGAGAACTTCAGTGGATCATATTATGTAACATCGATGTAACGATTATTGATACATGGGCTCATTAGTAGTTCTATTATATGAAAAAGCTACATGTTCAATTTACTGTATTAGGGCTCAGGCAGACTAGCGAAGGGGGAGGGGTATGTCTGTACATTAACCCTTTAGTGACCACACTTTTTTGCTTTTGTCCATTTTCGTTTTTTCCTTCCCCCTTTTAAAAAACCATAACTCCTTTAATTATCCATCGACGTCGCCGTATGAGGGCTTGTTTTTTGCGGGACGAGTTGTATTTTTCAATGGTACTATTTATTTCATAAATGACATGATAACTTTATTCCATGGGTCAGTATGATTGCTACGATACCAAACTTCTATAGTTTTTTTTTGCTGTATTACTTATATATTTTTTTAAAAAACATTAAATTTTTTAAAGTTATTTTCTGTCTCCATCTTCTGTGCACAATAACGTTTTTATTTTTCCATCAATATAGTTGTGTGAGGGCTCATTTTGTGAAGTACGTCCTGCAGTTTCCGTTAGAACACATAGGACTTATTAGATTTTTTCTTGGCAACAATGTGACCAAAAAAATGCATTTCTGGCGTTTGTTTTTTTTTTTTCGGACAACGTTCACCTTGCGCAGTAAATAATGTATTACTTTGATAGAACAGACTTTTACAAACGCAGCGATACCAAATAAGTATTTTTGTTTTATTATTTAGATTTTTTATTGTAAATATGGCAAAAGGTTTTTTTTCGGACTTTTATTACTTAAAAAAAAACAAAAAAAACTATTGTTATTTTTACTTTTTCTTTCAGTCCTCCTGGGGGACCACAAATAGCAATGTTTAGATTGCTTATGCAGTATGATGTAATGCTATAGCATTACATCATACTGCATTCTGACAGGCAGCCTATCAAGCCACCCCACAGTGATGGCTTGATAGGCATTCTGCCATGACAGCCCTGGGGTCTTTCAGAAGGACCCCGGCTGCCATGACACCCGCAGGGGGGCCGTACGGGACCCCAGAACATTGTTCGGGGGATTTAAATGCCGCGGTGAGATTTGACAGCGGCATTTAAAGGGTTAACAGTCCCGATCGGCTGGGTGGCCAAACGGGGCTGTTGCCCGCAGGTGTCAGCTGTAATAAACAGCTCACACCTGCGGTGTATGGAAGGAGATAGCAGCGGTGCGTTGCAGGACGTAAAAAGACTATTGCATGGTCAATACAGGGTTAAATTGTACTTAATGCCAAGGCTACAAGTGGATATAGGTGCAGGAGATGAACATGTGGAATCTCTGTGGGTAGAAATACAGGGAGAAAAAAAATAACTAAATCCTGATAGGGGTTTTCTATAGACCACCAAAAGCAACAGAAGAAACTGAAAACTTACTATTAACCCCTTGAGTGGCACGCCCGGAAAATTTCCGGGGCCGAGCTCCACTGCTCATAGCGATACTGCCCGGAAGATTTCCGGGCTATGTATGACTATGGGAGCTGCAGAGCACAATGCCACAAGCTGTGACAGTGTGCTCTGCCTGCACAGACCCACACAGAGCAGTGCAAGGGCTTTGAAAAACCAGCAGAAGATATTGCCGACATGTCGGCAATGTCCTGCTTTGTTTACAGGTTGCCATAGAGACCATCGGCTTGTCAGAAGCAAGCGGATGGTCTCTGTGGCAGGGAGAGCTGGTTGTTAGCTGTCAGAGGACAGCTAGGTGCTAGCTCTTACAGCAGAGATCAGAGAAAACCTCCGATCTCTGCTGTGTTAACCCTTTACATGCTGCAGTCTATGTGACTGCAGCATGTAAAGGGTTGTCACTGCAGCATGTAAAGGGCTGTCACCATCGGACCCCCGGAATGTGATCAGGGGCCCTGATGGGTCCCTGTGGAAGTCCCCTATAGGGACAAAAAAAAATAAAAATAAAATAAAAAAAATAAAAAAAAAAAGTAAAAAAATTATTAAAAAAATTAAAAAAACACTTGTCTCCCTTTACTTTGTAAAAAATCAAAAATACAATCACACATGTGGTATCCATGCGTCGTAATGACCCAGAGAAGGAAGTTAATACATTATTTAACCCCTTAATGACATGGCCCCTTTTTTTCTTTTTTCCCCATTTCTTTTTTTCCTCCCCCCTGTTTAAAAAATCACAACTTGTCCCGCAAAAAACAAGCCCTTATATGGCCATGTCAATGGAAAAATGAAAAAGTTATGGCTCTTGAGACGCAACTGCAAAACTAGTTGAAATTCAATGATTAGACCATTTTAAAAAACCTGCCCTGGTGGGCACGACAGGGTGATAGGAAACCTGCCACTCAAGGGGTTAAGGCAGATAGAAGAGGTGTCAAACCGCAATAAAGTAATTATCATGGGGGACTTTAATTATCCGGATATAATATGGGAAAACGAAACCTGCAAATCTCATAGGGGTGATAAGTTCTTGAGATCAATTAAAGATAACTACCTTACCCAACTTGTGCGGGAACCAACTAGAGGGAGGGCCATTCTGGACTTAGTATTAACTAACAAACCAGACCGAATAACAGGGGTACAGGTTGAGGGGCACTTGGGGAACAGTGACCACAATATAATCAACTTCCAGCTGGCATTCAATAAGAAGCCTTTTCAGGGAGCGGCAAATAAACTAAACTTTAGTAAAGCAAAATTTGATCAGCTTAGAACTACTATCGGCAACATTAATTGGGACAACATCCTCAAAAATGACGGTACAGAGGACAAATGGGAAAAGTTTAAAAGGATCCTAATTACCTCATGTGAGCAGTTCATACCCTTTAAAAAGAACTTCAAGTAAAAGGAAACCAATGTGACTTGACAAGATGGTAAGGGGGGAAATAAACGGAAAAAAGAAAGCGTTTAAACTACTAAAACAAGAAGGCAGCAAAGAAGCACTAAAATCGTACAGGAAAAAAAACAAAATATGTAAAGGAAAGATCAAGAGGGCCAAGGAGGAGGCAGAAAGACTGATCGCCAAAGAAAGCAAAAACAACCCGAAACTATTTTTCAGCTATATTAACAGCAAAAGGATTTGAACCGAGAGCACTGGCCCTTTAACAAATAATGCAGGAGAAATCATTGAAGATGATGGAGGGAAGGCAAACCTATTAAATAGTTTCTTTTCAAGTGTATTCACGAAGAAAAAGGAAATGCCACATGAGATGCAGGGGAATAAAATGAACCCCTCGCAAAATATCTCATACCTAACACAGGAGGAGGTGCAGAATCGGTTAAAGAAGATTAAAATCGATAAATCGCCAGGCCCAGATGGAATACACCCAAGGGTACTAAGGGAACTAAGTGATGTGATAGCTAGGCCGCTATATCTAATATTTCTGAATACTATCAAGACCGGGGTTGTACCATTGGATTGGCGCATAGCCAACGTGGTTCCAATTTACAAAAAGAGGCCCAAAAGTGAGCCTGGTAACTACAAGCCGGTAAGTCTCACTTCAACAACGGGAAAAAATATTCGAGGGGTTTCTGAGAGACACCATCGTAGAATACCTCAAGGAGAACAACGGAATAACTCCTCACCTGCACAGGTTCATGAAGGGTCGATCATGTCAGACCAATCTGATCAGCTTCTACGATGAACTAAGTTCTAGGCTGGACCTGGGAGATTGTATTGATCTAGTATATCTGGATTTCTCTAAAGCATTTGACACCGTGCCTCATAATAGGTTGATATATAAAATGAGACAGCTCGGATTGGGTGAAAACGTGTGTATCTGGGTAAAGAATTGGCTCAGAGATAGGAAGCAAAGGATGGTAATAAATGGATAGTACTCTGATTGGGCCACCGTCGCTAGCGGAGTGCCACAGGGTTCAGTATTAGGCCCCATTCTGTTCAATATATTTATCAACGACCTGATAAAGGGGCTGCACAGTAAAATATCAATGTTTGTAGACGATACATAATCATACAAGATAATGCACCTGAGGACAAGGTACGGCTACAAAAGGACCTAGATAAGATGGGGGCTTGGGCAGAAAAATGGCAAATGAAGTTCAATGTTGATAAATGTAAGGTTATACACATGGGCAGGAGACACGGATGTCACCAATATACACTAAATGGGGTACAGCTAGGAAAAGTGAGATGGAAAAAGACTTGGGGTACTAGTGGATTGTAGATTTAACTGGAGCAACCAATGCCAGTCAGCTGCTGCAAAAGCAAATAAAGTCTTGGGGTGCATTAAAAGAGGTATAGGGGCGAAGGACGAGAACATTATCCTCCCACTATATAAGGCACTTGTCAGGCCTCACATGGAATACTGCATACAGTTCTGGTCACCGTTGCTTAGGAAAGATGTTACAGTACTGGAGGGGGTTCAAAGAAGGGCAACTAAACTAAAACATGGAATGAGGGGACTGGAATACCCAGAGAGGCTATCCAAATTGGGATTATTTACCCTGGAAAAAAAGACGGCTAAGGGGCGATCAAATAACTATGTATAAATACATGAGGGGACGATACCAGGATCTCTCCCATGATCTGCTTATACCCAGGACTGCGACGGTAACAAGAGGGCATCCACTATGTCTAGAATAAAGCAGGTTTCATCACCAACACAGAAAAGGGTTCTTTACTGTAAGAGCAGTGAGACTGTGGAACACTCTGCCTGAGGAAATGGTGATGGCAAAATCCATAGAGGAGTTGAAGAGGGGACTAAATGTCTTTCTAGAGCGGAAGGATATTACAGGATATAAATTTTAGGTGACCAGGGGGTTGTTGATCCGGGTCTGACAGGCAGGTAGGAACTATTAGAGGTTGATCCAGGGATTAGTCTGACTGCCATTAGGGAGTCGGGAAGGAATTTTTTCCCCCGAAAGGGATAATTGGCTTTTGCCTCTTTCGGTTTTTTGCCTTGCTCTGGATCAACAAGAGGGTTGAAACAGGCTGAACTAGATGGACATTGTCTTCATTCCGCCTAATATACCATGTTACTATGTAAATGCATGTATAGTTGCGTTTTCAATTAACATTTATTAGAACCAATGCTTTCCAATGAAAGCGGTCGCATGTTCCTTTTGTACATGTAAGTAAAATTCACACCTGCAAAAATTGGACAGCGTTTCACAATTCACACACGATCCTCAAATTCGTATACATAATTTGACCCCTTTGAAAACAATGGGAGCGGATCACTGTCCCCTGCTGCGGCTGTTACACATGCAGCAGGGGAGTCTTTGGATGTGAAACTCCTGAATGCTGTCCCATCCAGGGGTTTCACCTTGGGGTCAATGGGGCCAGTGGCAGCAGCGCCGACCCCATTAAAAACATAGAGAGTACATCGCGCTCCCCTATGACAGCTGTGGCAGAGGACCACGATGCTATCACATTGCTTTCAATGGGACCGGCACTGCTGTTGCCCCATTGAAAGCAATGGGATGCAGGTAACCCATGCAGCGATGATCTTCGAGGGGGGCTTGAAATATAAGCCGTTCCCCAAAAATCATCCCCAGATGTTAAAAAACAAAACAAAAACTTAACTCCTACATGAAGGAATCCCCTGCCCTAGTTGTCACAGCTGTCACAGGGGAGCGCGATGTACCCTCTATGTCTTCAATGGGGCCAGCACTGCTGCCACCAGCCCCATAGACAGCAAGGTGAAACCCCTGGTTGTGACAGCATCCAGGGCTTTTACATCCAAGGAATCCCCTGCTGCAGCGGCACTGGGGCCCGCACTTTATGTGCGAATTTAAAAACACATCTGCCGCTTCGGTCATGCGATTTATATACATGCATTTTGTGAATTATTTGCCAGACCTATACATGCGGGAGAAATTCGCTAGTCTAAATGTGCCGATTTTTCAGTTTTCTGCCAAACCACAGTTTTCAGTTCTGCTTGAAAACCATGGTTCAGTAGAACATCTGATAAGCAGGACCGCACACTGTGTTTGCTGTCCATGGTGCTGAATTTTCCATGGGGAGCTCCTGGCTGAACAATCGAGCTAATTACAGAGTTCAGACCTTCTGCTGAGTTCTGTAACAGCTCCCAGAAGCTCATTTGCATGCAAATAAAGCTGATAAAGTACTACTAGCAATTAGTGCCTATTAGTACTTTATGCAAAACTATTGCTGATCTTTCACTCTTTTGAAAGATTATCTGGGTGTGTAAATGGGCCTTTAGTCAGTCCAGATACTTTATGTGTTTTACTTGATGCAATTAATGGAGCCCTTGAATACTTGCATCAGCTGTGCCTGAGACAACACCTGATTTGCACATGTGTGCTCTTATGAGGGATTCTATTCAAGGATTTGAATAATTCTGAGATTGCAGTAGTCATTGAGGCTACCTACATACAGGCGAGCGTGACGTTGGGTCAAAAAAAACTCATGGATGTGAAGAGATTTTCAGGAAAAAACATCGCATCTGTGAAATTCCGGTCTTCTCACATGAGTTTCACAGGCGATAGAGGATGGGAAGTGTTTCCCATTGATTTCAATGGGAAACCTCGCTTTGCTCTCGCATGCACATAGCACAGCATGCAAGAGCTATGGAATGCATTAAAGGTCCCATTGAAATCAATGGGCGATGCGTTCCAAGGAATGCGAAGAGATGGGACATGTCACAATTTTTGTATATATGTTATGTATGTGACTCCATTCAAAACAATGGAGTTCATATTTGCGCAAGATTGGTGCATTTCGCAAAGCACAAATCTTGCACAAGTTTCTTGGCCGTGTGAAAGCGACCTTAGGCCTTACTTACGCAAGCATTTTTACGTGCCTTGTTTAGCCACGATAAAAATCCTGAACATCTGAAGTATCGTTTTCCAATGTATTAATTCAGATCTGTGATTTATAGCTGCATAAAATATCATGCAGGAAAATAACGGACATCAACAATCGAAAACGGCAACTGCTTTTATATGCAGCCGGAAAAGATATCTTTTGCTGAGATATGTTGGAGGCTCACATAGGCTTTTGTGGGACAGAAAAAAAGGGAGGAGGGGGGAGTTTAGCTGCGTCCAACGCTGGAAAATGATTACAGCTGGCTCTATTTAACTATTAGAAGTCATTCTGAGGACTCATGCCAACAGAGGAATTTCCGCGCTGCAGCATATATTTTTGCTACTAGACCACAGAGGCCCATGGGAATGGACAAGAAAACACAGCTAAAGCTCGGGTCTTGATCGCGGCTACTCTTCATTCAGCATTTTTGCTCATGATGAGGCCAGTGTGAGGGTGCAATCACTTGTGTGAAGTAGCCCTAAAAGTGGAGTTTCATGTTGAATTTACAGAAACCGTTTTTTAGATTACTTGTGTTGCGTTATTTAAATTGCTTTAATTTGATTGCTTTTTAATAAACAGCTGAAAGTTTGTAAATTTAGCAAATAAGCCTAGGAATTGAATAATTTTGATTGCAACTGTTGGTTGCCATCGCAGCTGTGCCCTGGTCTTGAAGAGGTCTTAGGGTGCCTACCCACTAGCGATATTTTTTCTTGCAATGCGAGAGTGATGATTATAAAATCAATGATTTTTAATGGTTTCATACTCATTTGTGATTTTTACTCTCAAGCCTTGCAGTGCAGAGAAAAAAATCTGTGATATCACTCAGTGTTTCCAATGGAGCCAGCAGCAGCGCCAGCCCCATTGAGACTTCTGCCACAGCTATGGCAGAGGATTCATTCATCCCTGCAGGGACCGCGGGGATAAAGGAATCCTCTGCCATAGCTGTCATAGCTGTGGCAGAAGTCCATGATGCTATCCCATTGCTTTCACTGTTGCGGCCCCATTGAAAGCAATGGGTTGCAAGTAACCCCCGCAGCGATGACTTTTGGGGAAGGGCTTGAAATATAAGCTCTTTCCTGAAAATCATCCCTAGCTGTAAAAAAAAAAATTACACTCACCTAGAAGAGCTCTTCTCTCCGGCACAGCAGTCTTCTTCTGTGTTCTGGAGGCCAGGGATTGAAAAATCCCCACCCCCAGAAAGTGCGGGTCTCATTGGCTGAGCGCTTAGCCAATGACAGGCAGCACTCAGCAATTAAATGACAGCTGAGCGCTTCCTGTGATTGGTCACAGCGCTCAGCCAATAACAGGCAGCACTCAGCTCTTCATGAATTAAATAAATGGCTGAGCGCTGCCTGTGATTTGCTGAGCACTGTGACCAATCACCGGCAGAACTCAGCTGTCATTTAATGGCTGAGCGCTGCCTGTGATTGGCTGAACGCTCAGCCAATAAGACCAGCGCTTTCTAGGGGTGGGGATTTTTCAATCCCCGCCCTCCAGAACACAGAAGACGACTGCCGTGCCAGAGAGAAGAGCTAGATGGCTTTTCTAGGTGAGTATAATTTTTTTTTTTTTTACTAGGACTACAGCACTGCAAAGCAACAGTGCTAACCACTGAGGCAGAAGGAGGTTCAGTCAAAACAAACCACCCAAGGTTTGGGTTCTTGCTGAACTGAACTTTTTATGAAGTTCATCCAGAAACAAGGTTGAACTGTTTGGAATGGCTAAGCACTACCAATTCACTATTGCAAAAAGGGTCACATTTTCTTGCAATTCTGACCGCTAAGAAGAGGCATGGCTTTAAAAGAGTAAAGTGTTGAGCTCACATACACGTATGTACTTATTGGCATTCAGGTCTGTTTAGTGGGTTTGCTAGCGCCCCCTAGTTTGGGTTTGATAGAGTATAACAAATGCTTTTATCTGGGAGTATGTGCTTGTGACTGTTTTCCTAATCATTAGCATTGCTGTAAACTGGATTCCATGCCCATTAATCCCCATCCCCCTTGTATCTGTATCTTCATCATATACAGTATGTATCAATATAGGTATTAACAACAAAGTATATTGGTCAAATATACCACACCGAGATTCTGGGATCCTTTTACACCACACTACACTCATCTTCCTATAAAGTACAAGTAAATGAGCTTTCCTAGAGAACACCACATGAAAGTGTATATCATGACTTCCAATAATTTGGTCTAATGCCCAATGTACGCTCAATACTTGAGGCTGAAAATGAATGCCAGCTGTGACTTTCTCCCTCTGTTGGCAAGAGAACTACTATTAGACTCTATCTCCATCGTGATCCAGTGAGGATGAAGATAACACACAGGCTTATTTAACCAAATGATTTCTATGTGAACAATAGGCTGTTTCGTAACTCATCAGTAACCTTGAAAAATGAGATGAATTCACTGAATGCCACTATATGAAGCTATATTGCCCCTCGTAATAACACTAGACAAGTGCTTAATCATTCCATGGAGGCTGGATTCCACTTGCCATGCCAATTGAACGGATAATTACTATTAAGGTGCAGTAATTGCCTCGATGAAAAGGCTAGCTACATGTTTACACTCAACTTGGCAGCGTGAATTGTTATTCTACTAACGTGACACTGAACACATACTGAAAGAAGGTGACCTGCAAAACGACTACGTGCTCAGAGGATAGAGGAAAATAGCACATAATACACAGAGGATGAGGGACACACTGAAACAATGATATTCATAGTCTATGGCATTCAGCAGACTGTTGGGTTAATCTATCACTGTCTGCCTGTGGTGGCATCTAGTATTAACACGGATTATGTGAAGTCTCAATCCAAATAATGGTCATCAGTTCTCTATAGAATATACATCAGCCATAGACAGTATGGGATCATACACATGGTCTATGACAGCTAGATGCAGAGAATCCCTACAGCATGACTGAGAAGCCTTTGTTATATACAACCATGACTGGAGAACACAAACTAACCAGTACGGATACTGTGTATTTACTGACTGGGGAGACATCAGCAGCCACAGCCATGGTATATAGTGAGCTGCTAGCACCGAGGGAATAAATGGCAATGGTGTGACATAGCTCAGAATTTATGAATGATTTACGGCCACATTCATTACTGGAGCCAATGCTACTTTTATTAACGGGGGCATCATGCTAATGAATTTCCTATGATTGTGGAATACACAGACATTGTTTATAAAAATAATGTGTCAATATTGTGTTTATGTTTTATGTGTTTGTAAATACTATAACCAGAGAGGGGTAAACAGCATCCACTATGTGCTTCCATGGGCTTCTAGGAACGTCTAACCTATGTGTCAATCTTATTGATACATTTCATGTTCCTTTATTGACAGCTCTGCAGAATATCATCCCACAATGACTGATACAGAGTAACGTGTGCTGCAGCAGTTGGAGAAAGAATTGGATACATGCTGAATACAAGTTTGAAGTTACTCCAGGGTTGTGTGTGTGCAATGCAAGGGGTTGCAGAACAATATTGGGGTGCATATTTGGGTTACCTTGATCCGGACGTAGCAGTGGGTGCCCAGGAAGGGGTCATTGAGGCAGGTTGGGGTGACCTCCCTGGGAGTCCTCCGGAAGGTCCTCCTTGGCCTTATGAGGATGCTGCAGAAAAGTTTGATGAGCGCAGTGCAGGCGTAGAGCAGGCAGTAGGAGTAGACCAGAGTCCAGAAGGCTGCAGCGCGCAGGCAGCCGGGCAGGGCGAGCATGCTGTCCACCAACAGCGCCATGCTGTGCCCAGGCATCCAGCTGGAGAGAGAGGACACCCTCAAGTGGCAAGGAGAGCTGTGCGAGAAGTCATGGAAACAAGAGGAAGAAAAGCAAGAGGAGGAGGGAGAAGGAGTGACTAGAGCTCAGTGCAATGAGGGCTGCTGCCTGCTGATGCTGCCTCTTAAAGGAGACGATGACAAGTGGACAACCTTGACTGCATCTGCTGAAGGCGATGCTTGTAGGAGCACTAAACCTCAAGTGCAAAGGTTATGCAAGAAAACTGCAGATGGCATGCCTAAATCTGCCTGTAAATCATGCTGGAGACACTCAGAGCTGGGGATACAGCAGATACAGTAGTGATCCTGGGGGGTAGACATTTCTCTGAAGCACATGTCCGTTATCACAACCCGATTTTCATAGTGATGCGATGCGTTTTTGATTAATAAATCACATTGTGTCTGTGAAATTGCGATTTTCATACGCGTGAAAGGATTGCAAGTGTTACCCTTAGGGCTCCGGTCCACGGGTGTAGTGATATCCCGCGGCAGATATCCACCGCGGGAACTGCCGCTGGGTAGCAGGAGACAGCTGACTGTTCTCCACACTGAGCCTATCTGACAGATAGGCTCACCGCGGAGAACTGTGACACTTCGCAGCATGCTGTGATTTAAATCCCGCGAGCGGAGAATCGCTATGATTCTCCGCTTGTGGACAGCGGGGCTGTAAGTCTATTGAAAGCGTTCACTGCGATGGCCACAGGGAATGCAGTGCAAACTTGCCCGGGGTCAGGAGGCCTTAGACTTCAATGGGAAAAATCACATCGCACTGGCATGCGGTTTTTTAAAGGGAAAAAACTACCGATTCCTCCCACAGGAAAGCCCAAAAATAGAACATGCTGTGATTTTTTTTTTCTTCTCAGCATTACTGCGAAGTAAAAAAACGAAGAAGAAAAAAACGCTCATGTGAATAAATCCATTGAGAAGAATGGATTTCATATTTGTGCAAGTTTTGTGTGAATTGCACAAAACTCGCACACGTTTCTCATTCATGTGAAAAAGCCCTTAGGCTGCTTTCACAGCGGAGTTAGGGCTCTCACACACTTGCGTTTGCGTTTAACGCGATTGTCAGTGGGACTTTCTAATGTAAAAAACGCAACGCAACTGCGTTTTTGGTACATTGCGTTTTTAACATTAGAAAGTCCCATTGACAATCGCGTTAACAAAAAACACAATCGCAAGTGTGTGGGTGCCCTTAGGGTTCAGCTTAGGGTTTCTGTCGCTCCATTTTTGGAGGAGAGAAAGGGCTCATGCACACGACCTTTTATTACGCGTGTTGCACGCACACATGATACACGGTGAATGGAGTCAATGAACTTTCATTCGCATGCTCTATTTCTCTGCGTTGATACGTAGTGCGAGTCCTATACACTCGTATGGGCAGCGTATGATATGCTGTCTAGATGCAATGCATTGCATATCCGCAGTGTTTCCATACGCATCCCTGCTCTGAAGAGAGCTGGGAATTAAGGGGAAATAAAACACACTGCGCATGTCCGTGAGTGTATGTTTCGTGGGCATGCACAGTGTGTCCTACACGATCTCTGCCGGCAGAGCGTATGGCTGCCAAATGTGTAAAATACTGCGGGGAGTTTTATGCATAAGGCCATGGGCATGAGCCCAAACTGAAATAAAATGGAAAAAACTGTACAGCTTTATCCCCCATTGTTTTCAATGGGATTTCAAAAAGACAGAAAGCAAATAAAAAGCTTTTGTTTGCTTTCATTCCATCAGGTTGCCGGTGTTTTTTTGTTTTTTTATACAGAAAATTAACACTGCGGATGGTGCTATTTTCCCATCCAAAAAAACGAAAACCTTTCCATTTGCTTTCTGTTTCTTTGAAACCCCATTATTCGTTTTCTCCCACTTTATTTAATATTCGCTTCTGCAAAAACGGAGTAATGAGACGGAAACCCTGAACTGAGCCCTAACGCAGGTGTGAAAGCATCCTTAGCCCGATGTGTGCGGTTTATCAAAATATTCTGCCCTCATGTGTACGCATTATGTAACTGCAGCTATACCTCACAGTCATCATCACCATATCATCTACAACAAACTACATCTACATCCACACAAGCGGTGTGAAGCTCCCTCCCTTATCAAACACAGAAGCCCACATTGTAAAATCTGCACTTTTTCATCAATCATCTGCAGAGGTTCCACGGAGTGACAAAATCTTGATTTAACAAATTCTAAAGTCACAATTCTTGTGAAATCATGGCTAACATGGTACTAAACCTCTTTTTTCCCCATTTTTGTGAAATCATGGTACATCCCTGAATATATAACAGTGAAGAGGAGCGCTGAGCTGCACAAGCAGAGAGAATGAAGCAACGAAGGAACCTCCAAGTTGGTTTGCCCTAGGCATTTTGTGTGTTTGAAATAACAGATGCCTTTATAATATACCTATTTTTTATAATTCCACTGAGTAATTCTCCAGAGTACAGATACTTCTATAGATTGCAGTCACCATCCTGGGACGGGTTTTCTTGTAGTTCCTGCATAAATGTGAATTGATAAACTTGTAGAAGTCATAGAAACAATCATATATATGACTGCTATCAAATGACCATTGTCTTTAAACTATACATAAAAATGAATAAGGGCTCCTGCCCACGGACGGATGTACTGCAAATCCACAGCACATAGCATGCTATGGGAAATCTATTCTTTCTCCACACTAGCGGAAACCATTTGCGGTTTCCGCAAGAGGTGGGAAAAAAGAAAAAAAATCACAGTATGCTTCATTTTTCCACGGATTTCGCATGGACGGCTTCCATTGAAGTCAATGGAAGTCGTCTGATCTGCGGCCCTTCCGCAATGACATTGCTGAAAGGTCACAGATTCTGCATCATTGCTAGGTGATGACGTGGGAAAAGCAGTAGTTAAAAAAAAGTCTGTACTGTGCATGTCCAACAGTTTGCCGTGTGGACCATCCACAGCACAGATGAAAACAAAGTACCAGGTACGCGGACGCCGCTGCTCCCTGGGCCAGATTCCGCATGCGGAAGCAAGCTCTGCCATGTGCAAGAGCCCTTAAAGAAGTATTTTGTTACAATGTTATGATTTATAATCTACACACGGCCCACA
The DNA here is from genome assembly GCF_035609145.1 of Eleutherodactylus coqui. Classification (NCBI taxonomy): domain Eukaryota; kingdom Metazoa; phylum Chordata; class Amphibia; order Anura; family Eleutherodactylidae; genus Eleutherodactylus; species Eleutherodactylus coqui. Next base: position 259,930,903 of record NC_089839.1, on the reverse strand, counting down.
TTTATAAATCCCCATTCAATATCAGTGTCGCAGTACAGTTATAAGCAATAAGCTAAAGGAAACCCATCACCATCATAAACTAATGTCCCATTTAGACAGTATGACAGCCGTTTAAATGACTACTGGACCAAAACTGGACAGCCGTCAAAATGACTGCACAAGCGTTGACGTCACTGTATATAAGAAGGGGGCCAGGTTGTAGACAGCATTGCAGGCAATTGATAAAGTGTAACTAAACTTAAACAGTCACATCTAATACATGAGAAGCAGCAATATTTTTGGCCTTTAGATGACTATCATGAATTCAACACCGGTTTTCCCAATCTGCAGGCTCAGTTTCTAATTGTCAGTTTTCCATTAACTCAGCTGGTGTAAGGGGTGGAGCCCAGCAGCTATGTCTCCTATACACTCCCCACAGTAGAGGAGATCCTGTTACCTTATCCCTATCTATCACAGACACAGAAGCAGCATGGAGGACATTATACAGCAATGCTAAACAGTGCAGATGGGATTCCTGCACTGGGTTGAGCTAAAACACTTAATAGAAAGCCACAGCCACATTACTGAGTTTCTCTGCATCTTTATCTCCACCAGCTGCTGCTTCTTCCTCCCCCTCCCATCTTCACAGACTTCGGCCCCCTGTCCACGGGCGTTGCGGTATCTCGGAGTGGATCTCCGCCGTGGGAGCTGACGCCCAGGAGCCGGCAGATAAATCTCCCCCGGTCAGCCTATCTGACAGCCTAATTGCCGGCCGCGAGTGGAGAATTGCAATGATTCTCTGCTCATGGACATGGGGCCGGCGCTTTCCATAACAACGCTATGGAAAGCTTCAGACGGCGATTTGCCGCCGGTGAAATCACGTCCGTGGATAGGGGGCCTTCTATGGGTTGCAGTACATAAAATAGTAGCCAGAACTAAACCTGTCACTTTCAAGGGGTATTCCAAGACTTTACAAGCTTCTAACCTTTTAGTAAAAAGAAACTTTTCGTTTATCTTAAACGAGTGCTTATGCTTTAATCATCTTGAGACTTCCTCTGATGTAAAGACCAAGGTCAGAGGCCTCTTACTTTCTGTCCCGACCATCCTGTCTCAGCCACTTGAATATCTATGAGCTGGCAGGCAGTCCAGAGTAGATGACCCAGAGTTATGAGCAAGCACAGTTCTACCCTCAGAAGAGGACACTGCATGCTCACTAATCCTGGCAAAACGTACCTCACTGATATTGGTCCAAAAGCAGTCTTTTTTGGAAGGACATATTATAAATATGTAACAAATATATACACACACACGTAGATATATATTTATATAGTATTTGATGATCCAATGTACACTAGGACTGTTCTAGGGCATGAAAGTAGACTATAGTTGCAGATGTAGCTGGTAACAGTGAGGCTCACAACTCTTATTCAGCTTTGTAAATCAATGAGGGAAGCTATGAGCTGTAATACAGAGTGAATAGGCAGAGATGCAGCCCAGAGGATTCTGGGAGATGTAGTAGAGAAGTACAGGAAGACTGAACAGGATGTACTGTACACAACAAGGCAGTGTGTGCTGCAGAAAGGGAGGAGAGCACAAAAAGCAGAGGAAAAATGGAGCCACACGGACCCACTTATTTTGTGCCTAAGAAAGGAGTGCCTAGCCTCCAAAACGCATTCCACTGTCCACCTGAGCTCTGTTTAATAAATCTTTTTATTATACCATAAAGGGCTCTGATACTTCCCACTACATCCTATGGACCTCACCAGTCCAAACACCTACACGTGTCTATTACTGGGCAGTCACACGGGCACTATATGGGTCACCCTGAGCGCAGGAGTCACTCTTTCTCCCTACTTGGCACTGCTTCTGGGAGCCATGCCCCCCAGCTCTTCTCCATGCATGCTCTTGTCTGATGTCCCTATATTGGGACATTGTCTCCTTGTTTCTGTGACTACCACAATCTCTCTGCACCCTCCTATGTGCCTTCTCCTGTAAACTATCACAGGTTTACATTTCACCGACCACTGACTACCAACAAGAGGCGCTGTCCGGCTCTCTCACTTCTGTTCATCAGAGGAAAAGTAGATTTGCCATAGCATAGTGAAATGATTTCTGACTATTTTGGAATTTGACTTAGTTTTTTTTGCATTAAAGTGGTATTCCAAGACCACATTAAGGCTAGTGGCACACCAGCGTTGCTGCGATCCGCATTTGAGACACTCAAGTGCAACTCACTTCGGACAACGCAAAAACGGAATATACACAGGCACAGCCCATTCACATGCATTGGCATGTCCCATTTCTGTAGAACGGACAAGAATAGCTATGACAAGAGCTTTTGCGTGCGGACTATGGGTCCACGTAAAAAAAAAAGTCTGTCATCATTGGCTATAATAGGACCATGCACGGTCTATGGAATTACATGGGCAGCAAATGGGCCAAAAATATCCTAGTGCGTCACTAGCTTAAATCAGCTGACTGGTAATGCTGCTGCCTGCAGCCATAGGCTGTATTCTTAAACAACATCAACATTAAGGACATAACAGCTTTTATTACAATGACAGCTGTACAAAGGCAACAAAAATAATGAAAGAACAAAATAAAAACGGCCTTTACTTTACAAAACACCACTAATCTGGTTCAAAGCTGTAAAAAAAAATAAAAAATAAAGATTTGGTGTTTTGATTTAAAGAATATGTGATCTATAATCTATAGCTTTAATAGCCTTTAAAAGAGAATATCCCTTTAAAAGCTTTGAGATATGGCAATCCTTTAGCAAGATAGAAAATAAAAGCCAAATTGAGATGTGCTGCGTGATTACAGTGTGCTTCAATAGACACCGTGTGACTCAAGAAAGACAGAACGGGCATTAATGTTATACTAAATGAACTACAATATGTTTATTAGATTACACTAATTGTCCTTGGAATATAATGGCGCTCTTACGAGACATACAAGTAAAAAAACATTTACAGGAGGAGGCAAGGTTTCCAATGTTCAACATATATTTTCTTCAAAATCAGCCATAATATCGCTCTGCAGATACATGTCGATCGTTCCAGCCATCTGGAGGAAAAAGGAAGACAGGATATGTATTTAGTCACACTTTTTGGTCTGACACGGAGTGTCATTGACACATTTTCCTGTAGAGGTCATTATTAAAGGACATCAGAAGTGTCTGGAGAGGGAAACAATCAAAAAGAAATATCAAGTAATCACCGTTACTTATGAAGTTCTTAAAGGAAATACTTGTGTTATGGAACATCTAGTGAGATGGCTAGAGGCAAAGCTCTTCACAGTATGAAGAAACAGTGTAAGGGTACTTCATATGCATATACAACATATCCCTATTCTACAAGTCAAATATATACAAAAATAGTAATAATAAATGCCACAGCTGCTGTGACTACTAGGCTGGCTTCACACAGGACGGAATTGGCGCGGAAATTCCGTGCGGCAATTCTGCCCATGGCTTTTTAACCCGGGTTAAGCCAGCCATGTGGACGAGATTTTGCAAAAATCCCGTCCACACGGGACTGCCAATTCATCACAGCAAAGCCGGGCAGAACTGGCGATGCGACACGGAATTTAAAGCCGCAGCATGTCATTTCTTTTTTTTCCACTGCGGCCTCTCTCCTCTCTATGGGGAGAGAAGGCTACAGTGGAATGCCGTTGGCAAAACCGCTCCAAAACCTGCGGCGGTTTGCTGCGGGTTTTGAAGCTGCGCTTATCCCGCAGAGATCTCGTGATTTTTCAGTGTGGCCAAACCGCGGAATTTCCATTCCGTGAGAACTCAGCCTAAGGCTGGGACTACATGGTGACCTGGGCTGCTGCACATCACAAACTTATGGATGTGAATGCAGCTAGATTGCGGCAAGTTTGGATTTCTTGTGATTGTCGCATTAACTGGAGAGCTGCAATGGGACCACATTCAGGCCCATAAGTTTGGGATGCTGCAGTACTATACTGCGATCTTTGGCTGTGTGACCTATGTAAAGGCCAAAGTCTCATGCTTACACTCTGCCTTCGGCGCCTCTCTTGCTCCTTCCTTCTGGCCAGGTCGTGTTCTTCCTCTGTGCGGTCCTCTGGAATGAGCATATCAGGTGTATGAAGATCTTTCGTTGGCTCTTGCATATTCGGAGAAGTTTTTGCCTCGGAGGATGTGCAGTTACTTATTTCCACTTCCTTTGCTTCCCTGTAAAAGATTGTGGGTGTTAAGAATGAAAATACTGCGACTACTGTATAGCTACCAATTATATTCCTCTTAGCCGTTCTGCAATACTTGGTATAAAAATGGAAGCAAGTCACTAATTTGTTGCAATGCTCAATACTGGCGTTTCTTCTCTGGGCAAAAGAAGTACTTTCAAATTCATCACACTGTAGCTCAATCTTACCGTAGAGTTTATGATTGGTAATTCTCCTGAAGTATCACTCAAATATAAGTTGAGGGCTTGAAGAGTTATGAGAAAAAAGTAAAAGAATTACATTTATTTAGCCTTGAGAAGAGCTATTTACAGATGTATTTGTATAAGTATATAAATGGCTTGTACTTAAAAGTATGGTTAAAAGCTGTTCCAAGTCAAGTCCCCTCAGAAGAAAAAAAAAGGGGGGGGGGGGGGCTCCCTCTGGCTGGATAAAAAAAAAATCTCCAGAAGCGGAAAGTTTTCTCTACTGTAAAGTTGCTGATTTGCTTCAGATTTTAATGCAGTTCTATAATAGGGTTGCACTCCCTCAGTTTGAATTCAATTGAACGGATGAACTCTAGAGACATCCACAAAAAATCTGCAGCAAATCAGCTATGTGTGAGCAAACCCTAAAAACTAAGTCACCTCAAGAACTCGTCACAGCAAGATAGTGGATAGCTTCAATAAAGGCTTATATGTCAGTATACACTGCCCTAACAAAAGAATTTGCACAACCCTATCAGGGGTGTTCAAATGCTACATATGATGCAGACCCTTTGAGGTGTCAGCCATAGCTTGTGATAGGAACTGCACACTATTGGATTTACAGGTTATGCTGCTACATACAAGCCGTCCATCATGAAGAGCAATGCATCGATCCATCTACAATGGTGGAAGGAACGTCGTCATTGGACAGTTGAGCAATGGAAGAATGTTCTATGGAGAGATGAATCGCACTACTCCATCTTCAGATCAGATACATGTACTTGGGTGTGGAGGACGCCTGGGGAATGCCTTTTGTCTGAGTGTGTTGTGCCAATAGTTGAGCTCCTTTATAGTCTGGGGATGGTTTACGTGGCATGGTCTCAGTCCATTGGTTGTAGTGGCAAGAACCATGAACACGGAGGTGTACCTTGACATTCTTAACAATAATGTGCTGTTGAGAATGATTCAATTCTCTGAAAACAGTCAACAATACTCCCAACAAGACAATAGGTCATAGCTCTAATGCAGTTTTACATTGGTTTGAGGATACGGATGCTCCACGATTGGACTGGCTGCACAGAGTCACGACCTGAACCCTATGGAATATCTATGGAATTGAGTAGAATGTCAGGTCTGGAAATATGAACAGCATCCATCTTTGAAAGAACTCGCCAGACATTTGCAAACGTATGCCACGGAGAGTATCCAATGTCATTAGGACCAAAGTAGGCCCACTAAGTATTAACACATGTAAATAATTGTTTCTTGTGTTCAATTACTTTTGGTAGGATATTGTACTTCTGTATAGAAGCAAATCTATGTATAAATGTTAATTCAGTCTGATCACCATTAGGCATCAGAAAAGAATTTCTCCCCTGTTAGGGCAGACTGGCTTTAGCCTTATGGTCTTTTTTTCCTACCTTCTGCATCAACAAGGTAAAAATATTCAAAAATGTACATCCTATTTCTTTTCATACTATGTATGTGTTATGCCACTGTGTGTGCATGCAGAAAGGAGGAGAACATTTCTGGAGGTGGTCCCAATTAAGTCTTAGGAACAATGTTGTATGTCTGTATTACCAAGACATGACATACTAGGATTCAGGTTTCAAATCGAACCTGGGCAACATTTCCAGAGAGTTTGTATTTTTCCTCACTGGGCTGGAGTGGAGTTTTTCCAGGTACTTTGATTTACTCACAAACTCCAAAAACATACATATTGGTTAAGAGGATTGCTATGAAATTGGTCCTAGCATTTGAAAAGAAGAGCGAATCCCATTGGGAACAAGGGCTTTACGAGACATACTGTGACTGGCAGATAGCACAGGGAAATAAGGCCACTGCTTAAGACCAGGGAAGCAAGCAAGTAGCCCCTCCATCACTAAGATAACAGCCAGCTCCTGCTTCTGAATTACAAGGCAGCAGAAGCATGTATAGCCAGTGGCGGAGTTTTGATCAAAAAGAAGTTGTGTGAAGTTTTCATTCTTGGCTGGTAGATTCAAAAACAAGACAAAGCGGTTCTACTCTTTCACCTGAAGCAAGTGTGTCCAACTTCAGTTTATTTGCAACATGTTATAAGATTTATCTTACTAGAAGTTCTGCTTGTAAAAGTTAAACAGAAAAAAGACTGGTTGGCAACATGCTAGACGCCATCCCAGAATTCGTGAGCATGAAATTCAGAAGCTAAAGACATCAAAGTAATAGAGAAATACTATTTACATAGTTACCATGAGTCAAAACAACTTGAGAACATTTAAAGGGGTTCTCCATTTTGAATAATCTCTTCCTGTTAGGAGATTCCCATGACAATAAACAGATCATATAATATTACAACAAGGGGGGACAAGTGGGGGAACCAGGCATTAAAGGGTCCTTTTACACGGGATGATTGTCGGTCGCTTGAGAACCCGACAGCCGTCCCAATGATTATCGCTCTTCTGCTTTCACACAAGAGCGATGATTGCTCAGTGAGTGGAGTTGGAGAAGACTGGAGATCTCTTCTGGAAGTCCAGCTCCATTCACAGTAAACAGCCAGTCGTTCATAGATGAAGGACTGCCTGTTTATGCAGACCTATTGTCATTTGATTTTTATGCCTGCCTAAGCTGAATGATTATTGATAAGCGAATGAATTATGGTCCATCATTCAGTGGGTGGCAGAGTTTACACCGAACGATCATCATCCAGATTTGCATGATCCAGCAGTAATCTAAACAATAATTGTTGTGTAAAAGGGCCCTAAAATGTTCAGTTTCCCTGCAGCGCCATCGTAGGGGAAATTAAGCATTGCCCATTCAAATGAACAGGTTGTCTTTGTAATGAAGGACAATACAGGTCCTCCAGAGTGAGAGAGACTTTTTGCAACCACTCTACTATTCTAGACAAGAGATAACTTCCCTCTATTAACCACAATACTAGGAATAGGGTGTCAAAAAACAAGTTTTGTAAGCTGGACAACCCCTTTAATAATAAAGTCTTGTTTCACTGTAAAACGAACCCAGACTTTGGTTGTCTTCTTTTACAGGACTAATCCTGCCACACAAATCTGAGCAGTCTTAGTGAGCTTCCATCACAACTCAGCATATTATGTTAAAAAAATATATCATGGCAAGATGCGTGACTGATAAAAGAAAGGTAACATCTGGGAGGCCTCGTGTTTGTATTAGGCCCCTATGATAACCATTTCTGGTTCGGAGGGTAAATCAGAAGATAATTTAAAGTGCCAACCTTATTTTGTCTCCTCTGTCAGTCTGTAGCTCTTGCTGTCTCTTTAATTCTTGAGTTTTCAGCGCTCTCTCTCGTTCTTTGGCGATTGCAGCTTTTTTAAACTGCTGAAAGCTGTCACTTGATGACTTTATGGTCACAGGAGTGGGATTAAGAGCTTTGGAGAACGCTGCCCAGAAAGAGTTTTGGACTTTTACAGTCTTTAAGAGGGAGAATAACATAAATAAAACGTCATTGAAAATGGTTTATAAATGTAACCCAGCCATAAATACAACCACTGTTTAATGATTTCCTCATTTAATTTCCAACTATGAACGCAAATTCAGAATTTGGTTATTTCGGCGACAGGGTAGATCCTGCTATAATTATAACGCTGTGTTGTGGATAGATTTTACTTTCTGCGCAAAACACAAGGGGGCTTGTTGGCACCCAGTACCTGAGACGGCTGCTCCAACAACCTATTACCTAAATACTCCCCTGGATCTATCTGTACTTGCCAACAGAGCAAGAGATGTGATTGACATCAGCATAACCACCACATGTCTATTCTAGAACTGAGTGTAGCCTTTGGTCATGTAAATATGGCGCCAGAACAGGTTTATAAAGGGGCACATGAAGCACCAGCTCAGAGGCCTCTAAGACCTACCATGCTAGGTTGGTTCATATCTGGCTGTATTAGTTAAGAAAACCTGTACTTCCCAGCCAAGATAAGGCCTTTGGCCTATACTGCCAAGTGTGGACATGGACATAGGAAAGGCTATTTTTGTAGGTCACAGACTTCAGCAGAGAGGGAACATGTACAAGTGGCCATCTTTCATGTATGTGGCCTTAAGGTTTGTGTAAGGGTCCCCATCCCAGAGATGGGATGGGGACCCTCACACAAACCTTAAAGGGTTGTACCAGAATTGACTTTTACCACTTATCCACAGGTTAGGTGATAAAAGTCTGATTAGTAGGGTGTCTCACTGCTGAGACCCCTACAATCCCAAGAATGGGGGGTCCCGTAGCCATCTCTCCTGTCACTGCAGGCTTCCAGCACCCACCGGCAGTGATGTAAAATTGAATGGAGCTGTGACCACACGTGCGGCTGCCGCTCCATTGGTAACTAGCCAAGTACTTGTACTCTGCTGTGTCCGATAGTACCATTGTGGATCAGCACCAAGCATTCGTGACCACTGCTCTATTCAAGCTCCTTCTCCCTGCAGTGCGGTAAGCCTACAATGAAAAAGAGGGGTACCCATTCTCAGAATCGGTGGTGGTCTTAGTAGTGAGACCCTCCCTGATTAGACTTGTATTACCCATTCTATGGATAGGTGATAGAAGTCTATTCTAATACAACCCCTTTAATATGGTCCCATTTTTTAATGCCAATTTCCAGGCAGCTGGAATCCCATAGGAAAATTAGAATATTGTTTGAAAAATCTGTGGAAAAAAAAAAAAGATGATATCAAATGTACACATCTTACTGTACCCATCAAAGGTGCCATAATTGGCATGAAGGAAGGATAAATGTCTGCAAACTGCACAAGAACATAAATATAGATAGTTCTATGCTAAACACTAGTTTATCGGTCTCATCATTTACCGTATGAACTAATCACTTATCTCCCCACTCATCACTCGACTAACCACTTATTTATCATACCCTGCTCATCTCTACTCCGACTCACAAAATTACAGACATCTGCCATTGTGATGAGGGTATGTGGGACATCATTCATCAGTGGGACATCATTCATCAGTCACCAGGCTCTTCTAGAAGATTTTAGGCACTGGAGAAACTAAGACGTTAATAAAGCAGGCAGGCCTAGTCATTAGGATCCCACAGCATTCATCACTACAATACTATGAAACAAATTACTGGAAAAATACCTTTTCTGGTTGGGTCTTTACATTGTTATGTGCTTTATGAGACCCAACACTATTTTCTAAAGGACTTTCCTTCAAAGCTGGTTTATGCAGATCATTTGAAGCTGAATCTAAAAGAAAAACATCAAATTGTTTCCAAGAAAACAAATCTTTTCATTCTTCAGTTATAAAATAATTCCTTACAGAGAAGATACAGTTTATACAGCAGTGTAAGCCATTACTGGTGCAACCACATCGCTATGCCATAGTAGAGTTACAGCAGTGGATTCCAACCTGTGGCCGATCTACAACTTCCATCATAGCCTAAAAGTTGTACATTGTCAGAGTATGCTGGAACTTTTTGGAGACCACTCATTTACAGTGAAATTACATATGTAGATACACACACATACAGAGGGGCCTTGAAAGTTTGTGAACCCTTTAGAATTTCCCATATTTTTGCTTATATTTTACTTAAAACTACATCAGATTTTCACTTAAGTCCTAAAAATAGATAAGAAGAAACCAAATCAAACGAAGGAGTCAAAAATAATAGTTGGTCGTTTTTTGAGGAAAATGATCCAATATCGCGCACGTGAGGGACGAAAATATGTGAACCTTTAGGATTAGGATTAGTTTGAAGGTGAAATTAGAGTCAAGTACTTTCAATCAGTAGGATGCAAATTAGGTGCGAGTGGGGGCTTTATTTAAAGACCAGGTTTCGATATGATATAGCACAGGGTTAAATAATAGGGAGTCAAAGACTAAGCATGATGATAAATCCGGAGAATCTACCTGTATTGTTACAAATGTTGATAAGTTACAGTTACTATCAGATATATATATATATAACAATATGGTACCAATTTTCAATGATATCAAATCAAAATTACATATCACATTTGTATTGAAGCTTATTTTTGAAAATACTAGAGTCTAACTTGGTTCATGTGTTTGAGATGTTAATGTCGCCCGATCAGCAAACCTTGTATTGCAATGCATGTTAATAATGTTTAAGTTACCTGATTTATGGAAAAAAAGTAGACAATAAAAAGAGATTAAAAAAAAAAAAAAAGAACAGGGATCTATCAAGGTTTGACCTTTGTGGAAGGGTATCATGGCATACCAGAGTATCTCAGTATTGGAGTTGATGATGCTCATAAAGGTTGGAAAAGGTTATAAAACCATCCCTAAAGTGATTGGACTCTGCCAATCCACTGTTAGACATACTGGGAACAAATTGAGGCAATTCAAGACCCTCCCCAGGAGTGGTTGACCAACAAAAATCACACCAAGAGCAAGGTATATAATAATCCACAAGATCACAAAGAAACCCAAGGTAACCTTTAAACAACCAAAGACCTTTTCTCTTAAGAGTCCATTATCAGCAGATAAATGAACAATAATCGTGTTCATAGTAGGACTGCATGAAGAAAACCACTACTCCCCAAGAACGAACATTGCTTCTCCTCTGCAGTTTGCTAAAGATCACCTGGACAAGCCGAAAAGATGTTAAAACAATGTTGTGTGGATAGATAAGACCAAAAGTAGAGCTTTTTGGCTTAAATGAGAAGCGTTATGTTGGGAGAAAGAAAAACGCTGCATTATAGAATAAAAACCTCATATCATTTGTGAAACACGGTGGCAGTATCTAGCCAAAGACGGCTTGCCATTATGGGTGGAACAATATATTCTGAGTTATACCAGCAAATTTTAAAAGGAAAACGTCGGAGGACATCTGTCCATGAGCTGAATCTCCAGAAAATGTGGGCCATGAAGCAGAAATATGGAAAATTCGTAAGGGATCACAAACTTCCAAGCACCACTGTACCTACCATGGTGATGATCAGGGCTCCCTTGTACTAGATTTCCTCTGTTCTAAGTGGTTGGAGGGCCTGATGAAACCACATACTTTATACACATCTATATCCATATCCATACCAGTGCCTTCAATACATTTATAGGCCTGGAATGTGGGGAGATTCACCTGCGCAGTGCACCTGCTATTGGCTTCCTGATCACTTTACAAGAATACTCTAGAAAACCCAGCCCAATCACTGAAGGAAGGAAGTAGCTGATCTCTGACCAGCTACTAATAAATGGACAGTGCTATCCTCCAGCTCTACGCATACAAAAGTTGATAAAGCAGCATGCTTAATTCCATTTTTCTGCTCCAAAAATGGAACAGAGAGATGGAATTAAGACGGAATGTCCCAACGGTAGGTGTGAACACAGCCTGAAGAGAAAGAACCACTAGATAAGATGCTGCTGCAGTCATTAAAATACTCTTCCTTTCTGCAAGGAAAGCTGTAAAAGGTTGTACTTTAGATACAATGCTCAGTTCACCACTCACCTGATTTGCCAAGCAGGATCACATGACCAGTTCCATAGTATACTTTTAGTAAAGGTGGCATGTAGACCGTTATGTGCACCATGAACAGTCAGCACACTCTAATGATCCTTCATCTCCAGAGGGTAGTTTATTGCCATTTGGTGATTTGCTAGCTTACTGTTACTCAAGTGGCTTAAAACTTTATCAAAATGGACAATTTCAACCAAAACAATTGTTCGCCAGATAAAACTTAATAGAAAGAAGTTGGCCTTAGAGAAAAGTTGGCATTTTTGTCAGAAAGAACATCCCAGACTGATTGTTTGTCCATCTCCCTATGCCATTGAACATGTATGACCAGTCTGTACAACTCCAATGGCTAATGTGGACTAAGGTGTATGGCAGTGTTGGCAAAACAAAACCATTCACCGGGCGATCATTGTTCAACTATCAATCTGCTTCTTAACATAGCAAAACAGGAGTGTGGTCTGTAAATAAAGTTTTATGCATTTGCAGGCAATATCAATATGTAAAAGCTTGACATTGTGTTCCCCTGCAGACACTTCGTACACCATAAACCACATTGAGACGAGAAGAGGCAGACGGACTATTAAAAGAAACCAGTCATCACTTTTGCATCTTAAAACCTGCCTACACTGGAAAACAGTGAAGTCGTGTACTTCTCAAAATGTATTTTGTTAGATCTTTTTGATTAATGTATACCTTTATAACAAAAAAAAAGGTCAGTGGTCAGGTTGGCCAGTCTTTTCTAGCCAGACTACATCCCCCTAACACCACCTCTCTCTGGCACTGTGACATAGTTATGAGGGATAGGTCATCCCCATGCCACTTAAAATTTGGCACTGCTGGAGCACCGCTGATCAATCATAGATCCAAAAGTAGGGGTTTAGCAGCACATCTGAATTTTCAGTCTAGCGATTCTGCCCACAAAAAGGCCAGATAAACCGAGTATGTGCTGATTTGTTATCACTTGGCGTGTAAAACTTTGAGCAGCACAAACTCCACTTCCATTATCCATATCGCAATGCCAGAGAGGAGCGGTGTTAGGGAAGGTGTAGTCGAGTCAGGAGAGACTTCCAGCCCACTCACCCACCAGACCGCTTGCTGGGAATTAGCATTCGTCATGCAAAAATGTTTATTTTTTTTTATTTTACAGGTATGCATTGATCAAAAGTATAACAAAATGCACTTTGAAAAGTACACTTCATTGTTTTACCAGTGTAGGCAGTGGTAAGAGGTTCCCTTTAAAGCTACTCACTACCATTTTCTATCAATTGCTTCAATAATAATCTAAAAACATGCTTCAAGGAGTTTAATGGACTTGTGATAAAGTGATTGCCAATTACAAATGGCTAGTGCAACAAATTCATCCAAGATTAATACTCACGTTCTGGTTTCAGAAGAGAATCTTCAGGGTCATTTTTACATTCAATAGACCCTTTGGGGTTAACAACTGTGTCTTTAATCTCAAGAAATTCTTCTTTCTTAGAAACTAATGAAGTCTGGTAAAAGTAGAACAATTGACTTCAGTTCATTCTCTACTGTTACGGGGTTTAATAATCACTACATAAATTTTTACTTTCTAGCCAATGTAGTATAGCAAAATTAAAATAGTTAATATGCACGGTCACATTTGAATGCCAGTTCACATTAACATAGGAAGAGGGGAGTAAGCTGTAGCCAGACATACCTGGCAGCTTCTTCCCTCCATTGAGAAAAAGAAAAGGACCAGGCATGCCGAAATCCAATAAGTCCTAGGGCCCTTTAACAAAATCAAATGATAAATCGGCCCATCTATAAACAACGGCTTGTTTATTGTAAATGGAGGCGGGTGGCTGTAACCATCTCCATCCGGCTCCACCCCCAATCACTGAACGATCATCACTGGGACAATGGTCAGGCACTGAAGCGCCCAACAGTCATCTTGTGTAAAAAGACCCGAGCCCTTTTAAAGTTGAAACCCCAACATACACAGATGATTAGCCAAGTCTGCTGAAATCGTTTGCCATTCATTTAACGTATATGGCCACCTTAAAAGGGTTGTGTCAGATTTTGAACTTATCCCCTATCCAATCAACTGTGATTGGTGGTTACAAACGTCAAGGTCATTTTCTGTTAACCTTGAAGGGGTTGTTTCAAGTTTTAAACTTACCCTTAACCACTGAAACCCCCACAGACCATGAGAATGGGGGGTCCCATGCCCCCTTAATGAATGGGGCGGCAGTTGAGCATGCACTCTGCAGCTTCATTGACTATGCAGGACTGCTGGAGATAGCCAAGTGCACAATTTGGCTATCTCTAGCAGTCTTATAAAAATGAATGCAGATGTGACTAATGCTACATTCACATGTGGGGGATGGGTGAAAGGACATAGGATACCCCATTCTCATGATTGGTGGAGGTCCCAGAGGTTGGACCCCTACCAATCAAACATGTATCACCAACCCTTTTATGTTTAACAGAAAATCTGGCATTGGAGCTCATAGCAACCAATCACAATTCAGCATTCACTTCTTAAAAGCGTTTTTCCGGGACTAAGATATTGATGACCTATCCTCAGGACAGGTCCACAGTATCTGTTTGGTAGAGGTCTGTCATTTAAGACCCCTGCTGATCAGCTGTTTAGATAGGCCAGGGTGCTCAGGTGCATGCCACAGCCTCTTCTCAGGTATGTGATGTCATCATGTTCATCAGTCAGATTGGCTAAATAGCAGCTCAGCCACATTCAAGTAAATGGGATTAAACCGCTATACCAAGCATAGCTGCTATGAAATGTATGGTGTTGTGCCCGGTATGTAGTGAATTGGCTATGGTATTTAGCAGATCATGACAGCCACTTCAAATAGATGAATCGGCGGGGTCCTTAGCGGTGCACGCCCACCAATCTGATACCAATGACCTATCTTGAGGAAGCACACACATTAGCAAGGGCGGCAAATATAGGAAGGGCAAATGTAAGGTTGGCCACAAGTCCACCAGATAAAGCTGATCGCTGGGGGTTTAAATTTTCAGAAGTGGTTATAGCAAGACTGTCAGATATTATTAGAATTTAATTTTGATAATTTCAAACACTATGAGAAACAGTTACATCAAATACCAGAAGTCAGAAATAATCATGAAACATTCAAAGGTAATTTAAAAAAATTAATAAACCATGCATGGATTTCCACGATTATCCAGAAGGTGCACTAGACAAGAATTACCTCTGGGTCAGTATTTTTGGTCTCCATTAAACAGCATTGAGACGTTTCTTCCTCACATACAGGAGACAAGATTGGGGGCAACAATGTATATTTATTTAGATCTACAAAACAAAAGAAAGAGATTTTAATTTGCTTGCAAGAAAAAAAACATCTGCTTTAGTTCAGCAGATTACAGGTCAACTTGGTCTATGATAAGTCAACTTTGTACATAAAGAAAATTGTATATACAGCAATGCCCTTGTACACTGAATGATCACTGCATTAAGAACAGCTGGCACATGACAGTGATCAGTTACACAGTACCATGTGACAGCTGCATCCTAATCTGTTCTCACATAATGTGCTGACCTCTCCTCCGCGCAGCAATAGGCAAGTATTTGGCAATCATGAGTATACCTGGTGACTTGAGTGGCTTTGGCCGTGGGCAGATTGTTGGTGCCTGGAGGCGTGATGCCAGCATTTCTGAAACAGTCACACTTGTTGGCTATTCTAAACCACGATATTAAGAGTGTACCAAGACTAGTTGAACCATAGATAGACATCCGACAGAAGATAACACAGTGAAAGGCCTAGTGTGGTTGATCCTAAAGGTAAGAATTGGGTGTCACATCTGGTATCATAGAAATGGCATACCACAGGGGACCAACTGACCCAGCAGTACAGCAGCAGGGTAGATAGCCAAATTTCTTACAATGACCATGCAGCGTACCTTGCGTCAAATGGGATTCAATAGCCAAAGACCGACAATGGTGCCCCTGATGATCTTGCGTCATTGTCAATGCCTTACATCGGTCCAGGATAGACCTTAATGGACCTTGCATAGGTGGCAGAAGATCATATGAGGTGACAAGTCCCATTCCCTGCTGAACCATATGGCTGGCTCCACATCTAAACAGCATGAAGCCACATATCCCATGGGTGCACCATCTGGGTTCAACAGGCTGATGGTGGCAATATGGCCTGGGGAACATTTTCCTGTCATGACCTATGACCACTGGTCATCATACCACAATCCTTGAATGTTGAACACCACAAGGACCAACATTCCTTGTAGTCAGCTCTGTGGTCAGGGAAGACTTTTTGAAGATATGGGTATAGATGGTAAACTATATTTCAACAGGGCAACGCTCTGTGCTATCAAGCTTGGATCACTAGGGAGTGGTTGGAGAAACACAATGAATTCTCCACACTACCTTGGGTCTCAAAATCTCTGGACTCTAACCCCTTTAGAATATGTTTTGGATATGCTGGAAAGGGCTGTGAGATTTGCTTCCACTTATCCATAAAATGGAGGAAAAAAATACAGCATCCTCGTTCCATATAAGGACAAGATGTTTGCAAGTCTTATACCCTGGCATAAAAACCTAGGATATAGTAGTCTTTGAAAATATCCCCAGAGTAGTTACATCTATCTCTAAAATATCCAGAAAGCCCACCTTACCTTTTTAGGAGGTCTCCCACTTATGGGAGCCCATGGATAGTAAAGTGGATAGTGTGATGCGGAAAGCTTGGGCTACATCCGCCTTAACAATTAAATTTATCAGTCCACAGGTAGATGGCTCAGAGTGAGAGCTACCCACTGGAGCTCAGGAGATCCCCAGTTAGATTCCTGACACAAAGTGTTGTAACCACCACCCGGGACTCCTAAACTGCCACTTAAGTTACCTTGAGTGGGAACACTACCCCATTAAAAAGTCAGCAGAATAGTAATACTACCCTGAAAATCTACACAGGCGTAGACAACTCAAGCAATACTAGCAGTCACGGCCACATCTGTGGCTAGATAGAGGTCAATATGGCGGGATCAACTCGCTACACTAACTGACCAAAAAGCCACAAGGAAGAAAATCTCTAATTGTCTCCCTCTTTTGCAAATGGCCACAGGATTCCTAACAGTTACCTCTATGGAATTAGTCTGCTTTGGGACCTGTACCGCGGTTCTCACAACACCGTCAGAAGAGCCGTATGGGTTAAGGCCTGGAATGGGGATAGCTGGTCAAAGGGCATACTCTGCGCCCTGCCGTTCCAAGGCCTCCACATATTTGGCCAGGGCTTAGGCCTGCTGGAAAAAGCATCCTATAAAAGCCAGGAGCTACAGCGGCCCCGAGAGACCATACATCATCCAGAGGATACAAGGGGAAGGGGAAAACTGGATGACAGTCTTACCCTAAAAGGAGGAAGGGGAAGATTCCATCCAAAAATCCCTCTCAACAAGTGGGCGGGAGACTGCCCTATTTTCATGGGAGAATATTACATCTAACTAGTGGATTTTGCGACTAATAGCTGCTATGGGTCAAACTTCTCCTCGTTACCTCCAAGGAGATTTGAGGAAATCTCCCACCAGTCACCCTCTCTTCGACAGGCCTTATGTTTAGGGATTCAGATTCTGTTCCTACTAGGGGCCATCATTTCTGTTCTGTTAAATGGCCATTAAAGCAAATCCCTCCTTGATTACCGTAGACAGCGTCATGTTCACTATAGTTTTAAAGGATGCGTATTACCACATACCCATCTATCCTAACTCTTGGAAATATCTGAGGTTCGCACTGCAGATAGAGGGTTCGGTCCACCACTTCCAGTTGTTTGTTTACCCTTTGGGATCTCCTCCGCCCCTTTGGGTTTTCTCTAAAGTAGTTTTAGAGAGGATGGCACATTTGCATGGACTAGGTATAATCATTATTCCTTATCTAGATGATTTCCTTCTTATTGCAGAATCCCCAGCAAGTCTGCATTCACATTTTGAATTGACACTTGCTCAGCTACGAAAATTGGGCTGGCTTATTAACACACAGGAATCCAGCCAGAACCAGAGTGCAAAAAAGTTCTTGGGGGTCATACTGGTTGCTCACCTCCAGTGCTCCTCCCTACCCCCCTCCAAAAGGCAACATGTGTTGGAAGCCTGTGTAGCCCTCTACAGGGTTCCACGGGTATCCATTAGAGAGGCCATGAGAGTCTTGGTCCTAATGACCTCCTGCATTGGTAATAGTGCCTGGGCCCAATTCCATAGTAGAAGACTGTAATCCTTCATCCTTAAAAAACTGGAACGAAACTCAGTTTTTCACTAAATCGAGTGGTCTTCATGCCACCTAAGGTCATGGATTCCCTTCATAGGTGGAGGTCTGTAGATAGTATTACTAAAACTACAGAGTGGAATCAAGATCCTTCAGTCATTATGACCGTTGCCAGCTCCTCTGGCCAGGGGGCCCACCTTCATGGAAAGTATATATAGAGGACTTTGAGTTCTCACAAAGTAACTCAAACCTCAAATTTCAAAGAATTAAGCGCAGTCTGAAAATCCCCACGCAACAGATGTCGGCTTGTTGGTCTAGGGGTGTGATTCTCGCTTTAGGTGAGAGAGGTCCCAGGTTCAGAGCCCAGATGAATTTAAGCCCATGCAATTTAAGTGTGGTATTGGCAAACCGTGCTGTTTAATTCAACTTGCAGATAAAAGGGAAACATGTCAACATCTTTTCAGATAATGTAACTGCTGTATCACTTGTTCACCAGGAATCCTCATCTTCAGCAGGTGGCAGCAGAGATATTACTCTGGGCGGAACAACTGACCCGGTCATTATCAGCTTTTCACATAAAGGTGGCAAACTACCACAGCAGGAGGGAAGTGGATCCCAGAAATTGGGCACTGCATTCTCACAAGGTTCAAATCCTCACCGTGCAATGGGGATCCCCACAAATAGACTTATTTACTTCCAGGGGAAACACCAAATGTCCCCTATTCTTCTCCCAAGAGGCCCTGGTTCCCACTACTAAATTTCTTTTGGTCAGGGGTCCCATTCACCTTCCGATGAGGTAGGTACCAGAAGATTCAGAGGTTCAAGCTAAGTGCCGGGATGCTGAGGGTAAAATTCTTAGATCTATCTGTTTGGCGGAGATTTTGTGAGTGCATGGGTCAGAATACCCAGGAATTGCCTCAACCATAGACCCCCCCCCCCCCCAAATTCTTAACTTCTTACAGGCAGGGTTATATAAGGGTTTAAGCCCAAATACTCTAAAAGTACAGGTTGCAGCCTTGGTGGCTTTTGTTTGACTTTGCCTGGCAGAACACAGGTGGGTCAGGAAATTTCTTAATACTACCCCTCCTTGGGATGTAACCCTAGTTCTGCAATTGCTTTGTGAGCCTCCCTTTGAACCTATAGCGGCTTTTCCTACTTCTACTCTCACGTATAAAGTAGCCCTGTTAGTAGCAATTACATCAGCTAGACTAGTGGGAGAGATACAGGCCCTCTCCCATAAGGCTCCCTATATGTTGATCCATCCGGACAAAATTGTATTTAAGCTAGATTCCTTTTTTCAAGTCATGATGACAGCATACGGGCTTTCCCTCCTTGCCTGTACGTTCCTCAAACCTTTCCACTTGAGATTAACGTGTCTATTTTCTGTTTGAAGGTATTTGAGCACAATGAGGAACACCTTCTGGTGAAGGACGTAGTCACTGTAGTTATTTGGGATGCACTGGTGATCAGGTGTGTGTGGAGGGGTGCTTTTACTCTTCGGCTTCCTGTCCCAACCGGAGTCCAGAGGATAACCTCCATGTGTATGCTGTCATGATGACTTTAAGAAAGGGAATTAACGGTAAGATACATTCCTATTATTTCACTGGCAGGTGTGAGCAGGTTAAGCAAGAATGCTGCCAGTCCACCATCAGGGCTGACATGCCGACGTTTTGTTTTGTTATATCTTACCTTGCTTTATATATGTGAACTTCTATCTTTGCAATAAGCAGGGCCATATTTGAATCTCTACTTAGCTTGGATAGATTAACACTATGAACTCATTCAAGTTATAGGGGCTTATTTAAGCTTATTACAAAACAACTCTATAATACGGCATTGACAGGAGACTGGGGTCTTACTTAGGAGACGTAGAGCATTGGGCTAAATTGAACTATCTACACAACTGCTCTAAGAATTATTTCAATTCACCCCTTTACTAACTCAGTATTAAAGGGTATGAGAGAGAATATCGCCCTTATACCGAGAGGGATTTAGCCTATATCAGACAGTGACCCTGGGGTACTAGGGTACTTCGATCAACCAGTTGTCACCGTTGGGCTGTTACCATATAGCCTAAATGGACTAAGTATTTATTCACAAGCAATTGCTATACAGCCTGTGACAGCATACTTCTCTAGATCTCCGCTACTTTTATTTTGGCGGTATGACCACTAGCCACCCTCCAGCATAATATACCTGGAGTGAATCTTTAGCCCCTGAGGAGCCCACTTGTTGGGCGAAACACGTTGGGCATTGATAAGAGCATGCATCAATATATATCATCATCATCATCATATGTGCGATATACCACGATAAATATACGTAATTCTGGTTGACTAAACCCCACAGATACACGTGACTGAGTGTCACGGGTTTATTAGTCCTGTGGGTAGCAACTCTGTACATTGGTACACAAAAATTAATAAGAGTTGCTAGAGCTACTAATCTAGACACATGTCCAGAAGGCAGACGTAATCTCTTTCCTTGAAGTATCAATCATCTGCTACTTTCTTAACCATATATTTGCTTCTTTGTTTATTCATAGTCTACTTAGATCACAGCAGGGAAGGGGTTAACAGCGGGTGGGCACATCTCCGATGCACCCCCGCTGTCGCAGCGGGAGGCCGGCTACTAGTGACAGCCGGCTCCCGCTGCGGGATAGCGCGAGATCTGCCATGATCTCGTGCTATCCCTATGACGTAAGGGTACGTCATTTTGCGGGAAGTACCCTGCTCCCATGACGTACCCTTACATCATGGGGAGGGAAAGGGTTGATTAAATTTTAAAACGTGTATTACAGTAAAATATTTCAGGATATTGATGAATATATAATATATATAATTTGTAATAAGAAAACCAAAACAAGCATGTAGGAGGAGTTTTGCTGCAAATCTCACCAAGCAGTTACATCTCAGGCAGATATGCAAATGATTAGAGTTGTGGTGTGATTAGATGAACGGTCTTGCCACATGAGGCTGTAAAAGTGGTTCCACTCTTGGCTTATAAAAAGACTTTCATTGGCTACTTGTGTGTAGTGACCGCTTTTCCTGTAGAGAGTTTATTGACCACTAGAAGCCTTTATGATGTGATCCAAGAGATTTTGCCCAGATAAAGTTTGAGAGGCGACGCATTATTGGAATGCGAGATGCTGGATTGTTGTATCAATGAATTGGTCGCCCCGGGCCATTCTGACTAAACAGGTAGGAGGTGTTGGGACCCGTATTTGTGCGATGGCATGCCCACAGGGCAATCGGATTCAGGATGCCCTCAACAGACCACCAGTAGAGAGGATCACCTGATCATGTACTAGCACAAGCAGCTCCAACTGTTTATTGTCCATCACGCAGATACAGGTGATGCCAGGTTGTTGTTACAGGCCCCCTGTGATAGTCCGAACCATTTCCAGGAACTTGGCTCAAGGACATTTGGTCTCATGGCCCATTTAACACCCACCCATCTCCTCCGTTTGAAGTGAACGATGAAACTGGACTGCTACAGAGTGGAATTGAGTTGTCTTCAGCAACGCATCCTGGTTTAGTTTGGGCACAGACGATGGCCGTTTTCTTATCTAGAGACCAATGCGAGCACCTTAATCCTGCCTTTGCTGTGGAGCGGCACACTGCCCCTACTGCTGGTGCGATAGTTTGGTGAGCCATCGCGTACAACAGTCAGTCACCACTAGTAGTGGTATGAGGGACAATGACAGCTCGGCGATATGTTCAGGACATCCTGCAGACACGTGTGTTCCTCTCATGGCGGCTTCCAAGAGGCATTTTCCAGCAGGATAATGCTCGGCTGAACAAAGCAGGAGTGTCACAGGAATGTCTCTACAACATTGCCACCCTTCCGTGGCTGCCCAGTCACCAGATTTATAGGCAGTAGAACGTGTCTGGGACACCAATTTCAACAGCCTACAAGTTTGCACGATCTAGAGGCTCAGTTCCAGCAAATGTGGACTAATATGCTGCAGGATACCATATGGAACCTGTATCCTCCATACCCTCCTGTATCACACCTTGCATCAAAGCTAGAGGCGGTACAACAGTGTACTAGAGCCTCCAAGCCCTCCCTTATCACATCTTGTATCCAAGCTAGAGGCGGCACAACAGTGTACTAGAGCCTCCATGCCCTCCCGTATCACATCTTGTATCCAGACTAGAGGCGGCCCAACAGCATACTAGAGCCTCCATGCCCTCCCGTATCACATATTGTATCCAAGCTAGAGGCGGTACAACAGGGTACTAGGGCCTCCCTTCAAGGGGTCAGTTTTCTGCAATAAATTATCCTTTTGCTCTGACATTGTAATCACTCACTTATATCAATGTTACAGTTACACAAAAAGTTTCATTTGATTCTGACAACTCCTTCTAGGGAAGGGATTTTTCTCTTTCTTTGTTTTTAACGAGTGTAGCTCATTGATAAGTGCATTTACTGTAAATTGAGATATGCTGTTGCTGAGACCTGCATAATCTACCCATTACCTAGCAGAGATAAGAGAATACTGTCTTCATATTCATCTGTACTCTTCAATATGGATTTGCCTAGATGACTGACAAAGGGGACTTGTGTAGACTGTGAACAGTTTTTTGAAATTGAAGGCAGAAAGCCTTTGGACATGGTAGTGGGAGTTACCTGAAAAGACAATAAAGTTCATTATTGACACTATAGTGGATGATGTGCTTTCTATAATTCTATTCTAATTTGCCTTAATTTACTGTAGTTTGTTTACTCAGTACAAAAAAAGGTCAGGGACAAAACAGTGAGCATGGGAAAAACTGAACAGTCTGTAGAGGTTTATGAAATCTTATTATTTGATCCAAAATAAGGTATACACCAGAAAAGTATGCACTTTATCCTCCTTGACTGCCCCTTAAAGTTGACCTGTAACCTTCCTACTTCAAGGATATTACTAGTATGCAAATCCCAGTGACAAACAAGTTCCTACATGTTTTGAGTAGCCAGCATGTTAGGTATTAACCTATTTAGTGGCACTCCCGAAAAATCTCCAGGGCTTGCTGCACTGACTATGCAGTTAAACCCCATACGATTTCAGTGGACAGCTTTAGTGCTGAAATGTGCAGAGCACTGAGCTGTCATCTGAAATCTTCTGGGGTTTTTACTGCATACTCAGCGCAGCAAGCCCCGGAGATTTCCCTGGCATAATATGGTAATAATAAACCTGCCACTGAAGAGGTAAAGTCTGAAAAGTATGCCAGGTAAAAACAGTGAAACCATTAATTCTTGTCAAGTACCTTTATCAGTTGTAAGCTCAAGGCGAGTACAATGTAGGTCAGCTGTCCAAATATTTTTCACCACAGCTTTATCCAATGCCTATATTTATTTTTCTTTCAAGTAGGATTCTTCCTTCCGCTCCTTGAAAACTCTACATAATAGGACCAATATGGATAAAATCCCACTCAAACTGTACTATGGAAAATTGCGAGGCCATTATGTGCATACTGAAAATGCACTATGCTTAAAAAACGGGAATTTTTTCTTACCGATAATTCCCTTTCTGGAAGACATCATGACAGCATACGCTGGAGGTTGCTCACCTGCTGACCTGAAGGGACAGGAAGAGGCAGAGTATAAAAAGAACCTCCCCTCCACCAACACCAGTGCGTTCCAAATGACCACAGTGACCAGCTATTTAACCAGAAGGTGTGTTTTTATTGACATCACACACCTCAGAAGACAAAGTCAAAGCATACACATTACCTCATGTGTTGGACAAACTAGGGTAACCATGTTGGTAAGGGGGGGGGGGGGGGGGGAAGCCCGTATGCTGTCATGATGTCTTCCAGAAAGGGAATTATCGGTAAGAAAAAATTCCCGTTTTCCCCATGACATCATGACAGCATACGCTGGAGGAATACCAAATAAGTGGCATGGGCTTTTTAGGGAGGGATTATGGCTTGGAGCACCTTCCTACCGAAGGATGCGTCCTGACTATATTTAAAGTCCAGCCTATAATGTTTAATGAAAGTATGGCCTGAAGTCCATGTGGCTGCGTTACAGATTTGCTCAATCGACGCGTGCGCTCTCTCTGCCCAAGAGGATGCCACCGCTCTCATTGAGTGGGCCTTCAATCCTTCTGGAGGGGGGATGCCCTTGGCCTTGTAAGCCTCCTGGATGGCTCTCCTGAGCCACCTGGCGATCGCATCTTTAGAAGCGGCCTTTCCTTTGGCCTGCCCCTGAAATTGAACGAAAAGTTTGTCAGACTTCCTGAAACTTTCCGTTGCCTCAAGGTACGCTAGTACCGCTCTTTTGACGTCTATATTATGGAGCTTTTGTTCTTTTTCATTTTTGAAATTTTGGCAAAAGGCTGGAATAACTATTGGTTGGCCCTTGTGGAAATCTGACAATACTTTAGGCTGGAAGGACGGGTCTAAAGAAAAAACTATTTTGTCTGGGTGGATAGTCATATATGGGGCCCTTCGTGAGAGGGCCTGGATTTCCCCCACGCGTCTGGCCGACGTAACTGCCACAAGCAGGGCTACCTTGTACGTCAGCCAGGCGATGGATAGATCCATAATCGGTTCGAATGGGGGGGGGGGGGGTCGCAGAAGGCCTGAAGGACTATGGTCAGATCCCAGGGTGGTGCCGTGGGCCGTGT
Organism: Eleutherodactylus coqui; assembly: GCF_035609145.1. NCBI lineage: Eukaryota > Metazoa > Chordata > Amphibia > Anura > Eleutherodactylidae > Eleutherodactylus > Eleutherodactylus coqui. Next base: position 259,906,285 of record NC_089839.1, on the reverse strand, counting down.
GAATGGATGTAATCTGCTCGCCCCTCTAAGAAATCTCCTAATCCACCTGTGCTCCGCCAGCGCGAGATCGAAGAATGCCCCCAAGGCCGCAATTTGGACTTTGAGGGTATTCGGACTCAAACCTTTATCCAGGCCCGCCTGGAGAAAATCTAAGATTTTACGGACGTCTGGCTGGTCCAGCTGCTGGATGTCCTGGCCTAACCACTCCGAAAAATTTTTCCAGACTTTGGAGTAGATTTTGTGTGTCGAGGGTTTAAGGCTCTCGCTAATGGTGGAAATAACATTAGGGGAAAGACCCTTTCCTAGGAACTTTACCCGCTCAAGCTCCAGGCCGTAAGCCTGAACTTGTGAACTTCCGGGTAAAGAAGAGGGCCCTGCGACAGTAGGTTCGGTCTTGTTGGAAGGTGGAAGGGCTCTCCCACTGCCAGGGATCTCAGGAGGGGGAACCACGGTCTTTTGGGCCAATATGGTGCTACAAAAATTACTGTTAGGGTTGACTGCAGTAATTTCCTTAGCAGGAGCGGGATTAGTGGTAGAGGGGGAAAGGCATACGCTAGGTCCCAATCCCAGGGGTGAGAGAGAGCGTCCGTGCCCAAGGCCTGTTTCTCTGCGCCTCTGGAAAAGAAAAGCCGGCATTTTGTGTTTGCGCTTGACGCAAAGAGGTCTACTTCTGGTACCCCCCACTTCTCCACAAGAAGGCTGAACACCTCTGGATGGAGTTCCCACTCTCCTGGGTCCACTTTCCTTCTGCTTAAAAAGTCCGCGGCTGAGTTCTCGGCTCCTTTTATATGAAAGGCTGATAGGGACTTTGTTGTGCCTTCCGCCCATTGAAGGATCCGCCCCGCCAGTCGTTGTAGTGGAGGATTCCTGGTGGTACCCTGGTGGCGAATGAGTGATACTGTTGTCATATTGTCTGAGAAGATCCTCACATGCTTCGCCACTAACCGTGTTTGCAGGCTACGCAGGGATTTCCATACCGCTTTAAGCTCCCTAAAGTTCGATGAGCTAGCTTTCTCGTGAACGTCCCAGGCCCCCTGTACATAACCGCCTTTAAAGTGGGCCCCCCACCCTTTGGCGCTGGCATCGGTCGTGATTATTACTGCCGGGTCCAAATTCCAATCGGATGCCTGAGACAGGTTGTCCGACGACACCCACCAACGGAGTGAAGCTCTGGCTTCCGCCGAAATAGGGATTGTCTGATCAAGCGAAGCCTGCAACTTGTCCCAATTCCGGAGAATTAGTGACTGGAGTCCGCGACTATGGAACTGGGCCCAGGGGACCACGCCGATGCACGAAGTCATTAGTCCCAGGATCCGCATTGCGTCTCTTATCGTTACCCTATGTTTTTTATAGAGGTTGGAACATTCCTCTATGATAAGATGTTTTCTTAGGGGAGGAAGGGACGAATTTTGTAGACTGGAATCCAGGATGACACCCAGGAATTTCTTCCTGGTTTCTGGCTCCATGTTGGATTTTGACTCGTTAATAATCCAGCCAAGTTCCTTAAATAATTGCAATGTGGACTCCAAGTGTGATCTCAGAGTAGACGGGGAATCTGCCACCAATAGGAAGTCGTCCAAGTAGGGGATGATCATGACACCCTGATTTCGTAAGAAGGCCACCATTTCTATCACGACCTTGGAAAAAATTCGCGGAGCCGAGGAGATTCCAAATGGGAGGCAGACGAACTGAAAGTGGCAGATTTCCCCCTCCACCCTCAGCGCAAACCTCAGGAACTTTTGTGAGTTGGCGTAAATAGGGATGTGAAAATAGGCATCCTTAAGGTCTATTGTAGCCATTACGTTATCTCTGGCAATTAGAGGAGTTGCAGTTCTAATGGTTTCCATTTTGAATTTCCTATATTCAATGAATCTATTCAGTTGTTTGAGATTGATAATGGTGCGGTGGGAGCCATCTGGTTTGGGAACCAGAAAGAGGGGGGAATAGAAACCCTTTCCCTGTTCCTTCTTGGGGACCGGGATAACCGCGCCGAGACCCTGCAGGTTCCATACGCCCTCCAACAGAGCCTGTTCTAGGCCTGGAGACTGGGTTTGGGTTATCATAAATCTGTCCGGGGGGCAGGATAGTAGCTCGATCCTGTACCCCTCCGCCACTAGGTGCAGTACCCACTCGTTAGTTGTAATACTACGCCAGCTATTGGAACAGCGAGCCAGTCTGCCCCCTACCGGGCCCGAGAGTATGGGCTGAGGGACAAAAGTTAAAGTCTTACCCCTTCCACCCTTTGGATAAGACCATCTTCCGGTCTTCCCCTTCCCGGCGTACGTGGACGAGGGATGAGGAGTGAAGGGTCTCTTGGGTGGTCTGGTGGCAGGTAGTCCGTGACTCTTGTCAGCTGCTTTCTCCAGCAGACGATCCAGGTCTGGTCCAAATATGCGCCCGCCCCGGAACGGTAGGGTACATAGCCTATTTTTGGAAGCTGAGTCCCCCGACCACTCTTTTACCCACACTGCCCTTCTGGCGGTGTTCGATAGTGCTGCCATGCGGGATCCGAAGCGGACTGTTTCCATTGAAGCATCCGCCAGAAACCCTGTTGCCATCCGTAGCAGAGGGATGCCACTTGCGAACTCCTCCCTAGGGGCTTTTTGGTCGACTAGGGCTGCGAATTGGTCCAACCAGATTGCCATGGAACGAGCCACGGAAGTGGCCGCGATGTTGGATTTCATGATCAGACCGGAGGTAGACCAGGCTTTACGCATGGTTGTGTCCACCTTATGGTCCAACGGGTCCTTTAAGTGGGACGTATCCTCAAAGGGTAATCCGGACTTTCTGGATACCATGGCAATTGCCGCATCGACTTTTGGTATCTCGTCCAAAAAGGACACCTCATCTCCCGGAAACAAAAGGCGTTCTTTGAATTCCCTAGGGATTAGCGGAGCCTGATCCACGCTCTCCCACTCATTTAGAATCAGCTGCTTGAGCGTGGCGTTTACGGGGAATGAAGATTTCCATTGCGGGAGTAACCCCGCGCACATATCCTCCTGGACTGTGCGGGGTTGCTGCACATCTTCCTCCACCTGCATGGTTCTGCGTACAGCTTTTAGCAGTTGATCCATGTCTGAGGTAGAGAAAATATATTTTTTGTCCTCCTGTGTCACTTCCCCGTCAAAATCCATATTTTCCGCTATGTCGGAGTTGGACTCAGACACCGCCGGAACCGACCTGCGTGTAACTCCGGAAGGCCCAGGTTGGAGGTCCGAGAGGGAGGACTGCACTTCTTCCCGGACGACTGACCGAATTTCGGCCATAAGGGAAGTTTTTTCCTCCTGCATAACTTTTGCGGAACAGGTAGCACATAACTTTTTTGTGCAGGAGTCGTCGAGTTTGGTTAGACATACTGGACATTTTTTACTCCTTCGTCTAGCCTCCCTCGGTTTTTGAGTATCCCTGTCCTGTAAGACAAGGGAAACTCTGTTAGTCGGGAAGTGTATGTAGTGCAGGTGTGGGTTGGTCCACCGGACCACTTACAGTTTGGAGGGTCTCTGGGTCCTCTCTGGCCGACATCTTGCGTCTTGCAGGAACGCTTCCTGTACTTAGGATCGTTCCTTAGCGTGGATGCAGGGGCAGCAAATTTTTAAATTCGGCGCCGGCCGCGCCAGGCCACGCCCCCTTCGCAGGCCACGCCCCCTTTGCGGAGCGTCTGATGTCACCGCGCTGTATTCCGCTGAGACCCCCCTGGAGCGCCCTGTCGGCCCTGGACCCGGAGATGGCGGCCGCCGCCTGAAATGACGGCCGCAGTGGTGCCGGCAGCCCGTACTTGGACCCCGGCCCACGCAGTCCCCGGAAAGCGCCCAGATGGGGTCCTTCCCACTGGGGTTGCCGGGGCTGCCCAAAGAAAAACGCCGCCGCTTCGCCGGTAAGTCCTCCTCCGGCATGGGACAGCGTCGCTGGAGCTCTGCCGTTGCTGTCCTGAAGGGACAGGAAAAACACTGGTGTTGGTGGAGGGGAGGTTCTTTTTATACTCTGCCTCTTCCTGTCCCTTCAGGTCAGCAGGTGAGCAACCTCCAGCGTATGCTGTCATGATGTCATGGGGAAATACCAGCTATACTCAACGCTTTATTCCAAAGTAAACCCTGTTTACAGCCTCCACTCGGCATGGCAGCATTGCTTTATATTCCAAAGGTCAAATTTATTTATTTTTTGCTTGAAAGAATGGAGACTTGGAGAAAAACTAGGAGAAAAACTAGGGTTTCAACAAGAACACTTTAAGTTGCAGAAGGATATTACTGTATTTACCTGGTCTTGTTTTGCAGGAGGAATATTCTTACTAATATATTGGGGCTCTATAAAACAAAAAAAAATTGAAAATTGAAGCTAAAAATTCGTATTTCTAAAATAAAAAAATAGATCTAAATTTATAAACTGCAATGAAATCCATGAGAATCTCCTCTGTATCCATTAACCAGTAGTTTCTTGAATCATTACATCAGCATACCTAACAATATACATAGAAACGTAGAAAATTGACCACAGGAAAATACAGACCATCTAGTCCACACTTCTATTATTCTCCTCTTAGGATAGATCTATGCTTATCCCAGACAGGCTAGAATTAATTTATTGATTATCTCCAACCACGTCTACTGGAAGTTTGTTCCAAGCATCTACTACTACCTTTAACATATTTAAAAGTTTTGGTCCCATTCCCCTTCTCTCTTCCAGGCTGTACAAGATAAGTTCTATTCAAATCCTTCCTGATAAGCTTTGTTCTTGAGATCTTCCACCATTTTTGTAACCAGTCTTTGGACTTGTTATATTTTATCACTGTCTTCTTGTAGATGAGGTTTCCAGAACTGAACACAGTATTCCAGATGCAGTCTTACCAGAGATCTATACAGGAGGATCACAACACCTCTTTCTACTGGTTATACCTCTAGCTATACAGCAGAGCATCCTTCCTGCTTTCTTTGCTGACTGACCTCACTGTAGACTTATTTTGAGGCAGTCTTTCCATTATCAGAAACCCTTAATCAGTGTTTCCCAAACTCCAGTCCTTATGGACCACCACAGGTCATGTTTTCAGGAACACATGACCTATGGGGGTCCATGGGGACTAGTTTGGGAAACACTGCTCTAAGGCCTCATGTCCACGGGGAAAATCAGGCCCGATGCAGATTTTTTATGCAGAATCCCGCAGCGGGTCCCTCCTTTCCCGCGGACATGAGGGCTGAAAAGTAAGCATTACTTACCTGTCCGGACGCTGCGGATCTGCCCTCTGTCGTGGCCAGATCTTCTTTCTTCGGCCCGGCGGATGTGCTCGGAACACCAGCAGCGTGCCGCGCGCATGCACTCCATTTTTTTTTTAAATTCCTGCTCTCCCGCTCTGGACAGCAGGAATTCAGATGCGGGTGTGCCGCAGATCGGGACGGCTTCCATAGAAGCCTGCGGGAGCCGTCCCCACAGGAGCCCCGCACTAAAATGCAGCATGCTGCGGGTGTTTTCCCGCACACGCAATTCGTGCCTCAAGGGAAAATGACATCTGCAGGTATTTAATTACCTGCTGGTGTCCAATGCATCCCTATGGGGCGCGGATCACGCGTGCGGGTGACCCGCTGTGGATCTGTTCCCGAGGACATGAGACCTAAATCCTTCTCTTCTGAAGTCTGGGATAACAGGACAGCCAACACAGTGGCCAGTGACAGCCTTATCTCTATTTATAGAGCTATGATCCCCATTATTAATTTTTGCAATCTCAGAGTTTTTCTGCCATAAATTTATATACCTGAAACATGTTTTATCCCCCTACTAAATGGATTTGGTAATTTCTTTCTCCTTTTGTACTTTAGCAGCATTAATAGGTTTGCCGTCTCTTGTCTAATTTTATACAACTCTCCATCGGCTACACTTCCAGTTTCCTTAAACCCCTTACAGGCAGACTTCTTTTCTTTTACTACAGTATTTCCCCAAAACACGGGGGTGGGGTGTATGGGGGTGTTTGAAATATAAGCCCTACCACGAAAATAAGGCCTAGCTACCCTAAATGGAAAAAAAAAAAATCACCTCGCAGGCGTTGTCCTGATCCGTCTCGCTGCTCTTCAGGCACTACAGCGGTCTTCCGTGTAATCCTCAGCGCTGACAAGACCATTCTCTTCCTGGTAACGTGGGTTGAATACCCCGCCTCCAGCAAGAAATTGCTGTGATTGGCTCAGAACCATGGCCTCAGCCACTCACAGTCGTTGCTCGATGAGCCAATCACAGCCATTCAATGTCATTCATTGAATGGCTGTGATTGGCTCAGGACCGCGGCCTCAGCCAATCACAGCCAACGCTTAATGAGCCAATCACAGCAATCTTATACTGGAGGCGGGGTACTCAACCCACGTTACCAGGAAGAGGATGCTGTTTAGCGATGGGGACAACACAAAAGACTGCCGGAGCACCAGGAGAGCAGCAAGAGGGACCGGGACAGCGCCTGCTAGGTAAGTATTAAGACACCCCCAAAACATAAGACACTGTGCCTCTTTTGGGGCTGAATTTAATATGACAGTGTCTTATTTTCAGGGAAACATGGTATATTACTTCTCTAGTGAACCTGAGAGGTTTCTTTTTCCTTATACTTTTGCAGTTTGACAAACTTTAGTTGACTTTAAGATGGCTATTTTTAATAGTGATCACTGGGCATACACTCCTGCTGTTTTATACCACCTTGGTAATGCTTTTTTTTTTTTTTTTTTTGAAACTCACCCATATGGTATATAGATACCATTAGTTCTCCAGGACACAATGTTCTATGGGCCTGGTATTACCATTTAAATCGATTTTGTTGTCCATGAGCTAAGTGAAAGAAAATGGCCTGAAGTATCAAAGTCAATAAGTCAATGGGGCTGATCTGCAATACCAGAGATGACCTATGGAGAACTGTTTTTTTTTTTTTTTTCTTTCCCAAACACAAAAAAAAACTAACAAACAAAACTACTTTTCCTTTGAGTCTTGTACAAATGCTTTAGAGTTTTCAATAAACTTAGATCCCAATCCATCACTTCCTTTTAATTAATCTTCAACAATACACGCCTTAACATCTGTTTATACACGGCTCAACATATTTCATCCAATAGGAGCTCAAAGCAGTAAAACACTAAGGCTTGCTGGACCAGGGTGTACTTGGGCACGCAATATGCAGAGAATAGAATCCGTTAATTTCAATGGGTTTGTTCATATGCATTTTTGCCGCGCATTTCGATTGCGCAAAAAAAACACACCGCATTCTCCATTTTACTGCGCACTTGTGGGGAAGCACAAAAGAGCGCAAATGTGTAAAAACACTCGGTAATTGCTCAGGAAAACACATCTGGAATTAAGACTAATTAGCCATTTCAATCGGTGCCTTTTTTTTGCTATACGCAAATGCTCATGCCTTGTGCATGGACAAAAGTACAGTAAAATGCGCTGATGCATACGCAAAAAAAAAGCATTGTTCATTCAGCAAAAACACCATGCTCATGTGCGCGCAAATACGCATACTCATGTGAAAGGAGCCTTAAAGGGGTATTCTCCTGTTTTCAAGCATCCACTGGATAGTTGAAAACTGATAGTTTGGTGGAGGTTCGACCGCTGGAACCTCCATTAATCCCAATAATCGGAGACCAATGTCCCCGTATATCTCACTGCAGGGTTGCTATTCCCAATGTAATGTTGCACTGACTAGAACTCTGGGTGCAAATGTACATTGGTTGCTCCATTTATTTCAATAGGCTGATGGAAATAGCTGAATACAAAGCAACTGCCCATTTCCATCAGCCCCACTGAAATGAATAGAGCATCATCTGTGCTTGCGCGGCCAACATTCCATTCAGTGTGACATTATAGCAATTTCAACTCTACAGTAAGAAATAGAGGGACAGGAGTCCTTCATAGATCAGTTTTCACTTATTTAGTGGTTGGGTAAAAACTTGAAAAACTTTTTAGTCTCCGGTATACCCGTTTAAAGAGTTTGGCTGAGATATTTAAATTGTAGCTAAACAGGTCCTCTATGGTGAAAAATAAACAGCCAGCTAATACAGACCTCTCCTGGCTCCCCGCTATGTCTAGCACCAACGCTCCACATCTTCCTTCTTGACAGGCTGCAGCAGCCTGTGTATGCGGTGTCACAGGCTTCTGCAGCTAATGACAGAGCTCAGTGATAGATTTCTGAGCGCTGTCATTGGCTGCAGCACCATGTGATGTTCAGTAAACAGGCTGCTGCAGCCTATAAGCATTATGTGAGAGGGGAGACCTAGAGCTGAGGCACTGAACATAGCATGGAGCCAGGAGAGGAGAGTATTAGCAGGTTCGTAAATTTCCACCATAGGGGACCTGTTTACCTACAATTTAATTGACTGTGACAACTAGAGATGAGCGAATGTACTCGGTTCGGGTGTTTTTGGACTCGAGCACCGCTTTTTCCGAGTAACTGACTACTCGGATGAAAAGATTCGGGGGGCACCCGAAGAGAGAGAGCGCTCCCCCCTGTTCCCCACTGCTACCCCCCGCTCCACCACGCCGCCCCCCGAATCTTTTCGTCCGAGTAGTCAGTTACTCGGAAAAAGCGGTGCTGGAGTCCAAAAACACCCGAACCGAGTAGGTTCGCTCATCTCTAATGACAACCCCTATAAATAGGGCCTGTGAGCACTCCTGACATGACTGTTAATTCTTGCACTCTTCATGGAAGAATTCTTCAGCATCTTTTTCTCATAATGTCGTTCCTATTATTCATCCGGAATATCAATTAACGGACTGTTCCCTTTGTCAGCAGGAAGTGTCCTTACACAGTCGACACATATTTGATAGTGAGTGTGCCGAAACCCTCCAAGTGGTGACACCCACTTATCAATTTATTCATAGGCTTCTAAAAGGGACAACAGAGGAACGGCACAACACAGTACTAAGAAAAATGATCCAAAATTGTTACTTCTAAACCCTCTAAATACTGCTGTCAATTGGGACATTGTGGCGTTTAACTATCCCAATTATTGTTTGAGGGTTCCAAATGGCCCCCCGTGATTGCAGGTGCTGTCTGGCTGCCCCGAATTAATGCCTGTTAAAATGCAGTATAATGTAATACTGTGATCGCAAGTTCAAGTTCCCCATGGGAACAAAAAAAAAAGAAAGTAAAAATAAGTAAAAAAATAAAAGCTTTAAAAAAAACAAAAAACAAACACCTTTTCGTAGATTAAAAAAAAAAAAGGCTTATTTGGTATCGCCGCAGCCATTAAGGTGTGATCTATCAATTATCTATCCATCTATCCCACAACCACACATTGAATGTTAGGAAAAAAAAGGGTCAGAATAATGCATTTTTTGTCACACCGTCTCAGAGAAAAGAATTTAATAAATGATCAAAAAGTCACATGAACTCCAAAATACTACTAATACAAATTACAGTGATGTCCTGCAAAAACTGAGCCCTCACACAACTAGATCGATGACATTTTTTTTCAAAAAGCTATTGCTGCTAGAAGCTATGTTTGCTTGTTTTTTGTTTTTTTAAGTAATACAGCAAAAGTAAAACTATATAAGCTTGGTATCCTCATAATCGTACGGACCCACAGAATAAAGTTAACATGTCATCTTTCCTGCAATGTGTATGCCATAGAAACAAGACTTCTAGAGATGGCAGAATGGAGTTTTAATTTTTTCTCCCCAATTCGCTCCACTTGGACATTTTAAAAAGTTTTCCAGGCAATCATAAGGTACATTAAATGGTACCGTTGAAAAATACAACTCATCCGCAAAAAAGAAGCCCTAACGTAGCAATGGGGGAAAAAAAACAGTTATGATTTTTTAAGAGGAGGAAAAACTGAGAAAAAAAAAAAGTGTGTTTTTAAGGGATTAAAAAGGTCCCACCAATCACAGTGTAGAATTGGCATCCTGAGAGGAGTTTGTAATGTGTACTTCCATGGAAAGGCATATAATCTGATGATTCCTACTTTGCTTGCGCACCAATCCCAGCCTGCTTACACAGCACAAAAATGTGAACATGGGTGTTATATTCTTGAAACTGGCAAACATGCAGAAGGGAAAAGCAAAAAGTGGAGTCTGCAGGCAAAACTATTTGTATATTTGAATAAAGCTTCCGTGACCATGACAAAAGCCTTTTATTGCATTTCAAAATGGCTGCATCCTGCCCCCAATTACAGAGAGACACACGTGGTTCTGGATGAGATCACTGCACCAAGCAATACTCTGTAGATTAAAAGCATGAACGTTCATGAACGCATACAAGCTTTGTTTCGGGTTAACAAATGATGACATTTTATTTCATGTATGAAACAAGTTGGATAGAAGATGTGAATTGTTATAACTCACAACCTAAAGCAGCGATCCCCAACCAGTAGCTCCAAGGCCAAATGTGGTTTGTGACCCTCAGTTTTGTGGTTGGCCATAAAAAGTCGAGAGTTATTAGTCACACAAGTGACTGGGTTGAAGGAAAAAAAAAAAAAAAAAGACACAGGTCCATCAAGTCCAACCTGTATTCCTACCCTGCTGAGCCAGAATAGGCAAAACCCCCCTAAGAAGCAGATTGCCCCATATTAGGGAAAAAGTCCTTTCCAACTCCAAATTTGGCAGTCAAAATAAATCCTTGGATCAGCGTCCCATTTCCAGAAACCAAGAACCCATAACATGCAAAATGTTTCTCAAAAGGAGGACATCCAGGCCCCTCTTAAACCTTTTCAATGAAACAACCATCGCAACATTCTGCGACAGAGCACTCCGTAGTCTCAATGCTCTAACCGTAAAGAATCCCCATCTATGGTGCGAGTTCTTTCTATTACACGTACAGGATGCCCCTTGTCAAGATTACAGGTCTAGGTATAAAAAGATAAGAGGGATCTCTGTACAGTCCATTGGCATATTTGTGCATAGCAATGAGATCGCTCCTAAGCGGATAACCCTCACATTTGATAACCAGTCCAGGTACCGCAATCCACCCATTCTTAGTCACACTGGCCACTCTCTTCTTTGCCAACTTTAGTTCAGCCATGTCGTTCTTATACACAGATGCCCATATGACCACACGTAGGGGTAATTTACATACTTCTAGACATATCCTGACCACAAGACAGTCCCAACTTACTTAGAAACACAAATTTCAATCAGCGAATGTTTGTAAATTCATGACTTCTTGCATTACACATTTAATACAGGTCACCTCCATTTTTTGAGACTCCTGTCATTAAAAATTGAATGTGGCTCTGAAGGTAGTTTAAGATTGGGACCACTGATGTAAAGAAAAACAGGGTAGTGAGACTTAGGCCGGCTCAGAGAGTCCTGCGCACCGGCATGCAGCAAATACACAATGATATGCATACTTGCTATGAGCCGCCAATCCCCATGCACTACCTTGGCGTGTATGCACGCGTAATACATGCCAAGTTACAGAATGCATGAAAGAAGTGCTGATCTGAGTGGCCCAATACAAATCAATGGGCTATGGGGATCACGTGTTGTATTGATAAGCGTGCGCATGCCCGTATGAGAGCGGCCTTTGTGCCCATCTTAAATGCAAAGTACATGCTGTAGGAGCTTTTGAAGGAAAGCTGAATTTAAAAGGCCATCCATCAGTGAGCAAATACTTCAAAAATAGGGAAAGGTCAAAAAACTGTTGTAAATTACACAGTCTCCAGATGTTTGTCAGGTTTTGCAAAGCTAAACCTGAAAGTAGACCATGGTGGTCAGCTTAAAGGGGTTTTCAGATTTTACACACACTGGTGCAGTGAAGGGGGTGCGATGAGGCATATAACAAAAAAATGGGAATTTTTCTTACCGATAATTCCCTTTCTTGAAGGCATCATGACAGCATAGGCTGGAGGATGCTCCCCTGCTGACCTGAAGGGACAGGAAAAGGCAGGGCATAAAAGGAACCTCCCCTCCACCAAACACCAGTGCGTTCCAAACAACCACAGTGACCGTATACTTAACCAGAAGGTGTGTTTTTATTGGCATCACACACCTCAGACAAAGAAATCATAAGCATACACATTACCTCATGTGTTAGACAAAACAAGGATAACCATGTTGGTAGGGGGGGGGGGCGTATGCTGTCATGATGTCTTCAAGAAAGGCAATTATCGGTAAGAAAAATTCCCGTTTTCCCTCCGACATCATGACAGCATACGCTTGGAGGAATACCAAATAACTGGCATGGGCTTTTTTACGGAGGGATTACTGCTTGAAGCACCCTTCTCCCGAAGGTTGCATCCTGACTAGATTTAAAGTCCAGCCTGTAGTGTTTAATAAACGTATGACTAGAAGTCCATGTGGCCGCGTTACAGATTTGTTTAATTGAGGTGTGCGCTTCTGCCCAGGAAGATGCCACAGCTCGCTTAGAGTGGGCCTTCAATCCTTCTGGGGGAGGGATGCCCTTGGCCTTGTAAGCCTCCTGAACGCCTCTCCTGAGCCACTGGGTGATCGCATCTCTAGAAGCGGCCCTTCCTTTGGCCTGCCCCTGAAATTGAACGAAAAGTTTGTTTTCCTGAAACTTTCTGTCGCTTCGAGGTACGCTACCACCGCTCTTTTAACGTCAAGATTATGGAGCCTCTGCTCCTTTTCGTTTTTTAAAATGTTGGCAGAAGGCTGGAATGACTATTGGCTGGCCTCTGTGCAAATCTGACAAGACTTTAGGTTGGAAGGAAGGGTCTAAAGAAAATACAATCTTGTCTGGGTGAATAGTCATATATGGGGGTCTCTGTGAAAGAGCCTGGATTTCACCCATGCGCCTAGCTGACGTGACCGCCACAAGGAGAGCTACCTTATACGTCAGCAAGGCGATGGATAGATCACGAATTGGTTTGAAAGGGGGAATCACAGAAGGCCTGAAGAACTATGGTCAGATCCCGGGAGGGGGGGTGCCGTAAGCCTTGTAAATGGATGCAATCTAGTCGCCCCTCTAAGAAACCTTCTAATCCACCTATGCTCAGCAAGTGCGAGATCAAAAAATGCCCTCAAAGCCGCCACTTGGACTTTGAGGGTATTCGGACTCAACCCTTTATCCAAGCCTGCCTGGAGGAAATCTAAAATTTTCCGGATGTCTGGCTGGTCTAACTGCTGGATGTCCTGACCTATCCATTCCGAAAATTTTCTCCAGACTTAGGAATAAATCTTTTTTTGTTGAGGGCCTAAAGCTATCGCAAAAAGTGTCAATCACATTGGACGATAGACCCTTTCCTAAAAATTTTACCAGTTCAAGATCCAGGCCGTAAGCCTGAAATTGTGAACCTCAGGGGAGAGGACCCTGCAGCAGTGGGTCCGGTCTTTGCGGAAGATGGAAAGGCTCTCCCACTGACAGAGATCTCAGGAGAGGAAACCAAGGTCTTTTGGGCCAATGAGGCGCTACTAAAATTACCGACAGGTTTGACCGTAGTAATTTCCTTAGAACGAGCGGAATCAGTGGTAAAGAGGGAAATGCGTATGCCAAGTCCAAACCCCAGGGGTGAGAGAGGGCGTCCGTGCTTAAGGCTGGTTTCTCTGAGCCTCGGGAACAGAAAAGACGGCACTTGGTATTTGTGCTTGATGCAAACAGGTCTACTTCGGGTACCCCCCATTTTGTCATGAGAAGGTTGAACACCTCGGGATGGAGATCCCACTCTCCTGTGTCCACTTTCTTCCTGCTTAGAAAGTCCGCGGTTGAATTCTCAGCTCCTTTAATGTGGAAGGCCGACAGTGACCTGGTTGCGAGTTCTGCCCAGTGAAGAATCCTTCCCGCCAGGTGCTGAAGAAGAGGATTCCTGATGGTACCCTGGTGGCGAATGAGTGACACTGCCGTCGTGTTATCGGAAAAGATCCTCACATGCTTAATCCCTAAAACTGATTGCAGGCTACGTAGGGATTTCCATACTGCATTAGGTTCTCTAAAGTTAGAAGAACTGGATCTCTCAGGAGGGTCCCATGTACCCTGTATATGACTGCCTTCAAAGTGGGCCCCCCACCGTTTGGCGCTGGCGTCCGTCATTATCGCGGGTTCCAGGTTCCATTCAGATGCCCGCGAAAGGTTATCGGAGGACACCCACCAGCGAAGTGAAGATCTGGCCTTAGCGGAAATAGGGATTGTCTGGTCTAGTGAGGACTGCAACTTATCCCAATTTTGAAGGATAAGTGCCTGGAGATCACGGCTGTGGAATTGGGCCCAGGGAACTACACCAATACACTAAGTCATTAGCCCCAGGATCCGCATCGCCTCACTTATAGTTACTAGATTTTTTATGTAGAGTGGAACATTCCTCTAAAATGAGCTGTTTCCTTAGAGGAGGAAGGGACAAACTTTGGAGATGAGAATCCAAAAGGACTCCCAGGAATTTTTTCCCAGGTTTCGGGTTCCATGTTGGATTTCAGATCATTAATGATTCAACTCAGATCCTTAAAAAGCTGAAGCGTGGAACCCAAGTGTGATCTCAGATGAGTCGGGGAATGCGCCACTAGCAGGTCGTCATCCAGATAAAGGACGATAATGATCCCACAATTGTGTAAAAAAGCTACCATTTCGATCACCACTTTGGAAAAGATCCGTGGGGCTGAGGAGATTACAAATGGGAAGCAGATAAACTGAAAGTGGCAGATTTCCCCTTCTACTCTCAGCGCAAATCTCAGGAACCTTTGTGAGTTGACGTGAATGGGGATGTGAAAATAAGCATCCTTTAAGTCAATCGTAGCCATTACATTATCCCTGGCAATCAGGGGTGCTGCGGTTCAAATAGTTTCCATTTTAAATTTTCTATACTCAATAAATTTATTCAGCTCTTTGAGATTAATTATTGTGCTGTGGGAGCCATCTGGTTTGGGAACCAGAAAAAGAGGGGAATAAAAGCCTTTACCCCATTCCCTTTTGGGGACCGGGATAACTGCGTCAAGAACTATCAGGTTTTGTACGCCCTTCAGTAGACACTGCTCCAGGGTTGGAGACTGTGCCGTTAAAGTAAATCTATCAGGGGGGGCGAGATTCTAGTTCAATCTTGTACCCCTCCGCCACCAGGTGTAAAGCCCATTCATTAGTGGTGATGTTTCACCAACTAGCAGAAAAATGAGCTAATCTTCCGCCCACCGCGCACGAAGATGCAGGTTGAGGGACAACAGTAGAAGTCTTAATCCTTCCTTACTTCGGATAAAACCACCTTCCGGTCTTTCCTTTCCCAACGTAGGTTGTAGACGAGGGACATGGAATGAAGGGTCTTTTGGGTGGTCTGATTGCTGGCAGTCCCTGGTTTTTGTCCGCTGCCTTCTCTAGCAGGCGATCCAGGTCTGGTCCAAAGATGCGTGGACCCCGAAAGGGCAGGGCGCACAACTTGTTCTTGGAGGTTATGTCTCCAGACCACTCCTTTACCCAAACTGCTCTTCTTGCAGTATTTGATAGGGCTACCATGCGGGCTCCAAAGTGGACCGTCTCCAAAGAAGCATCCACCAAAAATCCCGTTGCCATCTGGAGCAGAGGGATGCCACCCGCAATTTCTTCCCTGGAAGCTTTCTCGTTGATCAAGGAAGTAAGCTGATCCAGCCAGACAGCCATGGAGCGAGCCATCGAAGTGGCCGCAATGTTCAATTTTATGATAAGGCTGGCGTGGACCGAGCCTTGCGCATGGTCGTATCCACTTTGTTATCCATAGAGTCCTTTAAGTGGGACGTATCCCAACTTCTTAGACACCATGGAGATAGTGGCATCCAATTTTGGGGTCTCCTCAAAGTTCTGCGTACTGCTTTTAGTAGTTGATCCATGTTAGTGGTAGAAAAGAGGTAATCCCCCACCCCCCCTCCCGCGACACTTCATCAAGATCTTCGAACTCAAATTCATCCGCCATGTCAGAGTCAGACTCTGACACTGCCAGAGCAGACCTTCTTGTAACCCCCGAGGGTCCTGCATGGAGGTTTGAAAGGAAGGACTGCACTTCTTCCCAGACGACCGACCGAATCTCAGACATTAGGGAAGTTTTTTTCTTCCTGCAAGATTTTCACTAAACAGGAAGCGCATAAGGTTTTGGTATAGGAGTCGTCTAGTTTTGCTAAGCATACTGGACACTTCCTAGTTCTCCTCCTAGCCTCCCTAGGTTTTTGAGTATCCCAGTCCTGAAATGACAAGGGAGAACTCTGTTAGTAAGGAAGTGTATGTAGTGCAGGTGTCTGTAGGTTGGCCCACAGGACCACTTACAGTTAGAAGATTCTCTGGGTGCTCTCTGGCCAACATCCTGTGCTTGTGAGATGGAGTCCTGTCCTTTGGATCAATCTGCAGCGTGTAGAGAAGCACCAGCGTTTGCCCTGGTGCAGGGAGCTTTAAGCTTTTAGAATCTGGCGCCAGGCCACGCCCCCCGAGCGCTCCATCCGAGGCCATGCCCCCTCAAGAAGCGTCCTGATGTCACTGCTCAGTCGGGATACCCAGAGAAGGCGGCCGCCGCCCGGATGACGGCCGCGGTGGAGCCGAGAAGTTCGTCCTTGGACCCTGGCCCACGCAGTCCCTGGGTAGCCCCCAGATGAGGTCCTTCCCACTGGGGTAATCGGGCTGCCCGAAGAAGACGCCACTGCTGCACGCGGTAAGTATAAAAACCTCCGGCATGTGACAGCATCGCTGGAGCTCTGCCCTGCTGTCCTGTGAGGGACAGGAAAAGCACTGTTGTTAGTGGAGGGGAGGTGCCTTTTATGTTCTGCCTTTTCCTATCCCATCAGGTCAGCAGGGGAGCAACCTCCAAGTGTATGCTGTCATGATGTCGGAGGGAAAACCCCACTACTACTCACATCCCTTCTGCAAGCTTCTCCCCCACCACCGCCATTGCTTCAAACTGCAGCATGTGTCTGGCACATTCAAGAGAAAGGCGATTATAATATAGTATGTAAGGCCGAAAAAAGACACATGTCCATCAGGTTCAGCCTAATACCCCCCAATGTTGATCCAGAGGAAGGCAAAAAAAAACCCCCAAAAAACAAATTTAGAACTGGATTAAAAATTCATGAATGCAGACATGAAGAAAATATCCTATGCTTTTAAAAACACCATACATTGTATTCTTACTCATAGCATTGTGACAGAAAACACTAGGTAAGTAGTTGAATAAATGGCTTTAACCCTTTCCAATTCACTGTCTGACATCTAAAGACATTCTGATTGAAGGCTGTACAGCTCCGATGTCGGAAGACGTCCAGCAGGGTATTCTTACTGTAGATTACTGGCCGCTCTGTTGTCGGGGGCCTCTCCAGCATGTCATATACTGCAGTATTGGCTCTAGCCAGCAGATGGCACCATTGTATAATGGCAGAAAGAGAAAGCCCCCTAGGAAACTCTAAATCCAAAATTGGATTGCAAAGGGTTAAATACTCACCTGGTGTCTTCTGTTACACTGCAATGGAGTAAGAATAATATATACGCTGCTCGAAACGCATAAACCATTTCCATCATTTTAGCACAGAAGACAAACAGCAGGTAATATAACTGCCCCCTCCATCCCAGGACAAAATGTTGCTCCAAAATCAGAATGGTCATTTAAATGGGTTTTACCTAGCCACAAGATCTGGGCTAACTTGCTGATTGGCGGAGGTCTCACCACTGAAATCCCCACTGAGCATGCACAGTCAGCACTCCATTTGCTGTCAATGGGACTGCAGAGATACCAGAATGCCAACCGATCGGGTATTTTCGTCATTTATCTTCTATTTCCATTGCCCTGCTCGGAAAGTGCAGAACAATGAAACAATGGAAATCTAAGATAAATTATAGAAATGTGACCATCAGATAAAATAGTTAAAAAAAATAAACAGATCAATTTGAAATCATGAGATTGTGGCTCCAATGCAAACAGCAGACATCCAAAGTATTTCTGCCAGACATAATTAAAAAGTAAAATCAATACACCGATTACAATGACAAGGGCAGGCATAATTCACTAAAACAAAATTCTGCCGGCTGCAAAAAATCATTTTTTGTCAGATCATTAAAAAATTGCACCATGTACAGCCAAGCGTAGCAGGAAATACAGTATAGCAAACAAATTAAATTATAGTAGTATAAAAGGAGCTTGACATTGTAAATAGCTCACAATATAGTATGGACTGCAAGACATTAAACATTCCTTGGAAGGGACTACCACGCAAGCTAGAATGCCAGCAGAGGCGAAGATATGGAAGAGGTTGAAAGAAGTTGCAGCTGGCCTTTATTGCCTAAGGCTGGGTTTACACGGGGCGGATTTGCCGTGGAAATTCCGTGCGGAATTTCGCCGCGGCAAATCCGCATGCGGCTGCTAATCCCGGGATTAGCCAGCCATGTGGATGAGATTTCTCAGAAATCTCGTCCACATGGGACGGCAAATCCGCTGCGGCTAACTACTGCTTCAAAACCGCCACGGGTTTTGAAGCAGCAGTTCTCCCAGCAGTAATCCCCTTCCCCAGCAGGGATTACTGCTGGGGAAGGGGCTATAAACTTTGAATGTGATTACTGCAGGAGGGTTCTGGATTGGATAATTCTGCAGTGGAAAGGGATGAGTAAGAGCTAGATGTGATTATATTGGGGCAGGGAAAGGTCATAAAGCTCTGCTTATGATTATATTAGGGTGGCGATGGATGGTAAAGACCTGGATGTGATTATACTGCAGCAGGGGAGGGATGATAAAGCTCTAGATATGAATATACTGCAGCGGGGGAGGGATAATAAAGCTCTGGATCTGATTATACCACAGTGGGGGAGGGATAAGAAAGCTCTGCATGGGATTATACTGTGGTGGGAAGCTATGGTAAAGCTCTGTATGCAATTATACTATTGCAGGGACATATGGTGACGCTCTTTATATGATTATACTGTGATAGCGGCATATTTTTGGTTGTATTTTTGTAAAGAAATCATTTAGTAGGGGTTCTCCAAGGAAATATTGTTTTTCCTAGGGATCCCAAGGCTGAAAAGTTTGTGAAACACTACACTCTGCTAATCTTTCATCACTCATTTATCCCAAAACACAATCTACAGGAAAAATGATCATGCACACAACGCAGACAGGGCTAATTGAACTACAAAAATATCAGAGAGGGAAAAAAATGCGCATTTGTAATTACTGCCACCTAAAATGAGATAAGTAAGCAACATTAATCTCAAGAACTATTGGGATCCCAAAGTGGTAACAAATATCTCCAGAAAATCATAAAGCAGCAAGGATTAACGGTAGGATGATTATATAGTAGAAGTATCACACCTAAAAGCAATATAACTGCATATCCCTTTATCCCCACTAAGAAAAGCAACAGCTATATCAAAAGTAAGGACCATATGTGCCTGTTCATAGCCAGGCATATACCTCAAGGTCCTATCATTGTGAACAATGGTGGGGATATTAGTATACTATGACCCATATAAACACCGGCCAATAAAAATACTGCCTCCGTCATAATGCAGTTACTCCCCCCCCCGTTCTGCTAAGACTAACTAGCTGTGCAATTAACACAATCTTTCTGCTGCATTATTGATTACCACAGAGTATAAAAATTTAGCTGGCACTACATTACAATACAAGCTCTGTTCATCTCGCCGCTGTGGCTTCCCTTTACAAGAAAAGTCAAAACGCTCCGCCAGATCCATTTCATGACAGACCCCAGATGCGCTCAATGCACCCCAATGACTAAGGGCGGCTTCACTTGGGCGTATTTGTATACGCAATGCACATAGAATAGAGCCCATTGATGTCAATGGATTGATACACATATCCGTATTTTGTGCGCCCAAAAAAAACAAAGCAGCATGCTCCATGTTTGTGTGTATTTGGGCACTGACGGTCCTCATAGAAGTCTATGGGGAGTGTGCAAATCATATGCAAGCAGTGTAATTAAACTGGAAAACACATCTGGAACTCGAGACTAAGGCCGACTGCAGACGGCCGGCTCGGATCCCCTGTGAGAATTCTCGAGGCGGGATCCAACCTGCACCTCTGCAGGGACCAGTGCGGCTCTCACCTGCTCCCGCGGCTCTGGCTCTGGGATGTGCAGGCTGCCGCCCAGCCGATGCATGCGCAGAGCGGAGCCGATGCGCTGGGAGTGACATCTCTGTGTGGGCCTCTGCGAGACCCGCACAGAAATAGAGCATGCCGTGATTTGCTTTCCGAGTGTATTTTCACGCAGGCAAATTGCGGCCATCTGCATAGGATTGCGTTTTGTAATGCAATCCTATGCAGGCGGGCATGGGCGGAAATTCTGAGGGAAATCCCGCCGCGGAATTTCTGCCCGTGTGCAAGGGGCCTAAATAGCCATTTAAATCAGGGCGTGATTGCCAAGCACAAATTAATATGCCTTAAAGGTGCAAGTTGTACAGAAAAATAAGCTAATACACATGCAAAGAAACCCGTTCACAGCACAAATACATTGCACTTAGGTGTGCGCAATTGCGCATAAATACCGTGTGGAGTTCTTATAATGGGTTCTACCAAAGTGCTCATCATTTTATCAGGAAAGAAAAGAGAATTTGGCACAATTTTTCTAATTAAGTATCACAACACAAATGTGAACAAAATGTCATTGTCATAATGGTATGGTCACTAATTGGGCCAAAAATCATAATATTTCATTATTTACAGGGGTTTCCGGGACTTTTTAGATTTTATTTATTGATCACCTGTCCTCAGGGACAGCTTCTATTGAATTCAGCAGCACTGTAGTATTAACCTGGCCGCTGTGCTATGGTTAGCATAATCTGCTTGTTGCACTGTATGTAGTCATAGTGGCACCGGATGATCTCATAACCCTTGATGTTTGGAGGTACACGTTTTCCCCAAAAATAAGACCTAGCTAGACTACAATAAAAAAAAAAAAAAAATGAATACCTTACCTACCAGGTGTGGTTCGGGTCACTCCAGCTGGTCTGCAAAGTTCCATAGCTCCAACTG
The DNA here is from genome assembly GCF_035609145.1 of Eleutherodactylus coqui. Lineage (NCBI taxonomy): Eukaryota > Metazoa > Chordata > Amphibia > Anura > Eleutherodactylidae > Eleutherodactylus > Eleutherodactylus coqui. Next base: position 259,885,457 of record NC_089839.1, on the reverse strand, counting down.
GCTTCCTGCACTCCTTGTCCAACAGATCACTTACTGGTTGCAGCATTCATAAATCCCGCATCCAGGAAGCGATGGCTCCGATTGGCCAGCGAACACTGCTCTCAGCCAATCACAGTCGTCACGTTGGTTCAGCGAGAGCTGCATTGATTGGCTGAGAGCAGCGCTCGCTGGCCAATTAGAGTCATCGCTTCCTGGAGGCGGGATTTATGAATGCTGCAACCCGTAAGTGATGTTCTGTCGGTGGCTGAGGAGTGCAGGAAGCCCGGCGGAGTTATGAAACTTTGCAGACCAGTGGGAAGGACCCAGAGCGCGGCTAGTAGGCAAGTATTAACAAGACATCACCCGAAAATAAGAACCTGTGCCTCTTAATAGAAGACAGGGTCTAATTTTCAGGGGAAAACTATGTACAAGTTGGATTGGGTTAATAATGAGTAAATACCACTGTGTGAATCGTTCCCAAGACTTAAACCTGGTGACAGATTGCCTTTAAGCATGCCAGATACAGCGCCACATGGAAACAATCAATTCACGCCTTAACACATAGTGACTATTAGTACGAATAATTATTTTTTCATTGCAATTAAGAAAAACCACCCTGACTGATTAGGTCTTTAATGCGTACATATATATCATTATAAATCCTTTCACACTTGCATCTTAGGTATATAAATCGCATTAGACGGTGCCTGCAGTCTCGCAGGCAGGTGGTGGCACAAATCCGCAAATGTTCTATTCTACATGAACAAATAAACGTAACATTTGCTATTTATTAGGCAAAAATATTCTCCCAGCTCCCATAATGACTGCGCCGCGCATCCGTCTATTCAGAATTAATTGCATTCCGGGGTAGACGTTTGCACAGCAGAAAACAAATAAATTATTCAATTTTAACCAAAACAGTTACAGAGTTTTGTGACATTTTAAAATAAGACTGCAATGCATTTTCCTCCAGCAAGCGGAGGTGCTGACAGCCTTCGTGATAAAGGAGAAAAACGAAAGCAGACACAGCGCAAATTAATAGGGTCAGGCTTGAAATAAATGAAGATGGGGAAATGGGAAAATGAATCAGCAATCATTTTTTATTATCTGTTTGTGCACAGACGTTTGAGAAGACACATTGGTTGCTTAATTAATGACAGTCTATATATGACTGCATTAGTTTTTACACCCTAAGAACACACATTGTTTTACTTTTTCACTCCCCCCACCCCTCCCCGCCCAAATCTTTTAGGGTGGAAAAATGTAAAAAGAGAACTGAAATATGGTTGCATAAATATACACACCCTAACACTAAGGGCTCATGTCCACGGGGAAAAGAAGAATTAAAATCCGCAGCGGATTTTAACTCTTCTCCCGCGCGCGGATCCGCACCCCATAGGGATGCATTGACCACCCGCGGGTAGATAAATACCCGCGGATCGTCAATAAAAGTGATTTAAAAAAAAATGGAGCATGAAAAAATCTGGACCATGCTCCATTTTCATGCGGGTCTCCCGCGGGGACGGCTCCCGCGGGCTTCTATTGAAGCCTATGGAAGCCGTCCGGATCCGCGGGACACAAAAAAAAAAAATCACATTTTACTTACCCGCTCCGGTTCTTCTCTTCGGCGCCGCGCCATCCTCTCTCAGCCGCGGCCGGATCATTTTGCTTCGGCCCGGCGCATGCGCGGGGCACGTCACCGACGTCATCGTGCACATCCGCCGAGCCGAAGAATGAAGATCCGGCCGCGACGAGAGAAGATGACGCCGCCGCGAAGAGAAGAAACGGAGCGGATCGGAGGCAAGTTTATTCTCATTTATTTGTATTTTCAGCGCTCATGTCCGCGGGGCAGGAGGGACCCGCTGCAGATTCTACATGTAGAATCCGTAGCGGGCCCGATTTTCCCCATGGACATGAGGCCTAATACTTTGTTGATGTACCCTTTGACTCTATGACAGAATTCAGCAGTCTTTTTGGCTAGGTGTCTATCAGCATGGCATATCTTGACTTGGCAAGCTTTTCCCATTCATCCTTGCAAAAGCGCTCCCAATCTGTCAGATTCCTTTTGAAATCCTACTGTAAAAGCCCAAACATAAACCCTAGTTGCATAAAGAAAGCAAAAAAAAAAACCCACATACATCACCTAAAAAGCGCTGTAAGCTCCACCCTGCCCTCTGCGAGGTCCCCGACACATCTTCAGACATCTCTTCCTGGTTAGGGATTTGAAAATCCCCGCCTCCGGGAAGTGCTGCTTCTCATTGGCTGAGTGACTCGGAGCTCAGCCAATCAGAGCCATCACTAGATGAACCTATCACAGCAATTCAATGAATGGCTGTTATGGGTTCATCGAGCGCTGGCACAATTAGCTAAACGTCTGTTTCACACGGGCGATATCGCGTCACCCATGTGAAACAGGCCTAAAAAGGGGATTTTTGATCTCTTTAACCACTTAGTCTAAATTATACACTGTGCTGTGTGTATGGAGCTCCTGAGCCAAGTTCGGACCATACCCGACAACTGTCTGCTGTTTTTAACCGCTGCAGTCAAAGCTGGCCATATGTCTAAGCAGGTACCTGGAGAGGGGTAACTCTTTGGTGTCCCATCAACCCACTGCAACACAATTGAGGGGTGACGATGGGTTAACATGGCAATCTGGGGCCTGGTGATGGCTCCCAGAGCTTTCATGATGCAACAGTGAAAGAAGTTTTAAATATTGCAGTATTAAAGGGGTTGTCCCGCGGCAGCAAGTGGGTCTATACACTTCTGTATGGCCATATTAATGCACTTTGTAATGTACATTGTGCATTAATTATGAGCCATACAGAAGTTATAAAAAGTTTTTCACTTACCTGCTCCGCTGCTGGCGTCCTCGTCTCCATGGTTGCCGTCTAATTTTCGCCGTCTAAAATGGTCGAATGGCCAAATTAGACGCGCTTGCGCAGTCCGGGTCTTCTGCTTTTCTGAATGGGGCTCCGTGTAGCTCCGCCCCGTCACGTGCCGATTCCAGCCAATCAGGAGGCTGGAATCGGCAATGGACCGCACAGAAGAGCTGCGGTCCACGGAGGAAGAAGATCCCGGCGGCCATCTTCACCGGTAAGTATAGAAGTCACCGGAGCGCGGGGATTCAGGTAAGCGCTGAGCGGTTTTTATTTTAAGTCCCTGCATCGGGGTTGTCTCGCGCCAAACGGTGGGGGGGGGGTGTTGAAAAAAAAAAACCCGTTTCGGCGCGGGACAATATAAGATACAAGCGATCATGAGTCCCACAGTGAGTAAAATTTGCTTAATCCGCAAGAAAAAATTAAAATTATTAGCTTAATCCCCGAATAATGGTTTGCATTTTTTAACTGGAAAAATTACAAATACCCACATAATTGGTATAGTTTCATCTGTAAAAGTCCAAACTATTAAACTATCACACTATATATTCCGGAATTGTTTTTTTGGGGGCATTCGCTTAATAAATAAATAGGGATCAAAGAGTTGTATGAACCCCAAAATGGTACTAATATAAACTACAGCCCCACCCATAAAAAAGAAGCCTTCTCACAGAACAGATGAAAAAAACTGGTCTTGTATAGGTCAAGAGAAGCTGTTCTCACACATGCGCTCAAGACACTGTGGCCAAAACCGTATTGTTTTCGGATGCATGTTACAGCATTTGAGAGCGTTTAACACACCCCATAATTGTGATGGGTGATGAGGTGCGTTAACAAGCTCTAAAACGCATGAAAATACTGCAGACAGCGTTCGAAAATCATGGCGCTAGAAATGCCGCATTCGAGCGCTGGTCTGCAAAGCCCCATTGAATTCCATTGAGGTGTTGTACCGCGATTAGTGTGGCATTTTAAACGCTGCACTAATCGTGGTAAAAAGTGGTTTGTATGAGAACAGCCAAAAGAAAGGTTTAAAAAAGTTTGTTTGTTTTTAAATAGTAAAACATACAAACTATAAAACTATATGAATTTCAGATCACCATAATCAGTGATCTGCAGAATAAAGGGCAGGTCATTTTTACTGCAATGTGAAAAGGGGCGTAGCTAAAGGCTCATGGGCCCGGGTGCAAAAGTTTATCTTGGGGCCCTCCAAACTTCTCTTAACCCCTTATTAGAGAGGTGCAACTTGAAGCTTCTGGGCCCCAATGCAAAACCTATAAAAGGGCGCCCAACTATGACGCTTTATTCATAGTACTGGGCTCCCTATATGGAGAAGAGAGGCCTTATGGGGCCCATAAGGCTTCTGGGCCCGGGTGCAACTGCATTCTCTATAGTTACACAAGTGCGGATACCAGAAAAAAAAAAATCCCACCAAAAAAAAACAAAAAACAAGCCCTCATACGGCTAGGTTGACGGGAAAATGAAAAAAAACAGTTATGGCTCTTGGAAGGCGGGGAGAAAAAAAAAAAAAGATATAAATCTCTGGCCTTGAAGGAATTAATGTTAAGAGATATTAAATATTGTTGACTGTAGATGAAGAACAATTGGAGTAACTGTGTCCCAATCCACCAATGAAAAAACATAACTAAAAAATCATATAGTCCATTGACTGCAAATAATGTACCTGCCTCTCTGGGATTTACACTTTAGGCCTTTCCTACTTTCATTTCTTAACCCTTTCCAATCCAGTTTGTATCCTGGTTTTCCTAGGGGGCTTACTCTTTTTCTGCCATTATACAACAGTGCTATCTGCTGGCTAAAGCCAGTACTGCATGAGGTGACACGTTGGATAGGCTCCGACAGCAGAGAGGCTGGCAATATACAGTAAGAGAACCCCGACAGATGTCTTCCAACATCGGAGCTGTACAGCCTTAAATCATAATGTCTTTAGACGTCAGACAGTGGATTGGAAAGGGTTAAAGGATTAAGCTCGAAGCTGCATCCACACAGGAGACTTCATCGCGTGATCTTGTTGCTATGCGACAGTGCTACAAAATCACATATATGTAGAGCCCATGCTTTCCTATGGGTACTTCCACATGAATGGTATTTTGTAGCCTGCAACATTACAAAATCAAGGCATGCTCTATACAGCCACAATTTGCGATTTTTTTTGTAGCCCATATTTCCCTATGGAGCCTTCCTTTCTAAAAATGCGTTTTTTGTGCAGTGCAACTTTTACAGTAGGAAATCCTACTGTAAAAGCCCTAAACTAAGCCCCAGCTGCATCAAAAAAAGAAAAAAACAAAAACTATCACCATCACTGCCTCCAGGAAGGGCTAGCTGTGATTGGTTCACGAGCGCTGTGGCTCAGCCAATCACAGCCCTTACTGGTGGCAGGGATTTTTATCCTCCAAACCAGGAAGGACTAGCAGAAACACTTCAGAGAAGAAGACGCACCGGAGATTACAGCACCTCTTAGATGATGTATTTTTTATGCAGGTAGGGCTTATATTTCAAGCCCCCCCCCCCCCCCCCAAAAAAAAAATCTTTACACATGGTGCTACACTTTGTAGCTACATAACATAGCGTTATCGCTGTGATATCGCTGTGATTTTCTCACACTGAAGTCGCATCACCTGTGTGGGTGCGGCCTTATTTTACATACAGAGTGAAATCTCTATAAGTGTGCGTTCACGTGTTGCCGATTTGCTACAGATTTTGGTGTGGATCTCACCACTTCAAATTCAAGGGGTGAAATCTGCTGCAGATCTGCACCAAAATCTACAGCAAGTCAGCAACGTGTAAATGCACCCTGATAGTCCTGCAGAACAGTTTCGCCTTGCCAAGGACACAAAATAAACGGAAATGGATGCAAGTCAGATCATCAGATTGCAGTTTTTAAGTCCTGTTCACATGGGGCGGATTTTCTGTGCAGAATTTCTGCAGCATTTAAAGTAATGAGTGGATAAGATTTTCAAAATCCCATCCACACGCTGCAGAAAAAAATGCACCAAATCAGTGTGCAAATGGATTGTCACCTTATGCTGCCCTAAAGGAGTATTTCCATCTCATAGTACCCCACTGATGTGCTATAGCATTCTGATAAGTTGTGGTCTGCACACTGGGACTCCTAATGATCCCAACTTATTTGGGGAATTATACTACAAGGAGACGCTCTAGTCCACCTACCGCGCAGGAAACTGCTGCACAGCTCCATTGAAGTGAAGCATGCGCCTATGTGGTGGGTGATTGGAAGCCTCGTTGTACAGGGAAAAATCAGTGATGGAGCTGCATCATTTAAAGGGGTGTTCCAGGCACAGACTAACATTCTAAAATCTAATGTACATCAACACAATAAGTCATTCTGTAATAGGTGCACTCTATCTGGCGTAGTTATTTTAATATTCTATGTCACATGACCCGCCACCTAAAAAATATCTCCACTTTCTCTGACATCCTGTCCGCATTTGCTACTTCCTCCCCCAGTGCATAGTCTCCAACATTCAATGGTCATTGCAGAGTGCTGGAAGGCCCTGTGTCTGCTTCGACAGCTCTCTGGCACGCTGAGTGAGAAGGAGGTCGTGGCTAATAAGTTGCAGGACCTGTAATCTGTGGGCGGAGCTACAGTGCTGACCAGTAAACAAGCTCTATGCATGCTGGAAGCCAACAGTCCGTTTCTGTGTTTACTGCAGAAGTGATACATGCAAAGACGGCAGCTGTGCGAGATGAAGAGGACGGTCCAGAGCAGCAGATTTAAAAAAAAAATTAAAAATTAAAAAAAACACAGTACAGGTTGCTGCTATTGAGCTAGACCTCAGATTTCAGTATTTTCAAAATTTCCATTTTTTGCCCGGAAAACCTCTTTAACCCCTTCTCACTCCAAAATGTACATGTACGTCCTGGAGCGTCAGGGTATTAACCCTTTAAATGCTGCTGTCGATTCTGACAGCAGCATTTAAATCCCCCGAACGATGTTCGGGGATCCCGTACGGCTCCCCCCTGAGATCGGGGTGGGGGTGGGGGTGTGAACGTGCAGTTGTCATGGCAGGTGGGGCCTTTAAAAAGGACCCAGGGCTGCCTTGGGAGACTGCCCATCAAGCCATCCGCTTGGAAATGAACCTGTCAATTTACAGGTTTTACCAGTATTTGTAAACATTGGGCTGATGGCAGAGACCGTGTATGGCTGCGAGAGTACTGCGCATCCCTGCATATCACACGCACACATTTATACGCAGTTTCATCTTTTTTTAAATACCCCACTCTGTTTTATAGCGGGGTTGCATATGAAAATGCCGCCCGTACGCAATGTATTGTGTATGGACAGCGTTTCATACGCTGCCCATACAAATATATAGTGTTCACGCTGCGTGGTGTGCAGAGAAATAGAGCATGTGTGTATCTACATGCACATGTTCATGCATCAAGTGAACGTCCTTTGACTTTCATTAACTTTATTCACCGCGTATCACATGCATAATACAGGATGAAAAAACGCCCCTGGACATGAGCCTTTAACCCATTAAGGACCAGACACAGTAAATTTACGGCGCCTCGTCCTAGGCTTAAAGCACCGTGGATAGTAAAATTACGGCGGCGCTTTAAGCCTCCTGTTCGTGACAGCTGATAACCCAGAGAAGACGACAGGATGGGTTATTATTAACCCTTTCTGCCTTCTGCTTACCCGAGTACACAGCACTCAATGAGCACTGTGTACTGAAAGTGAAAGTACATGTAACTGCCGGGGTTCCCTGATACAGCAGAGCTGGAGGGTCATACTAGACCCTGGCCAGCTCTACCAGTAACTAATGTCACTGCAGATGTTGCTTTCCCCTGTAACTGGGGCTCCTATGGATGCCCCAGCTACAGTGGGAAAGTGTCCAATAAAAAAAAATGAATGTCCCCCAGAGGTCTTATATGACGTCATGGGGGATATAGATAGTAAAAAACAATTACATACACAAGTAGAACAATATTACAGAATAAAACAACAATATGTACATAAGAAAGAAAATAACACAAAGCCGACACCAACAAAAACCGTCGCTGTATGCGACCTGTAAACCCAAACCATACATACTATATATCAAAACGTCCGAAATAAATAGAGGAACCCATTGCCATACTTTATTTTAGCACAAATATACTATATAAAAAAATCACTAATTGTTTAAAAAAAAAATCTTTTTTAGCATTTTATCCCCAATAAAATTTTAAAAAGTCAGTGAAAAAAAAAAAAAAAAAAAAAAAAAAAAAAATCGCCTTATATGTCACGGAAGAAAAAATACACAGTAAAAATAATTTAATAGGGCAGTAAAACCACCACATGGGTAAAATCCCTAAGAGGTGTCTGGTCCTTAAGGTACAAAACAGCTTGGTCCTTAAGGGGTTAATGTGCTACTTTATTTTAACCTTGCATCTATGGTGCTGGGCTTCTTAATTTAGCTTTTACCTTCACAATAATTAGTCTTACAAGTACAACGGAAGCTAAATTGGCTTTGAATTAAGATTTATATTACTATAAGGACTCCATCAGTGCTCTAGAAGGAGCCGTCAGTGATGGTCATCAGGAGGCTGGAGGAGGATAGTAATACTGACCGATGCATTAATTTTAGCATTAGATGTTGGCTTTCAAAAGATCTATAAATTAAAAAGCAGTTGTCCGAGATACTGAAGGATTTCACTGAGGGCAGGAAAGGTTATAGCACAAAGGGAGGTGTACTCACCAATTCGATCCCATACCGGTCCAGCTCCATTACTTCAGTCTTCCCACCAGGCTTTGCTTACATGATACACACACACACGGCCACTGTAGCCAATCACTAGCCTCAGTGGGTTATGGCATAAAATCATTATACTAGCCTGAAGGATAGCAAGTTAATACACTCTTTGAGTGGCAAAGTATTTAGAGAGCATGAAGAACATATGCAACTCCGTGTTCTTGTTCGATAACCATGGCGAACTAACTTTAGCCTTCCAATAGTTTCTAACTTAGAAATGCCTGATAACTAAGGAAAGGAGTGGATAACTGGAGGCCCATGGTCAGATATGGCATCCAATTCCCTACGTCTTCCTAAAAAAATAAGGATACGACTGATACCGTTCTAGTCTGTTGCTCACTGAGGCCGCATTCACACAGCTGTCATTCTCAAGTGAGCTCTGTCTATGTCCAAGATGGACAGATCTCGCACGGAAAAATCATGAGCGACTTTTCAATTGAAAAAGTTTCAAAAAAATCAGGGTTTCAAAAAAATTTGCTGCATGCCCTATTTTTTGTGCATGAGAATGAGACCTGTAATGCGTGGCGCCCGTGTGCTGTACAATGCTAGTTGGCACTAGAATCTTGGGCAAAACTCGCTCTTGGCTATGTGAATACCACCTTACTCTGAACAGTCTGCTGCCCAGCATGTGAAACATGCTTTCTTCAGAGACATTGGGGGTGGAACCAGGAAGAGAGGAGATGATAGGCTTGTGATATCTGTCATCAGGTACTTTAGGCAGAGCGAGAGGAGGCAATTATGTTGAGCGTACATACAGGTCACACAAGCGAAACCAAAAGCATGGTTATGCAACTGCTTGCGAGACTGGTTGCAGTGACGCTGTAGCTACAGATAGTACATTGGTAAGTGATGCATCATACCGCAGTTGAACCATGTGCACACTATTTTTTTAAAGCTGGAAAGCCCTTTGCATGCCTTTATGCTTTTAAATCTCCAGACACACACCAACACTGTCCCACTTTTCAAAAGGTAATTTTTTTATGCCTCAGTCAACTTCAAGACCACTTATTGTACAGTTCAAATATCTAGAAGCAAAAACAGCTCAGCTAAGCATGACCTGGTCTACAAGCTTAGAGCCAAGTGCTAAGGATCACCGTAGCGCATCCAAAATAATCTCTTCTTGCTTTTGGCATTCATTACAGAGTCGCTCTACAAACTGTCTTGGCACAAGAACTAGGGCTGCAGAGATTGGGTTTCCATAGCCAGGCAATCACGCACATACCTTAGCTTACTAGCCACTGGCAAATGAAATGGTGGATGCATAATATTTGGTGGATACAAGCAGAATACTTTTTGCCCAAATATGTAATGCCCATTGACATGCATGATAAATAATGGCCTGGAATTATTTTAAGATTTTTGGCTTGGTCTTCAAAACAGTACATTAAGATAAAGCTGATGTTACGAAATATACAAAAATTACAATCAAATTGACTTACAATGACGTTGTAAGAAGTTCAGAGGCGTGCCATTTCTTTCTGTATCACTGCCCTCTATGCAAGGTTCAAAAGGAAAAAGACTGCCCAATGGCGGTGCTGGACTTCAGGAGTGGATACGGCGCTCTCAGGTAGGACTAGTGCTCTAGAAAAAAATCTATCTTCAATAAAGTGATTCTTCAACACTATTTTGAACTATTTCCTGTGATTGTCTTATCCATTCCAGAGGTCCACCATGGCCATTCGGCAAGCTTTTTACTTTGACACTTACAATGAAATTGGATGAAGCTCTGGATACTATGTATTGCCTGGCTGCTTCACTTACACCTGTATCCCTATGCCTTTGTGAGAGTTGTGCCTTCCAAAGCACAACTGAACCAGGAGAGCAAGAGCTTGTCATCCTTTCCTTAGCTTGTGGATCACTACACATGATAGCGCCCCATCTCCCCTTTCGTTTTTGAGCCTCAATATATTGCCCCTTCTGCTAGAACCTGTTCTTGCCATTGTTTTCTATAAATGTCTACAAGTCCCTGACATCAGTTGGGTAACAAATTTTGCTACTCCTGCATGATGAATATTTTTCAGCTATGAAACATTCAGGGGAATTCACAAATCTACAGTCTTTGTTAAATACTTGTACATCATATAGATAGAATTTAGCTGGACTTTGACTTGGCCATGCAAAATGTACCCTCTATTTCCTTTTATCAGCCATTCCTTGTTGGAACTACTATTACAATTAGGATCAGAATCATCTAACAATCTGCACTTTTGGCTGAGCTTCATGGTCTGACATTATCCTCAAGCAGCTTCTGCTACAGTTCAAAGAGGAGTCTATGATGGCGAACGGTCTAGGCCCCGATGCAACAAAGCAGGTTCAGCCCATGGGATTTCAACCACTAGGCTTTACTGTTTGTGAAATGCTCTATTGTTATTTGCCAAACATATCTTTGCTACTGTGGCTAAATTTTTACTTTCTTCATCCTCTGCATACTGTTCTAGCCTTTCTCGTGTTCACGGACAAACATTAGGGCTCACTCCCATGGGTGTATGTTTGCAGCATTTTACACGTGTAATACGCAGTTCGCTGCATAGGCGCATGCAACATGTGTATGTGCGGCATAATTTTCAACTCCCATAGCCTACAAACAATGTAATACGCACCAAAATAGGATATTTTGCAGTTTTATTTCATGAGGTTGATACCCAATGTAAGTCAATGGACTTTTAACAGTGCATATTACATACACCTGTGTGAGTGAGCCCTCAGTCTTTCTGGATATTGTGATATGGACTGGTACTAGAAAATAAAACTACTTTACCTGCAAGTAAAGAGCAACTGCTCTAACTACCAGTTCATTTAACAAAAAGTGTAGTTATGCTGGAATTTATTAAATAAGAAGAGAGAGTCAGAAAACTAAAAAGAGTTAAGGTTGTTTAGGCACAGTCATAAATGAGTTAAGCTGTGACAAGCCCCTGGAGTGAGGTAAAAAGGTGAGGGTTCTGGTTCATTTTGTATTGCGCACTTAGAAATCGATAACAGTGTTAGAAGACGGAAGTAGGGAGTTCGACAGTGAAGAGGTCACTCGGAGGGGAGAGGGGCTGAGATGGACATGGAGGAAGCGGATAGCCATGCAAAGACCCAGCTTCTTCCTTCTTCTCTGTCCTGCTGTAATTAAAGATACGTTATGTAAACTTAACAAATCCTGTGTGGAGCTGCTCATAAATTACCCCAATGCTGCTAGAGACTGTTTGTTTTTTCCAAACTTGATGTCCGTTCAAGCCAGCACTGCTTTCTACTGGATGTCAACTTCAGACAAGAAGTAGAGAATCTTCATGGAAGCTTGCGAGTACTAAAGAAAACTTCTGCACAGTGTTTCAGAAATGGCAAAACTGTTAGTGGGGTTTATAAGGGGTATTTCTTGTTGGTTCTCTTTATAGCTCTTCCTTAGCTCAGATGCTGCTTCTTCAAAGTTTATCTGTGTATAAACAGTAAATGCAATTTCTAGAGCTTAATATTAATACAGACAACCACAGGTCTGAAAGTAAATGGTGTGCCTGTCATTTACCTACATACGTGTGTTAGTCTTATTTCACTACCAAGCACTATTAATCTGGGCATTGGCGTCCTGATCACCCAATTCCATTAGTCGTCCAGATCCTGTTATATACCTTCAATGGGGCACAAGATTACAAAGAGCGTGCTGCACTCATTGCCATTGTGACACGGCTCCTCAGCCACATCTTAGAAACCGCTCAGAAAGTGCAGGCCTCTTCATACATGTCGCTCATTGCATGGATACCAGAGGTTTTCCCCTGTCACACCTTTCATGCACATCTAATATATGGCTTTGTCTCTTGTGCAGACTTTACAGATAACTCAAGTTTTTCCACATCAAAGAGCCTTAGGCCTCCTTTACACGGGCTACAAAATCACCACTACAAAATGCATGTACATGAAGCTCATGGCTTCCAATGGGTTCTTTCACATGAGAGAGGTTTTGTAGCCGGAAAGAACCCATTGCAAACCATGGGCATCACATACATGCGTTTTGTAGTGAAATTTTGTAGCTCATGTGAAACAGGCCTTAACCTTAATCCCAAACTTTATTTTGGGATGAAATGACTGAAATTCAGACCCCCTACCGCCTATGATTATTGCCTACTCTCGCTAATGTTCTTGAAGATAAAATTGAAAAATGCAGCCATGGTGCATAACAGAGTGGAAAGTCTTAAAGGTTGGTGCTATAGCAGAAAAAGGTGAGGACTTCATATTAAAGGGTTTTGAGAAACCTGATACATGGGTACTGGACTTTTAATGCAATACCACTAATGCAGATTCTCAGCAATAGCTGACCGATCTATGGTCATGATAGATCCCAGAACGGGACTTGAATGGTTTATCTGCTTTCTTTGGTTTCAATAAAGTTTGTTGTTACTGAAAGCATACAAGTTGGCTCCTAGACCCTATGTGAGCTATCCCCGGAGCCACCATGCTACCGACACCCTCCCAGATCCCAGGGAAAACCCTGAGCCAGATACCAGGGCTCCCTCACCAAATGCATGGATGAGCCGAAGCTGCACATATGTAGCTACTCTCCATTCAGGCATATACAGGGGGTCTAGAGCAGGGGATGCACTTCTATTACAGCTATCCCTCGAACAGGGCTGGGGATGTTATCCTAAGATCCTTTTAGAGGATCTTTCTACTGACAAACAGAGCAGTCTTCGGGTTTTGATGCTGTAACCAAAGACTTTCTATAGACTTACTGTATGGTTCTGTGATAAAATCCATGGCTTACCTTTTCTCAGTTATTGCATGCTATTCTATGTCTGACCACACATGACCAATCATCTATACAGTCATACATTTTAAATCTCTATTCAAAATACAAGGCAATGTAATAGTAAAAACGTACAAGTAGTTCACTAGCAATTAAATTTTTTTATATATTTATTTTATATTATCTCTTTTCTTCCTATTTCTCCTAACAGTAATGCATGAAGGATGTGATCACCTTAAGTACAACAGATGTTAAAATGATGTCTCAAATCAGAGAATGTCACACGCACATTGAAAAGAAAATTAGCTAATAGCCCCATCTAGAGGCTTGATATGTCTACATCATGTATTGCAAATAGTTCTGCTGCGCAGTGCCTCAGACATTACCTATGGAAGTACCCCCTGCTGTATATTGGAATATTAAGGACATCATCAAGTTCAGTGACCATAAGACAAAGCTGCAGTGCCCATATACAGATGGCTGAATATACAATGCGCTCCAGGCTGTAGACTCTGAAATACTGGCCTAAACTACTTTTTGTATAATAGCGGCTGACATGAAGCGCCACTTTAGGGTACGTTCACAAGAAGACGATTTGCTGCAGATAAAATTTTACCCCTTCAATTTTAATTCAGGTATTTGAATCCAAATCTGGTACAAAATCCGCCAGGCGTGAATGCACCTCTTGTTTTAAAAGACTGTTGGAGTGTAATTTATGACGTTCTGCAGCAGCAGGTGAAACTTGTAGGAAATTCCAGGCTCACAGTAAAACTGAAAAGTAACATAAGCCTATATAATGTAACTTATTCCGTGGCAAATACCTTCCCTCGCACCTCATATCAGTCATTCAGTGACTAAACATTTGTTTGTTTTCTTTATTAGAGTTATTAATTGCAATGTGGGGACACTTATTTTGCAAGGGAACTAAACTGCACTTTATATACGGAAATGGCACTAAGTTTGCAATGGGAAGTACAGGGAAATGGCCCCATTCCTCTCAGGGGGCACAGTGCATGGCCCAACTACACTCAGGGGGCACAGTGCATGGCCCAACTACTCTCAGGGGGCACAGTGCATGGCCCTATTACTCTCAGGGGGCACAGTGCATGGCCCTATTACTCTCAGGGGGCACAGTGCATGGCCCTATTACTCTCAGGGGGCACAGTGCATGGCCCTATTACTCTCAGGGGGCACAGTGCATGGCCCTATTACTCTCAGGGGGCACAGTGCATGGCCCTATTACTCTCAGGGGGCACAGTGCATGGCCCTATTACTCTCAGGGGGCACAGTGCATGGCCCTATTACTCTCAGGGGGCACAGTGCATGGCCCTATTACTCTCAGGGGGCACAGTGCATGGCCCTATTACTCTCAGGGGGCACAGTGCATGGCCCTATTACTCTCAGGGGGCACAGTGCATGGCTCTATTACTCTCAGGGGGCATAGTGCATGGCACTTTTACTCTCAGGGGGCATAGTGCATGGCACTATTACTCTCAGGGGCCATAGTGTATGGCACTACTACTCTCAGGGGGCAGTACAGTGTATGTCATCGTTACTCTCAGGGGGTAGAGTGTATGGCAGTATGAGCAGCTAAAAACCCCTTGGTAGTAAACTTTGCAGGTATGAGCCAAGGCCAGAAGTCACCATGGCAGTCCAAACCAGAGAAGACATGGAAAAAGAACTAAAATCAGAGAAGCCTTCACCTGTGAGTCACTAGAAGAAAAGGTTTATTCTGCCTCTGGCTGCACTGGGATTGGTAATGTATTAGACCTGTATGCTCTGCAGAGAGATCATGGCTGGTATAATTCTTCTTTGTGAAACAACTTACAGGATTCATTTACCATCCATCAGGTCATACTGGGAGCTGTAGTTTCCCGTGGGACAAACGTAACTTACAAAGCTAGATTAACCCTCGTTATATGCTATGAGCTTGGTTCTGGTATCGTACACATGTAGTGAGCTTGGTCGTGGTTCGTGCTGCAGGCTACTCATACTGTATCTACAGATGTAGCAAAATTAACGCGCTAAGATAATTGTGTCACAATTTGCTAAGCCCTTCAATTGCTTTACAATGGCTTTTGTTCCGTTAAGAGAAAACATTTTTAATGGCTTAAAGGCAAATCATTGCCAAATAATAACCACTAAAAAAAACCAAAAACAACACACATTAATCCCACTGGGGTAGGGGTAGGTTTCTGCTGGAGCCTACGTCAGTTTTTGAGATACATTATAATAAACATTATGGGCCACATGTGGCTATGCGCCCAATGGTAGTAGATCTTGCTTACCTTTTTTTTACTCTAAGCAAGCGATTTGAGCCAGCCCATCATAAAAGCCCCTAAAAGCCACAATTTTGGCACGTGCACTAAAATTGCGACTTTTGTAGACCAGAAATCAGGTGATGTACAGGAAAAAATAAACATGCCACAATATTTTTATTTAAGCCCTTAGTGACATTGAAGGCAATGCGTGCATTCCCTATGATGAATGCATGTCCCATCTTTGCAGGCGGAAGCCTGCAAAACACGGACATGTGAACACACCATAGGGAATGCAGTGGTTGTAACAGGCGCATGCACGCACATAAACACACTCGTGTGAAGGCACCCTAAATGAGCAAAGGTGAGGTTTTGACGGTTTTAATATTTTAACTTTTTTTTAAATATACTTTAACTTTTTATTTTTGTCCTACTAAGGGACTTTATGTTCAGCATCTTTTATCATTCTTCTGATACACTACTTCAGTACAATAGTGCATTAAAAAGCCTATGAAGTTCAGCCTGAGCTTGAGCTTCATAGGCCACTGTAGCTGGCAGACCTGGGAGCTATATTCAAGCCTCCAAAGTGCCACAGCTACCCATCGGGACCCCGCGATAACACCGCAGGGTCCAATGGGTAACAGAGGGAGCCCCCCTCCCTTTGTCAGCCTTTTACCTGCTGCATGTAAAGGGTTACACACTGGGGCTCCAAGATATTTTCGGTACCCGGTGTTAGAGCAAGTGTGTGGCTGTCATCTAATAGCTGAGGATCGGCTTCTTCTGGCACAGTAGACCCATGCTGGGCTTCTATTGCAGCAGCGTCGAAAGATGTATGGGCCGTCATTAAGGGGTTAAAATGAACTTTTTGTGACGTTTAATAACTGTAACCACTGACTCTAAACCTGTATTTATCCTGATAAAACTCAGGAGATAATTTTACAACACTCTGCCAATACAAACCATGCTTGCAAGTGTTACAATTTACTTTACAGCCTATATAAATGTTTGAGAATCTAATATAATATAGTTGATATAGTGTAAACCAACAGCTAAAATGAAAGTAAGGACACCAATATGTTGATCATTTTTATTATTAAATGTAGTCACACAGGAAAGAGACCAACAATTAGTGATCAATGTTACGCACTTTCCTTCTACAGATCAACTTCAATTATAAACTAAAAACTAAAAAAAGAGGGAAAAAAATGGATAAATATTGGGAAAATGCAATCAAACCATAATTCATGCCTTGTAGCCGATCCATTGTGATTAGAGATGAGCGAGTATACTCGCTAAAGGCAATTGCTCGAGCGAGCATTGCCTTTAGCGAGTATCTCCCCGCTCGAGATGGAAGGTTCGGGTGCTGGCACGGGGGAGCGGTGAGTAACGGCAGTCAGCAGGAGGGAGCGGGGGCGAGAGAGGGAGAGAGGGATCTCCCCTCCATTCCGCCCCGCTCTCCCCCGCAGCTCCCTGCCGGCACCCGAACCTTCCGTCTGGAGCGGGGAGATACTCACTAAAGGCAATGTTCGCTCGAGCAATTGCCTTTAGCGAGTATACTCGCTCATCTCTAATTGTGATCTTTAAGGCATTTGCTTCCAGCCGGAGGTCACATGACAAATCCTGAGCCATATTAGGAATCATTGGTGCTGTATTGTGACCCATAGGCAATGCACAAATTGATTTTCACAGATATGGGGAAAGTTGGCTTCTACCTCATTGTTTGTTTTATTTTTTTTTCCTTCCTCTGGATCAAGATTGGGGGTAATAGGCTGATCCGGGTTGGACAAATGTCTTTTTTCGACCTTACAAACTAGGTTACTATAAGTAAACCGGATGCTTACCAGAATCTAATGTGGCAGTTGCAAGTCGGATAACCTAAAAAAAATGGGTAGGTTTTGCTGATGATCAAGGGGCAAAACCTTTTACTGTGCACCTGAGAGCTGTAGTTGTGCAAAATCCAGAGAGGCTTTATTTTCAAGGGTTGAGTCGCTCTCTAGCGGCAAGTCTAGAGTTGAGCGAACATACTCTGCCGAGCTTGATGCTCGTTCGAGTATTAGACCAGCGCGCGTCATTGGCAAATTTTTTGTCTGTCTGTCAAGAGAGAGAACGAACCAAGAAAAATAAAAAAAATAAAAAGCTTGGCACCCGGCGTCCCACATACAAAAATGCTCGAGTCTCCAATTGTAGTCAATGAGGTTCGTTACTCGAGTAGAGCTCTCGAATTTTAATAAAAGCTCGACTCGAATAACGCGGACCCGAGCATTTGGGTGCTCGCTCATCTCTAGTCAAGTTGTAAAAATTCTACTTTGCAAAAGTTCACAGTTTCTGATAAGGGATGACTGAATGGCCACCACTGGAGATGCACAATTGCACCCGGACTAATCCAGGGCAAATGTGCAAAACTGTGCAATGATACACACCCCACTTTATTACTTCTGCCATCTCATCGGATTTGTCAACATCTAAATTAGAGTAAAAAAAAAAAAACTAAATGGGAAAGGACATCTGAACTATAACAACTCGTGACTGTTACTTCAGGGTTAATACAGTGTAAGCACACTGGAGACCAGGATGACAACCATAACCTCTTATGGGCACTTATTTTCTGTGCTTCCTTTGGGTCTTTAGTAGAGATGAGCGAGCATACTCGGTTCGGGCGTTTTTGAACTCGAGCACCGCTTTTTCCAAGTAACTCACTACTCGGACGAAAGGATTCGGGGGGCAGGGGGCGGTGTGGTGGAGCGGGGGGTAGCGGGGGGGGGTAGCAGTGGGGAACAGGGGGAAGCTCCGCCCCCTCCCCTCTGCAACCCCCCCCCCCCCCCGGTCACCCCCGGCGCCCCCCGAATCTTTTCGTCCGAGTAGTGAGTTACTCGGAAAAAGCGCTGCTCGAGTTCAAAAACACCCGAACCGAGTATGCTCGCTCATCTCTACTAAAGACCCAAAGGAAGCACAGAAAATAAGTGCCCATAAGAGGTTATGGTTGTCATCCTGGTCTCCAGTGTGCTTACACTGTATTAACCCTGAAGCAGAGTAGATTCGCTCATCTCTAGTCTTTAGGTTTCTAGTTTCTGTTTTTGACCTGCAGAAATTAGATTTTGGTATCATTCAAGAGGTTCTCACCACTATCAGTGTTTCTTTGGCTTACCGTGAATTAAGATCAGTATCACAGTTCAACTAATGGCATCTAGCTTGTGTTGCTAGCAAAAAGCACAACTAAGCTGTAATGAGAAGAATCTGTCCAATATTCATTTACCCTCTGAGACGCCTAAGTTTAATTGAAAACCCAGACCGGCTTAGACAATAGCTGAGCGCTATGTGAATATACAACGATGCAGGTTTGTAACTCCAAACATCTTTAATTAAATGCAACATAAACTTTTTTTCACAAGTAAACCGAAAGTCTGTTACAGACCGGATTACAAAAAAAAAAAAAAAGCCAGGTCACCTAACCTGAGTCGGAATCACTGCTGTCAGAAGAGCTGGAGTCATTGCTGCTATCGGAGGTGGAGGAGGAGCTGCTGCTGCTTTCACTCAGGCGCGTTGCGCCACCAATCGGCTGCGGGATTGATGTCGACTCATCTGTAGAAAATGTCCAACATAGATAATTAATATTATAATGGACACAAACATGTCAGCAAGGTCTAATGGGTCTACACAAAGCCAGTAAATAGTAACTCTCCCTCACTGCAGTCCCATTGCAGACTAATTTCAAAGTATAGAGCAGGATTTCAAAATTTTCCCAGGGAATTGCTTGAATTCATGTAGCTGTCCAGCATAATCTTTAAACGTAACCTGTCATGTCAAACATGGAGTCTGGCCTCAAGCAGCATGTTCTAGAGCAGGAGGGACTGAGCAGATTGATATATGCTGTAGTTTGTGGGGAAAAATTCAGTATAACTTGTAATTTAGTCATTTAAATCCCAGCTTTTTCTAGACTTAGGAGTCCAATGGGTGGTCCCATCTGGGAATAGCAGTCTTCCCTCTATGAAGGTGCATAGAGAGATCGCTGTCAATCACTGATAGGACCGCCCACCCGACTTTTCAGTATAGAAGCAGCAGGGATTTAAATCCATTAAAAAGTAGTAATTAGTCTTCCTGGTAACTGGATTTCCAGAAGTCCATCATGAGAGTACACACAGGAGGAGGTTGTCTCCTTGAATTCTGAAGGGACAGGAAATACAGGATAAAAGGCCCCTCTTAGACCCATCCACCAGTATTTTTTCAATTACCAAACCAGATTAGATGCTTTTATGAATTAATTGTTTTTCTGGTGGCACATCACACACATAGTAGCTTGATTACCACACAAGACAAACACAGCTTGGTTCCTCCCACAGCAGTGACATCATCACAGGTCCTTCAGCCCACCGGATCTCTGTGGTGGAGGTAGACCAGTGTGTTCTGGCAGGACTGCTGAGTTGTGTCTGAGATAATAGCGGTTTAGTTGTATTCCCATTTTGTTATTTTTGTCCTCCCCTTTTCAAGAGCCCTAACTGTGTTGTTCTTCTGTCAGACTCTGTTTTATATATATATATATATATATATATATATATATATATATATATCTCACACACACACACACACACACACACACGTAGTCGTTTGATTAACGCTCAGCGGACTATGATTAATATATATCAAGAAATGAAAGGTCTAAAACAAAAACTATTTTAAAAAAACACCACAACAGCCACCTACGATTGTGAAGGGCTGTTTCCAACCACCTCACCATGTCCAGATATTATGTCAGTCAGTGGAATACCAGTCATCCAACCAAGATCCATATGTTGGGTACTTATATTCACAGACAGCGAAATGGTAGCCTAGCATTCCCAGGTCCACAGTGCTTATTAATTGTACATACATGGAATGGATACATGCAACATGCTTCGGGATGTAGCTTCACCCCTTTCTGAAGCTCATAATGGACTCCTAGAAAAACAATTACCAGTAAGACCAATTCCTACTTTATAGGTTGCTCCTCATGACAACACACACAGGAGTAGCACTAAGTCAGTAGAGTTCAGGGCCCTTTTCAACGGAGCCAACGATGACAGAGTAGTTTGCTCATTTAAACAGACTGCATTTTAAAGCAGTTTAATAAGTTGAATATCTCTCTTTACTAGATGTAGTCACTGTACCACCGAATAGGAACAACTGAACGATCACGGTTTAAACCAAATGTTTTGCAAATATACAATTGAACACTTTTAGGTTTGCATAAAATAAACGAGCAAGCAGCAAACAAATTATGTTCATTGTTCCATTGTTGGCAGTGTTTGCACTGAAGAATTCTAGAGTATCCAACAATTTTCTGAATGATCGTTCTGAGTAGAAGGGCCTTAGGAAGGGCCAATGGCCTGAAGAACTTTTTGCCCCAAGGTTAAATCCCAATTGGCCATTACATCTAGTCTAGGATGTTTAGAAATCATGTGAATGTTTCTCCAAGTAACAACCTTTTACATACCTGTTCTAACAAGGAGTCTGCCTTTCTTTCCTAGGATGAAGTTATAGCTCTTGTTTAATGGGCTTTGATTTGTAAGGGGGATTGAAGGCTTTACAATTTGCATGTCTCATCCATCTAGCAAGAGTGTTTTTTTTCTCAATAGGTTCAGGTCCTTAATTTAGGACAAGTAAATTAAGAAAACAATAGCACTTCTGACAACTGGTGTGCGATATATATAGTCCTTAGAAGTCTTTGAATTCGTAGAGAAAAAGAGTGAAGATTAATTACTTGACAAAGATGGATATGGTAGGAAACTCTCGGCAGAAACGTTGGATCCAGCTTTAGAAATTATTTTATCTTCCAAAATCTTCTGACTGATGTTATAGCTACTAAGAATATCATCTTAAGAGATCATTCCTATACTTGCTTCTGTAAATTGTTCAAATTACTCTCCACTTAGTACATTCAGGACTGTGTTCAATACCCATGGAGGAAGTGGCCTAATTCAAAGGGTTGCCGCTGTGAACCTTTTGACCCACCTATTTCCAATCAATGGACAGTCTAAACAGCTACTAAATGTGGATACTTAAACCTTTACGAAGTCCAGACTGAAGAAACTATTATTGGTATGTTTCTTCTTTAATCAAAGGGAACATAATTTTTTCCATATTTTGGAATAGATTGAGTTGGTGATGGGATTGCAGCTTTCTTGCAAGCTAGAACTTACCTTATCCGATAAAACCTTTCCTTTTTAGGATTATCCTGCGCTAAATGTTTTTGGAGAGGGAATCAACTGCACTTGGGCTAAAAGGGAACCATTAGTATTACTCTCAGGCTACATTTACTTGGGCGAGAATCGTGCAAGCTTTATGCGTTGCGAGACGCACAAACATGAATTCCATTCTTTTGAATGGACTCATTCACATGAGCAATTTTTTCCTCGCAGCCTATTCTATCTTTTAGAGTTTCCTCAGAATGCCTTGTCCATGGTTTACAATGGGACCTTTAAAGACATCGCATGGCACTCTCGTGCCGTACGATGTGCATGCAAGTGCAATGTGACGTTTCCCATTGAAATTAATGGGAAACACGATGCTCTGACATGCATGAAACACGCGCCTGAGGACCACATTTTCACAGAAGTGAAAAGTCTTTTTGAATGAAAAATGCATGTTGGCATGCGCGATATTCGGCCACGTTCCTCGGCCAAATATCGCACTTACCTATTTGAATGTAGCCTACCTTGAGACTCCTGAATATTCTTCTGGACTAGAAGGGGATTAATGGAAATGGTGGAAGTGCATAGGTCAGGGTCATCCCTCAAGGATGGGAGAGGGTATCTACCACCAAATTGTCCTTGTTGTTTAGAGCGAAGAAAGGTTTCAGTTTTAGGTTCTAAATAAGGGAGATGGAATAAATCCTCCACAGTGCCACCTATTGAAAGGCAGCATTCCTTCAAGCCAAAGTCAGACTTTTTATACAAGCCTTGTTACAATGACCAGGAAATAAAAGCAAAGCCAGACTCCATGCACAGACAGCTGTTTCAGGGTTTTTGCCCCTCATCAGTGTACAGTAGGAGTCTGGCTTTGCTAGTGAGAGGCCTGGGACGGGGGTCAAAACGCTATCTTTTCTCCTTAGGGAGAGCAACTCTACCAATAAAAGTTTTAGGTTCTGTCTTGTTGCAAATAAATCTACTTGAAGAGGATCCTGTTTGTGACAAAGTTGGAAGAACACTTACTAGTTTAACCCCTTAGTGACCAACCTATATTGTGCCTTAAAGACAAAGCGATTTTCATTGCCTTGTTGCAAGAGCCATAGCTCACTGTCACAGTCAAAAAAAGGGCTTTTTTTTTTTAAAGTGCACTGTATAACTTTTACTGCATTTTATTTTTAAAGGGGAAGGAGTAAGAGGGTGGGAGACAATGGGAAAGACGTCCAGAAATTCTGCCATGATTTGGGGGGTTTATTTTCAGAATTCAGTAGTTAGTAAAAATAAGTACAATAATTTTCTTATCTGGAATGATTACTGCAATACCAAGATAATATAGATTTGTTTTTTACTACTTTAGAACAATAAAACTCCTTTAAAAAAAAAACAAACGACTGAATCTGCATCATCGCATTCTAAGACTCATAACAGTTTTTTTTTCCAGGCAGCGGAGCCATGTGAAGGCTGTTTTTTTTCGGGATGAGCTGTTTTTATTGGTAGTTTTGAGGAACATATGACCTTTGGATTACTTTTTATTACATTTTTTTGGGAGGCAAACAAAGAAAATTAGAAATTCTGGCAATACTTTAACATTTTTACAGCGTTCACTATGTATAAAATATTTTCATTGTTTGTGTCGTTATGAACGTGGTAATGCCTATTATGTGTCGAATTTTTAAGATTTCTTTTGGCATTTTATCCCTTTAAAAAAATTTTTTTGGGGAAAAAATAGTGTTTTTCCTCAACTGGATTTTTTTTAAATTAAAAACTGAGTTTTTTTGGACAATATTTTTTAATCCCCGAAAAGCACTTGAGGAGGTGATCATTCGATTGCTAGGATAGTATACTGCGTTACTTTTGTGGTTCCTTCTACTAAACCCATTAGACTCTGTGGGAGATGGTGACTAATAGGCTGAGTTACATGGCAGGCATGGAGGCTTTTGTCTGCCTTCCTGCGGTCATAGGAAGCCATTGGTACCTTGAAAAGTGCACTGCGGGGTGGCATTGCTGACCGAAAGACCCCTCCCAGTTATCTGCTTAAAGGCTGCTTTTGCTGTTGAGTGTAGCAAGTAAGGGGATAAACTACCAGAATCCGAGGTTTATCCGTTTAGCCTGGAGATATAGGTCCTCGAATTGGACACCCCAACCTATATGACTTGCATCTGTCGTTTCGAGAATATGGGGAGACAAATTCTCAGAAAGTGGAATTTGGAAGGAATTCTTTACCAGTCTAGAGATCTTTTACCCAGTAAGGAATCCATAGGCTCACATTTAGGCAGCTATGATGAGGATCCCATTTGGAGAGGATAAGAAGTTGGAGTGGTCGAGAACAAAATTGTCTTAATTGAACTGACTAAACGCAGGAGGTTATCAGCCCTAAGATGCTCATGGCCTCTCTTAGAATATAAGCCTAACTTTTCTTCTTGTTGTTGAATTTTCTCTCCGACGGTGGGAGAAAAGACTTGCTGGAAGAATCTAGAAATACTCTTAAGAACCTTTTCCTCAAGTCTGGAATCAGATCAGATTTATAGTGATTTATTATCCAGCCTAAGTGCTCTGGAAGATTTAGAAAATAGTTTAGCTGCACCTGCAGCATCTCTGAAGAATCTGATGTTAAAATGTGATCATCCACATATACTATGAAGAGGGTTCATTGCTCTCTGGGGAGGACCATAATCCTGAATGGGAGGCACAGAAACTGACAAATGATGAAAAGAAAAATCTTAAAATTGGAAACCTGAGATATCTTGATACTTTGCATCAATCAGTATGCAATATGTCTTTTTCAGGTTGATGGACTCATTAACGCAATTGTTTCATCAGCGGTATCATAAATTGGATGGTCCGCATTTTTAATTTTCTGTAAGTTACTCACTTCTTGAGATTTATTATAGTAGAGAAAGTACCATTTGGTTTTCTCATCAGAAACAACTTTTAGTAATGACCCCAGAATAGTTCTGGCTTCAACACGGGTAAAATGACTCTCCATTGTAGTAGTTTATTGATGTATTGACTGGTAATTTGTTACTATCAGTTTTTCTTAGGAAGAGGATTCAAAT
Source organism: Eleutherodactylus coqui (assembly GCF_035609145.1). Lineage (NCBI taxonomy): Eukaryota > Metazoa > Chordata > Amphibia > Anura > Eleutherodactylidae > Eleutherodactylus > Eleutherodactylus coqui. Next base: position 259,860,633 of record NC_089839.1, on the reverse strand, counting down.
TCTATTTTGGACCATTTCTTTGACCATTTGAAGAAGTCAAGGAATTTTTGTGTTAACCCTTCCAGAAACCCCTTCTTATCTGAACCTTTTCTAGTACTGGACCAAAGAAGTATTCTTCAAAATAAAGGGATGGAGCATAGTTTATTTTTGGGAAGGGTATCACCTCTGTCCATTACTTTAGCCAGAGTGCTCGTCTTGTGCAGTTGGTTAAGGCTCCATTTTTCGCTGTGAATCTGACTGTCTTAGCTGACGCGTGAGCAATAAACCTTGTCTTCCCATGGTGTTCCTTTATTCTAATTGATTCATCTACAGAAACAGAGATCTTGCTATGGAAGCTTCAACTATATTTGTGTTTATAATAATTCAAAAATATTCCTAGGCCTTTTATAAAGGCTATTGGCTTTGCGATCCATAGGTTACTATAACTGTAAGGAATCTTCAAAAGGAAATAGAGGTCTTTCCACAATTTAGTAAATTTGAATATGTAAAAGTTGTAACAATGCCTCCACAGTGCTACCTATTAGAAAGGTAGCATTCCTGCAAGTCGATGTCAGAACTTTCACTAGCCTTGTAACAATGATTAGAAGTGTGAGCCAAGGCTGGAATCTTCTCCAGAGGAAAAAGAAAACAATGCACAGACTGTTTTGGGGTTTTACCCTCAACAATGGTACTTGCTGGGTTTCAGCTGCAATCTGACAGGGGCGGGCACATTCAGCTTAGAACAGCCATTGACCCCAATTATGATCACAAAGTAATCTAGCAATTTTGCTTCGAATAAGTCCTCAAGTAGAGTGTAGGAGTCGGAATCAGAAACCGACTTGATCCTGGGTCTTTTCCTCTTAAGAGCTGAGGCAATATTTTGCGAGGTAGTCAGACCAGACTCTATGGTTTCAATCTCCTACGGTATCATTAATCTCAATTCCATAAGAAAAAAGGGTTTCTCTCACTTTAATAAGTATACAAGGGTGTACAAAAAAACCCTGGTGCTCCAGTGATTTGGTGTGCAATGGAAGAAAACGTAAGGAGACTTACTTTGTAGGGGTGTCAATGCCTGTGACACCCCTATAATCCTGGTAGACGTGTAGGATTACAGATGGAATACGTATTCATGACGTTCCAAAGGAGTGGTGTTTATTATAAAACATGCAACACGTTTCGGCTATTCAATAGCCTTCATCAAGCATATATAAAGTAACAATAATAGGTCATATTTATATAAGAAGAGAAATACCTTATGGCATGAGGTCAGCTTGTCAAAGAAGTCAGTGGAAGCGAAGCAGTCCCTTCCGGGTCACGTGTTCACTGTCAGTTGTATGAAAGGTATTTCTCTTCTTATATAAATATGACCTATTATTGTTACTTTATATATGCTTGATGAAGGCTATTGAATAGCCGAAACACGTTGCATGTTTTATAATAAACACCACTCCTTTGGAACTTCATGAATACGTATTCCATCTGTAATCCTACACGTCTACCAGGATTATAGGGGTGTCACAGGCATTGACACCCCTACGAAGTAAGTCTCCTTACGTTTTCTTCCATTGCACACCAAATCACTGGAGCACCAGGATTTTTTTGTACACCCTTGTATTCTGCCTTCTCTGGTATATTTTCTACCTAGAGTCACCCTGTGATGCTCTCCCACCTCGGGATGTCCTTCTGACCAGTCCTTTAGATCTACAGTTGATACCACCCGCTACCCAGGATCATTTGGACGATCACCCCCTTGCAGAGTACGGTTACATCTGGGGTGAGTTCTCACGCATCTTACTCCAGTATAGTGCTATTCTCTCCACCTCACATTGGAGCGCCACTAATCTCATTTATTCTATTATCACTTTAATAAGTGATATATACTCTTAATATAATTGATTTTTATAGGAGTCATTTAGTTTTTTTGTTTTTTTTTCAAGCAAAGTAGCACAATTTTCTGGCTCTTTTTTGGATGTCAGATAAGGACTCTTCACAAATTACTGGTATGAACAGAATAGTTACTGTATCAAGACCTGCTAGACTTATAACTCACAGTTTGGGGGAACTGTGTGTTAGTAAGCAGCAGAAACAGTATCGGGCTTCTGGGATGGACAAGCATCCCAGATGCTTGGTGTTCCCTGTTTGGTGCTGTCTTGCCAAACTAATCTGCTGTGTCACTGCTGTTTCTGTGTACATCGAAATCTCATGCCGAAAATGGTGGCACGCATGATGAGGACATGATCTGACTTCCTGTTCTGTGCAGTGACAGTTTCCTCTGCATGGACACTGTTGCAGAGTATGGCTACCAACTACTGTATCCTTCCACCATTCTTTGGCCACATCAAAGAGGACATCAACAGCTGCACCTGATGCAGGGTGGGTTCTCCATGCTGCTGGAACTGGTAAGAAACAGAGTCCAGTTCAATATGGGTTAGGGAACCCCTGTTTGAGAGGTGCTGGCTCTACCTGGAAGCAGGAAGAGAGGCCAATGAACCTCCAATCCATATACCAGCCTTCTATGTAGTTCTTTGTGAAAGAGACAGACTATGCATCCCCGTCTTTGAAAGGACAGGAAACCAATAGAGGGTGGGTGTAGGAGGGGCCCTTTAACCTCTCTGCATTTCCTGTCCCTTCTGGGCTCAAGGACAAAGCCTCCTGTGTTTGCCGTCATGAGGGATGACTTGGAAATACAAGTTAAACTAAATCTTCTCCCACAAAATCATCCATCAATCTGCTCAACCACTCCTGCTCTATACCATACTGACCACAGATGTCAGTTATTTTTAGTTATAACTGACTAACAATTAATATTACCACAGATTATAGGTTGGAGGACTTGACGGACCCAGTTATTTTTTCAACCATAACTATTTAAGGCTCATTGTAGACTGATTGATAGGGATCAAGAGCCCATTCACATCTGCTGTAGGGCTTTCATTTCGGTTGTGTTTTTGGAGCAGAGAAAATGAATTTAAACTAAAATCAGCGGGGGGGGGGGGGATCTGTTAATTTCAAAGGTTTTTTTAAAAAAAATAGCAGGAAGCAAAACTAAAAGCTTTCAGTTTGCTTTTGTTTGGTTCAGTTTTAACTGAACAGATAGCACTGCAGAATGTGTTATTTGTTCATTTAAAGAAAACAAAAACCTATTAGTTAACTTTTTGTTCTTTTGAAAACCCATTGAAATCAGTGGAGAAAAAATGGATAGTTTTAATTCAATTTCTCTACTCCAAAAATGTAACAGAGACAGGAAGCCCTAAGGCTAGGTTCACACCGGGCAGTTGTGGCGTGAAATGTCCGTGCGGAATTTCGCTGCGGCAAATCCGCCTGTGGCGCTTAATCCCGGTATTAGCCAGCCATGTGGTCGAGATTTAGCAAACATCTCGTCCACACGGGGCGGCCAATCAGCGTTGCGGCGCTGATTCAAAATATGCAGCATGTCATTTTTTCTTTTCGTTGCGGCCTCGCTCCTTTCAATGGGAAGAGAAAGGTGCAGTGGAATCCCGGCGGCCAAATCGCTCCAAAACCCACGGCGAAATGCCGCGGGTTTTGAAGCTGCGCTTTTCCAGCAGAATTTCCGCAGTTCTTCGGTGCGGCCAAACCATGGGAATTGCCCCGTGTGAACCCAGCCCAACAGAGCCGTAAAGCAGGTGTGAATGGGCCCTAACTTCTCACAGCAGTATACGCACTCAGCATTATATGCATATAGTATGTTACAGAGTATCACGTTCACTATATACTGTACAGTACATTCTACACATACTCATTATTGCAGTTTTACATTTGCCCAACTGCATGCTGTTGAGAAGATACTGTTTTCGTTGGGCATATTTGCTATTGAAACAGGATGCAACAAGACCCAAATTATACAGGTTCCTTTTTCTGCTCCACTTAACAGCAGTATGTAGATGGTTGGACATCGTGTTTTTAAAACACCCCTTTCTCTAATCTTGGCAAAATATAAATAGTACATTTGAACGTAATGCAGTCTTTTAAATGTCGGAAAGTTTCTTCTAAAAGTCATACCAACCTGCTATTTTAGGCTTCTTAGCAGAGTTAAGTTGCCCGCTGACATTTTGAAGTCTTCTCTCCAGCTCCAGTTTTTTCTCCTTATTTAACTGATCTTTTGATTTTGAGAGTTTTTCGGCTACAAATAAAGCATAAATTATTGTAAGGATTCCTGACTTCACAGAGAAGTCACCCATCAGAACAAGCCATACCAGCACATACCATTGGCTTTTTTGTTTTTCTTTCGCAGACTAGTCATGACATACTGTTGCAAGTGCCTCAAAGTTGACGGCTTCAGGGTCTCAAAATCTATTTCAATTTCTTGAGGGTTAGAATCTTTCAACGACGGCTCTCTGGACTGAATGATATGTACAACGCGACTAAGCTTTTCACCCGGAAGCTTGTTGATGTCCAAACTCAACTGTCTCTTTTCATCGTAAGACATAGGATTAGCCTGATCATCATCAGATACCTCCAGCTTCTTTTTCTTTTTTTTAGAATCCCTAGAAAGATAAACTCAATCGTTGTAAGGCAGCATTTTCTATGGGTCATGAGACAATACTTCAATAGGCCAGTATGTGTAGTATGTCCAGCATTTAAATGACAAGGACAATACCCATCCCTTATGTGTCGCAGCAGTGAATTCTGTAGTGTCATTTGTTGGATTGGACCAGAGATTGTGCCTTACTTGTCTACAGATTTCTTCTTCAGCTCTTTTTGTTTCATTTTCTTCTTCTTCTTCTTATTAAGGCCAGCTTTCTTCTTCATTTTTTTCTTCCCCTTCTCCTTCATTTTCTTTTTCTTTTCCTTGCCCGATTTCTTTTTCTTGGGCTTGGAGGTCGGGTCATCTGCTAAGGCTTTAAGTTGCTCATGTACAACTTTCAGCTTTAAAAAAAAAAAAAAAAAGGAAAACAGTTTAGGACTAGGACTGTTTAGGACTTTCATTTGTGAAAATCTTAGCAAATCACCAAAGTCATGTAAAAAACACAGAAATGGATAGGGCAAGCGAGGAGCAACATGCAGGGCTGCATTTCAGGCTCCGAGGTCTCACTATTAAGCCACAATAGTGGCAAGAGTGAGACCCCCCCCCCCACTGTCAGCATAAGGAACGTTCTCCTCTGCCACAGCTGTAACAACTGTGGCAGAGAATAACGATGTTAGCCCATTGAATTCAATGGAGTCGGCAATACAGCCGGCTCCATTGAAAGCAATTGGTGCCGGCGAGCGTGGGATGAATTTTCGGGAAGGGCTTAAAAATATAAGCCCTTACCTGAAAAAGAAAGATTTTAGTGTAAAAAAGAATAAAAATGCAGGCATTCTCTTCAATGGAGCCGCTGCTGCTGCCGGCGACTCCATTGAAGACAATGGTCTGCTGGCACACCTGAATTCTTTTTCAGGGAAGGGCTTTACATATAAGCCATTCCCTGGAAATGAATTAAAAGTGATTTAAAAAACAAAAAAAATAGATACTCCCCTCCCTTCAGCTGCCAGGGCACAGCTGCCTCTTCTCCTGCTGTCCCCTGCTCTGTGGTGCTGAACTGCTGTCATTCAGCTGAGAGCTGCGCTGAGCCAATCAGAGGCAGCATTCACTCACCCATTCATGAATGGGTGTGAGTGAGATCTGCCTCTGATTGGTCAGGCTGTGACCAATCAGAGGCAGCTCATTCAGCAGGCAGGGATTTAAAATCCCCGGCTGCTGAATACTACAGAGAGCAGTTCAGGATAACTGCCAGCTGGCCGCAGCTGAACTCCGTCTGCCAGGAGCAGGTGAGTATATTTTATTTATTTTTACACATTTCTGGATGAATTGCAGGGAAGGGCTTATATATTTAAGCCTTTCCCAAAAATTCATTGTGCGATCGCCGGCAGCCCATTGCTTTCAATGGAGCCGGCTGTATTGCCGGCTCCATTGAATTCAATGGGCTAACATCATTCTGCCGGGACAAGGTGAGTATATATATTTTTTTTTACTTTTTACACATTTTAGGATGCTTTTCAGGTAAGGGCTTATATTTTTAAGCCCTTCCCGAAAATTCATCCCGCGCTAGCCGGCAGCCCATTGCTTTCAATGGAGCCGGCTGTATTGCCGGCTCCATTGAATTCAATGGTCAGTGCTCGTTTAATCGAGACGAGCACCGCGTGGTGCTCGTCTCCAGTAACGAGCATCTCGAGCACCCTAATACTCGAACGAGCATCAAGCTCGGACGAGTATGCTCGCTCATCTCTATTTAGGACGTTCTTTTGGTGACAAACACTTCCAAACCAAAACTACAACCAATGCATTGAACAAATAGAAGTTTGGATGGTAAAAACGTACAATATAAAGACAAAAGGTTTTGAAAAACAGCAAGAGAAATCTAAGCAAGCAAGCCTGCACTTGTGAATGGGGCAGATATTTCCGATGTATCTAAAGGATGAGCCATAAATGTACAATGGAGTGGTGCTCCAAAGGTTGGAAACACATGGTCTGTCAGCTTGGCATGGCATGGCCACATGTGGCCAGTCACCACTAAATGTTTCCAGCCTAACACAATCAGGTGCCCACTGTGCTTAGTGGAGAGGCGACTAAGTATATAAAAGATTGCATGCTTGAAAGTCAAGGAGAGAGGCATTAAGCTTGCTTGTCTGTTTACTTATAGCTGATTCACTATAAAGGGAGAGTGATTGCTAACATGAAGCTACCTTCCTCTGGGATAATGACATGGGCATATCTGTATTCAGGTCAGAGCTAGTGCCAAGCGTATTCCCATTAATAAGATGTTCTATATCCAACTTGTAGTATTGGGAAAGAAATATAACATGGTTGCCCATTCATTTGAAAGGACACTATTCAATCCCTGATTGGATCAAGTTAAACAGAATAGGAGCTGCTCTTTGTTAAAAGGGTTTGTGCCAAGTTATAAAGTTTCCCCTCTCTGCAGGATAGGGGATGACTTTATGATCAGAGGGAGTCCAACCGTTGGGACCCCCACTGATCCCAAGTACAGGGCTCAAATAGGTCACCAAATGAATGGAGTGGAGGTCGCGTAGCCATGCCATCACTCCATTCACTTCAACGACAGTGCGAGAGATTACTAGGTTCGAGCACTTACACAGTAACTTTATAACTTGGCACAACCCCTTTAAGGAAGCACCACTTTTTTATCATTGACCTATGTTGTGAAAAATCCAGTTCTGTAGCTCATACCCTTCCCAGGCGGTGTATTCTGCACTTTTTCTTCCAGCCTCCAGGTCACACGACCAACACTCTAGTAACTCTGTGTCCTGCAGTTAATGGGCCAGACATATGACAACTGTCAAAGAAAAACTGTCTTTCTTCTTCATAGCAACCACAGAGGGCTTTTATTTTTATATTTTGCTCTTCAAAATAAAAGCTGCTCTGTGATTAGTTGCTACGAATAGGAAAGACAGTTTTGCTTTATGATTTAAGAATAAAGTTATGGCAGTTTTGCTTTACTGCGTATGCCGTACAAACAATACACCCCAAAGATGCTAAAATTGCATTTTTTCTTTCCATTTCACTCCACTTAGAAGCATCTATAGATTTCTCAGTATATTAACCCCTTAACAGAGGACGTAGAGTTACGTCTTGCACTTTCAGGGTATGTATGGAGAGGGAGTGCTGGTTGACCTTGCTCCATACAATGCGGGTGCCGACACTTGCCTGCAACAGCTCCAATAAGCTGCGCTGCTTAATAATTCTGACAGCAGCATTTAAATGCCCTGGCCGATGTTTGGGGGTCCCGTACAGTCCCCCCGTGATGAGATCGCGGGTTGCCATGTGGTAGTCATGGCAGCCAGGGACCTTCTGAAAGGGCCCCAGGGTAGCCATTGCAGAGTGCCTATCAAGCCATGGCATGGCTTGATAGAATGCCTGTCAGAATGCGGTATAATGTAATGCTATGACATTATATCATACTGTGGGAACGATCAAAGCATTCCAAGTTCTTGTCTTCTGGGGGGTTGAGGGAGGAGTAAAAAAAGATTTTAAAAAGATAATAGAAGGTAAAAAACCAAAATCCTTTTACCATATTCATAATAAAAGAACCCAAATAATAGTGTCTGCTAAACTCTGATCTATCAAAGTAGCGAATTATTTACCCCGCATGGTGAACGTCAGAAGATAAAATAAGCAACACAAGAATTGCGCTTTTTTGGTCACCATATCTCCAATAAAAAATGTATAAGAAAAGTGATCAAAAAGTGGTATGTAGTCAAAAATGGCACCATTAGAAACTACAGGACGTCCTGCAAAAAAATGAGCCCTCACACAACTCTGTGGACGGAAAAAAAGAAAAATTTATGGCTGTCAAGACAGCAGTAGAAAATGTGAAAAAACAAAAACAAAACACAACTACATTTGGTATGGTGGTAATCATACTGACCCATAGAAAATAGTTATGTCAAAAATACAATTTGTTCCGTAAAAAACAAAGTGGGGAGGGAAAACCCAAAAATCTTCAGAAAAAAAGGGCCTGCATCACTAAGGCATTAAGTAACCTCCTTTCAATAAATAGGTTTCCCCCTAGTCATCAACCGATCAGCGCCCATGTAATGCACAGTTGCACAGAGGGAGCGTTACATTTGCTTGAGTTCTCCACTTCGACTAACAGGGTTAGGTTTCCGATATGGGCAAAAACCCAACACATAAAGGTATAAGGAGGAGTTTTATGCTTAAGTAGGTATGAAAGTTTACTTTCCCAGAGTATAGACTCACCTGTTGTTGTAACAAGGCAAGCTGCCGGGCTCTGGCATCCTCCGAATCACTAGAGCTCTCGGAAGAGCTTGTACTGCTGCCGTCACTGGACGTTGACTTATATCTAGTCACATTTTGTGCATTCATAGCATCAACAGGTTCATCTGGGATTTTAGCAAACAGTAACTCAAAGACATCCTGAAATGTAAAAGACATAAAAAAGCACTAAAAACAAATTCCATCAGGTGACCACTAGCCATAAAATCAACCAAGTGTGCAGTTTTTCTCTAGAAAATGATTGTCTTTACGTAGTTCTATTGCAGAACAATGTAACAGGTAGCACAGATTAGGAGATTTTATATATATTTTTATAACTCCAAAGTCACCTACAACTTAAAGAGCCCATAAACGCTCAGGATGATCCGCTGTAACTCCGAGCTGATCACCATTAATTGACAGACAGAACCTGGACATGCTATTGAGTCCAGGTGCCACCCAGCAAATAGAGGTCATCCATATGCACTTAGCATGGACACCCGCAGCATCTATGGGCACCCTTGCAAAGGACTCAATTTTTTTTTTTTTTTTTAAAGAATGCACAAGCGGTGATATTAGGAGCTACTATTAAGAGCATACATAAGCCAGCATATTTGGGTTCAATAATAGAATTCAGAAATGAGGGTCAATATAGTCAGGAACTTCGTGCTTCCATTAAAATGGTATACTTACTCACTTACTGTTGCCACCACCCCTCATAGAAAAGGGTGGTCTGGACCCACTGAACATGCAGCATTGCAGTGGTAAGGAGCCCGGTCTGAAAACAAGACGTGGTCTCATATACTACAGGCATCGGAGTGCAGTGCCACAAGAACCACATACCTGCAACTTTCGTGCCAGGTTTACCACTTCGTTGTCAGGTGAATTGTGTTTATAGCAATTCATGAACATTAATCGAACATCAGAGGCAAATTCCCGTGTGTCCTTATACTGCCCATTCTCCATCTTATCCTGAAAATAGAAATAGAACACTTAGCAAAAGCCATAAACAAGTGTATTTCAATCTGAAAACTATGTACCTAACCTACCAAAAAATTCAGTCAGTCAGTCTTAGGCCCCCTATCCACAGCAGTGATTTCGCTGGCGGTAAAAATCGCTGGCGAATCACGCTGGCTGAAGCTTTCCGTAGCGTTGCTATGGAAAGCGCCGGCCCCGTGTCCACGAGCAGAGAATCATTGCGATTCTCTGCTCCGTCAGATAGGCTGACCTGCGGAGAAGAGTCTGCCGGCTTCTGCTCCCGCGGCTGAAATTCGCCGCGGGATACCGCAACCCCCACGGACAGGGGACCTTAGGCTATGTTCACACAAAACGCATACGCTGTGGAATTTCCGCAGGGGAGTTGATAAACCGCCCTGAAATCCGTAAGACAAAGTGGCTATTTGTTGCAGATTTCACGGGGTTTTTCTCAGCTTATGATGCTTTTTTTTTCTGCGCAGATTTTAGTGCGATTTTGATTAGTTTATGCAGCGTTTCCTTTGTTACTATGTTCTTCTATATTACCTCAATGTTAAATTCTGCTGCAGAAACATGCAGAAAAGGCTGCTTAAATGTGGCTTTTCTGCAACATTAAAATCAGCAGCGGATATTTTCTGCACCATTTAGATGAAAAAAAAAAAATCACAAACTCAATAATTTAGCCGGAATTTCAGAACGCTGCGGATTGTAATTCTGCAGCATACCCACCCATTAGGAACATTAAGAAAAAAAAAAAATTGTATAAACACCCCATTCATACTTCTGTATTGAAATATCTCCCAAATACAAAAATTCTGACCATTAGGTCTGTATTTAGCTTCATATTTGTAGAATTATTAGTTTCTCCACTACAATTTTTTACCCTTTCTGTGCCACACTGCAAATGCAAAAAGTGATGGCAAAAAAATTGCTACAACAGCGGGGATTGGTGAGCACACCAATTCCTGCTGTTAACACTTTACATGCCAGGATTAACGTCAATTGCGGCCTGTAAAGGACTCCGGAGGTTGGGCCCTCCACCATGTAAATCGTAAAGGGCCAATGAATTGCTATAGCAACCGAACACCAGACAATGGCCCTGAGTCTGCTATGGCCTGTGAAGTACTGCAATTATCAGAGTGATCACTGTTTCAAGTATCCTATAGGGCCATAAAAAGGTAATGAAAAAGAAAAAAATTAAAGAAAAAAAAAAAAAAGGTGAAAAAACAACACTTTTTGCACACATTCCCCTCATTGTTTTTTCTTTAAACAATAGGAAAAAAAATATTTAGTATCACCGCATCCGTAACAACCTGTACAATAAATTCAACACATTTGAACCTGCATGGCAAATGCTGTAAAAAAAGAAAACTAAACCAAAATGTATTCATTTCAGGCAGGGGCGTAACTAAAGGCTCAGGGGCCCTGATGCAAAATGTGAGCTGGGGCCCCCCCTCTATCTGTACCCGTACCCATACCTAAACAATGCTGCACAGAGGCGTAACTTGAAGCTCCTGGGCCCCAATGCAAAACCTAGAACGGGGCCCCCAACTATAATGCTTTATTCATAGTACTGGGCTCCCTATATGGAGAAGAGAGGCCTTATGGGCCCCCTAAGGCTCCTGGGTCCGGGTGCAACCACATCCCCTGCATCCTCTATAGTTACACCCCTGATTTCTGGCTATATTGATGTATTAAATATTGGGTCCGGCCACAGACGATCGTATTACCGCCACATTTCTGAGTCCCTAATACAGCCATGTGTATTACCGTGGGATTTACAGAGCTGAACTACCAGCATCATAGGGACCCATGATGCTGGTACTTACGGTCAGTAAACCCCACGGTTCGGCAGATTTAACACGCTCGTCTTTGGGCAGTCTAAAACTGAAGAAAAACTGAACTTCCCAATATTGAACATTTCAATTCAGTGATAATTTAAGAGTAAAACTGAACACTCATCATTACTTTATAGATAGAAGATAGGCCCTCAGAATCCGTTCCTCTGGTGGGCCCTAGGTACCCCAGTCTGACACTGAACATATCAATTTAAGTATTGTATGCTAGAGTGGAAATCTCCGTATTCTAATCTCCCAACAGCCCCCGCAGCAATCTTAGAACGCCCCGGTATCCTGCTGGACTTACTCGGATGGTTCCCAGGTCAATGGGACAGTTTAGAATGCCACTAAAGCCAGGCAAGTTGGCGCAAGCAGAGTCGTCCGGCTTGTAGAAAGGCCAGGCATAGCTAGTATGTTTTTTAGACATCATCTCATTAAGTATATTATGACAGTGCTTCAGCTGTTCAGATAGTGGATTATGAATATCTGCTTCAACTTGATGCTGAGAGTCGGGAAGATCTCTGATGGACGGGTCAGCTTGTGGCTTTTGAGAACTTGATGGTATCTGGATTGGTGTTGGTCCAGGTACCAAAGGAGAGGATTCACAGGAGGTAGAAATAAGAGAGACAGCAGGAGTTGTAGTATCGGCTTTCCGCTTTATGCCTCTCTTGGCCTAATAAAACACAGGAACACAAATTCAACTGAGTTAATGCAGCTAATACATTGTGTATATATCCAAGCAAAATAGATCCCATGCAAAGCAACTTGACCAAACCATATCACACAGTCCCAACATAGTACACTTATTTAATATCCATCCAGCCATCCGGGCTGAGCGATTTGACCAAAAATTAAAATCTCAATCTCATCCCGATTTTAATTTCCATTTGTTGTTTGTTGCTAAATAGAGATGAGCGAACGTACTCGTCCGAGCTTGATACTCATTCGAGTATTAGGGTGTTCGAGATGCTCGTTACTTGTAACGAGTACCACGCGATGTTCGAGTTACTTTCACTTTAATCTCTGAGACGCTAGCGCGCTTTTCTGGCCAATAGAAAGACAGGGAAGGCATTACAACTTCCCCCTGCGACGTTCAAGCCCTATACCACCCCCCTGCAGTGAGTGGCTGGCGAGATCAGGTGTCACCCGAGTATATAAATCGGCCCCTCCCGCGGCTCGCCACAGATGCATTCTGACAGAGATCAGGGAAAGTGCTGCTGATGCCGGAGCTGCTATAGGGAGAGTGTTAGGATTGATTTTAGGCTTCAAGAACCCCAACGGTCCTTCTTAGGGCCATATCTGACCGTGTGCAGTAGTGTGGAGGCTGCTTTTTGCAGTGTTGCACTTTTTTTTTTTTGTATATCGGCCGTGCAGAGCATTGCGTCCAGAGCATTGCGTCCTGCAGTAATTTTACATAGTCCAGGGCCAGTAGTGGTGAGGCAGGGACAGTGAAAGACATATACAGTCTATATAGGCAGTGGGCTTTTCCAAAAAAATTTGGGAAAAAAAATCTATTTGGGCTGCCTGTGACCATCCTCAGTGTACTGCGTCTCTGCTGGGGGTAGTTGTCCTTATTCATACGCAGCCAGCTAAGTGTTACAGCAGGCTTGCGCAAAATTCTTTCCTTGCTCTGCGTTGCCTCTTAGATCACCGCTGTATTCCTGTCCAGAGTGAAACAGTCTGCAGTAATTTTACATAGTCCAGGGCCAGTAGTGGTGAGGCAGGGACAGTGAAAGACATATCCAGTCTATATAGGCAGTGGGCTTTTCCAAAGAAAAAAATTGGGAAAAAAAATCTATTTGGGCTGCCTGTGACCATCCTCAGTGTACTGCGTCTCTGCTGGGGGTAGTTGTCCTAATTCATACGCAGGCTTGCGCAAAATTCTTTCTTGGCTCTGCTGTGCGTTCTGTAAGCGAAATCAGCCTCCAACCACAGGCCAATAAGCGGCACATTTAATTACAGCATTCTGTTTCTGCACTACTGGTAATACAGCATGCTGAGGGGTAGAGGGAAGGCCTAGAGGACGTGGACGCGGGCGAGGACGCGGAGGCCCAAGTCAGGGTGTGAACACAGGCCGAGCTCCTGATCCAGGTGTATCGCAGCCGACTGCTGCGGGATTAGGAGAGAGGCACGTTTCTGGCGTCCCCACATTCATCTCACAATTAATGGGTCCACGCGGTAGACCTTTATTAGAAAATGAGCAGTGTGAGCAGGTCCTGTCGTGGATGGCAGAAAGTGCATCCAGCAATCTATCGACCACCCAGAATTCTGCGCCGTCGAATGCTGCAACTCTGAATCCTCTGGCTGCTGCTCCTCCTTCCTCCCAGCCTCCTCACTCCATTACAATGACACATTCTGAGGAGCAGGCAGACTCTCAGGAACTGTGCTCGGGCCCCTGCCCAGAATGGGCAGCAATGGTTCCTCTCCCACCGGAGGAGTTTGTCGTGACCGATGCCCAACCTTTGGAAAGTTCCCGGGGTCCGGGGGATGAGGCTGGGGACTTCCGGCAAGTGTCTCAAGACCTTTCAGTGGGTGAGGACGATGACGATGAGACACAGTTGTCTATCAGTGAGGTAGTAGTAAGGGCAGTAAGTCCGAGGGAGGAGCGCACAGAGGATTCGGAGGAAGAGCAGCTGGACGATGAGGTGACTGACCCCACCTCTTTTGCTAAGCCTACTGAGGACAGGTCTTCAGAGAGGGAGGCAAGGGCAGCAGCAGGGCAGGTTGGAAGAGGCAGTGAGGTGGCCAGGGGTAGAGGCAGGGCCAGACCGAATAATCCACCAACTGTTTCCCAAAGCGCCCCCTCACGCCATGCCACCCTGCAGAGGCCGAGGTGCTGAAAGGTCTGGCAGTTTTTCACTGAGAGTGCAGACGACCGACGAACAGTGGTGTGCAACCTTTGTCGCGCCAAGATCAGCCGGGGAGCCACCACCACCAGCATGCGCAAGCATATGATGGCCAAGCACCCGACAAGGTGGGACGAAGGCCGTTCGGCGCCTCCGGTTTGCACCACTGCCTCTCCCCCTGTACCCCAACCTGCCACTGAGATCCAACCCCTCTCAGGACACAGGCACTACCGTCTCCTGGCCTGCACCCACACCCTCACCTCCGCTGTCCTCGGCCCCATCCACCAATGTCTGTCAGCGCACCGTCCAACCGTCGCTAGCGCAAGTGTTTGAGCACAAGCGCAAGTACGACGCCACACACCCGCACGCTCAAGCGTTAAACATGCACATAGCCAAATTTATCAGCCTGGAGATGCTGCCGTATAGGGTTGTGGAAACGGAGGCTTTCAAACACATGATGGCGGCGGCGGCCCCGCGCTACTCAGTTCCCAGTCACCACTACTTTTCCCCCATGTGCCATCCCATCCCAGCCCTGCACAACCACATGTCCCGCAACATTGTACGCGCCCTCACCAACGCGGTTACTGCCAAGGTCCACTTAACAACGGACACGTGGACAAGCACAGGCGGGCAGGGCCACTATATCTCCCTGACGGCACATTGGGTGAAATTAGTGGAGGCTGGGACCGAGTCAGAGCCTGGGACCGCTTACGTCCTACCCACCCCCAGAATTGCGGGCTCCAGCTTGGTGCTGGTATCTGCGGCGGTGTATGCTTCCTCCCCTAAACCACCCTCCTCCTCCTCCTCCAACGCAACCTCTGTCTCGCAATCAAGATGTGTCAGCAGCAGCAGCACGTTGCAAGCAGTCGGTGTCGCGCAGCACAGCGGTGGGCAAGCGCCAGCAGGCCGTGCTGAAACTACTCGGCTTAGGAGAGAAGAGGCACACGGCCCACGAACTGCTGCAGGGTCTGACAGAGCAGACCGACCGCAGGCTTGTGCCGCTGAGCCTCTAACTGGGCATGGTCGTGTGTGACAACGGCCGTAACCTGGTGGCGGCTTTGTAGCTCGGCAGCCTCACGCACGTGCCATGCCTGGCCCATGTCTTTAATTTGGTGGTTCAGCGCTTTCTGAAAAGCTACCCACACTTGTCAGACCTGCTCGGAAAGGTGCGCCGGGTCAGCGCACATTTCCGCAAGTCCAAGACGGACGCTGCCACCCTGCGGACCCTGCAACATCGGTTTAATCTGCCAGTGCACCAACTGCTGTGCGACGTGCCCACACGGTGGAACTCTACGCTCCACATGTTGGCCAGACTCTATGAGCAGCGTAGAGCTATAGTGGAATACCAACACCAACATGGGCGGCGTAGTGGGAGTCAGCCTCCTCAATCCTTTACAGAAGAGTGGGCCTGGTTGGCAGCCATCTGCCAGGTCCTTGGAAACTTTGAGGAGTCTACCCAGATGGTGAGCGGGGATGCTGCAATCATTAGCGTCACCATTCCTCTGCTATGCTAGGAGGAGGAGGAGGAGGAGGAGGAGGGGGAGGAGCATGAGGAGGAGGGGGAAGAGACAGCTTGGCCCACTGCTGAGGGTACCCATGCTGCTTGCCTGTCATCCTTTCAGCATGTATGGCCTGAGGAGGAGGAGGAGGAGGATCCTGAAAGTGATCTTCCTAGTGAGGACAGCCATGTGTTGCGTACAGGTACCCTGGCACACATGGCTGACTTCATGTTAGGATGCCTTTCTCGTGACCCTTGCAGTACATGCATTCTGGCCACTACGGATTACTGGGTGTACACACTGCTCGACCCACGGTATAAGGAGAACCTTTCCACTCTCATACCCGAAAAGGAAAGGGGTTCGAGAGTGATGCTATACCACAGGACCCTGGCGGACAAACTAATGGTAACATTCCCATCCGACAGTGCTAGAGGCAGAAGGCGCAGTTCCGAGGGCCAGGTAGCAGGGAAGGCGCGGAGATCAGGCAGCATGTACAGCGCAGGCAGGGGAACACTCTCCAAGGCCTTTGCCAGCTTTATGGCTCCCCAGCAAGACTGTGTCACTGCTCCCCAGTCAAGGCTGAGTGGGCCGGAGCACTGTAAAAGGATGGTGAGGGAGTACGTAGCCGATCGCACGACTGTCTTCGGTGACGCCTCTGCCCCCTACAACTACTGGGTGTCGAAGCTGGACACGTGACCTGAACTCGTGCTGTATGCCCTGGAGGTGCTTGCTTGTCCTGCGGCTAGCGTCTTGTCAGAGAGGGTGTTTAGTGCGGCTGGGGGAATCATCATGGATAAGCGTACCCGCCTGTCAACCGACAGTGCCGACAGGCTTACACTCATAAAGATAAACAAAGCCTGGATTTCCCCAGACTTCTCTTCTCCACCAGCGGACAGCAGCGATACCTAAACAATATGTAGGCTGCACCCGCGGATGGAAGCATCGTTCTCTATCACCATCAAAAACGGGGACCTTTTAGCTTCAATCAATCTGTGTATTATATTCATCCTCCTCCTCCTGAAACCTCACGTAATCACGCCGAACGGTCAATTTTTCTTAGGCCCATAAGGCTCAGTCATATAATTTTTGTAAACAATTTTTATACGTTTCAATGCTCATTAAAGCGTTGAAACTTGCACCTGAACCAATTTTAATTTTAAACTGGGCTGCCTCCAGGCCTAGTTACAAATTAAGCCACATTAACCAAAGCGATTAATGGGTTTCACCTGCCCTCTTGGTTGGGCATGGGCAATTTTTCTGAGGTACATTAGTACTGTTGGTACACCAATTTTTTTGGGCCCTCGCCTACAGTGTAATCCTATTAATTTTTAGCCCACCTGCATTAAACCTGACATTACCTCAGCTGTGCTGCGCACTGCAATGGGATATATTTATGTACCGCCAGTGGGTTCCAGGGAGCCACCCATGCTGTTGGTCCACACGGAGTTGTAACTGCATGTGTCCACTTCTAAAGAACCCCAGTCTGACTGGGGCATGCAGTGTGGGCCGAAGCCCACCTGCATTAAATATGACATTACCTCAGCTGTGCTGGGCACTGCAATGGGATATATTTATGTACCGCCGGTGGCTTCCTGGGACCCTCCCATGCTGTCGGTCCACACGGAGTTGTAACTGCATGTGTCCACTTCTAAAGAACCCCAGTCTGACTGGGGCATGCAGTGTGGGCCCAAGCCCACCTGTATTAAACCTGACATCAGCTTTGCTGTCCAGGGCACTGCAATGAGATATATTTATGTACCGCCAGCGGGTTCCAGGGAGCTACCCATGCTGTCGGTCCACACGGAGTTGTAACTGCATGTGTCCACTTCTAAAGAACCCCAGTCTGACTGGGGCATGCAGTGTGGGCCCAAGCCCACCTGTATTAAACCTGACATCAGCTTTGCTGTCCAGGGCACTGCAATGGGATACATTTATGTACAGCCGGTGGGTTCCAGGGAGCCACCCATGCTGTGGGTGCACACGGATTTCCCATTATGGAGTTGTACCTGCCTGTGACTATTTATAAAAAAACGCGGTCTGACTGGGGCATGCAGACACCTTGACAGAATGAATAGTGTGTGGCACATAGGTTCCCCATTGCTATGCCCACGTGTGCAGCTCCTGATGGAGGAGGCACAGGATTATATTTCTCATTGCTTCTGTACAGCATTGTGGGCTATCGCCCCGCCCCTTTTAAAGATGGTCGCTGCCTAGCCGTGCCAACCCTCTGCAGTGTGTGCCTGCGGTTCCTCCTCATGGCAGACGCACTTATAAATAGACATGAGGGTGGTGTGGCATGAGGGCAGCTTAAGGCTGCGCAGGGACACTTTGGTGTGCGCTGTGGACACTGCGTCGTGCGGGGGGGGGGGGGGGTGTTGGGCAGCATGTAACCCAGGAGAAGTGGCAGCGGAGTGTCATGCAGGCAGTGATTGTGCTTTGTTGGAGGTAGTGTGGTGCTTAGCTAAGGTATGCATTGCTAATGAGGGCTTTTCAGAAGTAAAAATTGTTGGGAGGGGGGGGCCCACTCTTGCCGCTATTGTGGCTTAATAGTGGGACCTGGGAACTTGAGATGCAGCCCAACATGTAGCCCCTCGCCTGCCCTATCAGTTGCTGTGTCGTTCCCATCACTTTCTTGAATTGCCCAGATTTTCACAAATGGAAACCTTAGCGAGCATCGGCGATATACAAAAATGCTCGGGTCGCCCATTGAGTTCAATGGGGTTCGTTACTCGAAACGAACCCTTGAGCATCGCGAAAATTTCGTCCCGAGTAACGAGCACCCGAGCATTTTGGTGCTCGCTCATCTCTATTGCTAAACAAAATTCTCATAAATCAGTACTTATCAAGTTCTATTTCTCCTTCCTGCTGGATCCACTTCTGGTTTTGGCTCAAAAACATCCACTGAAAGCAGCATGTTTTCCAGCCTTAAACATAAGATCTTGGAACTCCCCTCAGAGTCCTGAGCTACTCTACGACTGTAACACTATGGATTGATCTTAAAGGCGTTTTCTGGGACCAAGGTCATGGTGAACTATCCTCCGCTGATCAGCTGATTAAAGGTATGGCACTTTGCTACTTCAAAGGCTAGAGACACTTTTGGGGGGGGGGGGGGGGGGATGCTTTGTCCGCTCAAAATACATTCATTTTAAGTGAAGATCATTTTTGCAATATAGTTTTCATTCCAAAATTTTGCAGTTTCTAATATCACTGTATGTAGAAACTGTAATCGGCATCTCAATAGATCTCTCAGGAAAGCTGATCTGATTGCTTAGTTCTCTCAGCTCTTCCTCCTCCTGCACCTTCCTACCAGCTTATTTATAACCACAACATATTTTCCTTGTGGTAGTCATAAATTAGTTGATAGAAAGTGCAGGAGAGAAGAGAGAGGTGCTGAAAACCAAGCTGTCAGCCCAGCATTATTGACAGATCTCCTACGAAGACTGGGGGTACTTTTACATGCAGCGATAATACTTTGCCCAAGCGAATGATGTCACAGTTTGCTAGTTCATTCAGGTGGTCAGTTTAAACACAAAAGATGAAAGAAAAAAAAAAAATTAAAACAGGATAATTTAGTCATTCAGTCAGTCATTCTTATTTACTAGTACAGCGAACTGAATGGTTGGTGTTAATGATTTTCATTCTTCTATGAAAAGAACAAAGGGAGATAAGCAAACAAATGATCGTTTAATCATTAGCAGTGTTTACACTGAGCGATAATACTTTCAAATTCGAACAATTTTTTTAATAATTGATAATAATCATCAATTCGTGTAAAAGGATCTTTAAACTGCAGTGTGCATATACAGCAATATGTAGAAGCTGCAGAAGACCAAAACTGCAAAATTTGTAATCAAAACACATAGCAAAAATGATTAGCTCAAAATACATGCATTTAAGCAGAAAAAAAAATCTCCCTCCAAAAAAGTAACCATGGCCTTTAAGGCTGGGAGAATTCCTGTGCATGCTTTCTGCACGGACATACTGCCCGCGGCTTTTTATCCCGGGATTAGCCAGCAAAGGGGACAAGATTTGCAAAAGTCTCAACCACATGCTGCGGCAATGCCGCACTGAAATTGACATGTTGCGCGGAATTCAAAGACACAGCAAGTCAATTCTTTCCCCGTTTCCGCAGCTGCCTCTCTCCTCTCTATGGGGAGAGATGGCCACCACAGCAAAATACAGGTGGCAAAGCTGCTCCAAAATCCTGCGGAAATCTCGCCGTATTTCAGTGCGGTTATTCTGCAAGATTTCGGTCCCATGTGACCCCAGCCTTAGTGTATATTGCATTTTATAGAACATGATTCAGTGTAGCTTAAATGCTGCCAAGACTTGTAGAGAAAATCTGCAAGACCTAGTTCCCCTGGATATAGGAAAAGCTGTAACTCCCTGTGAGTGTGGCAGGAGCTGTAGGGCTTACGGGTCTTCTCTATGAGCAATGATATTTAAAACGGAATTAAACTATAGAAAACAAATATATCTGCACTCTCAGCAGCTTCCCCTCCATCCTATATTGCCTTCAGAAGAGCAGAGAAGACCAGAAAGACTCACTTTAAAAAAAACACAAACAGACTGCGTGACATGAAGATTATCTGTTTTATGCGATAGTTACAGCAACGCAAAAGGTTGTGTTAAGTTATGAAACAAAAAAAAAAAAAATGAAGCCATTGCTTACTTTGGTTACAGGGCTGGTGGGTGCAGTCTGTATAGGCTGGACAATAGATAAAGGAACAAGGGTAGTTTTCTGTGGCATTATTGCAATAACAGGCCGCGGAAATGGATTTCTGTGCAGTTTTTGAGAAGGTGCTTTTTTCTTGGGAACAGACGTGTGCTCTGTATCATCTTTGGACTCTGAAATAAACATAGAAGAGGATAATTATACCAAATCTTTCAGGCAGGGGACGTGTCGCATGCCTTCCATTCTGCCAGTATCTCACTGTCCTGCACTTACTTTCCCTCACTTCCCATTCTTTATTACTCTGTCTCTGGTCCAATGAGCAGGGAGAGAGTATCTGAATGCCCACCCTCCTGCTTTTCCAAGAGGATTGCAGAAGTCAGGCATTCAGACATTTTCTGGCCAAATAGTTATTAAACCCAATATAATTTGCACACAGACACACATGCAGTGGCCCAGAACACCATTCTGGTCCCCTCCATAAATGTCTTACATGTTTTGTCCTATGTAGATGCATTGTGCAAAGCTTGTCCTGTCATATCCAGTGTGAGTGTTGCACAGCTGCAACACTCACACTCAGGGCTTGAGAGGTTAATGTTAATAAAATCATGCCTGCATGCAAATGTAGCAGTTTGTCTTGTCATGTGGTATGACAGAAGGTATAAATAGGAGTGATTGAGAGTGGGAAGAGAGATCCATCTTGCCTGCTACAGAGTGCTAACACAAACCCACATGGAAGCACCTTCAGCTTCCATGTAGGTGAAGATGGAGGAAGAGGAGCGACATCCCGGGGGGAAAGAGAGAGAGAAACAAAGACCGAGACAGAGAGATCACTCAGTGACAGAGCGGAAAATATAAAGAAAAGGTGTACTGCGCACGACCACCTGTGTGAGTACATAGTCTAACCACATTAAATGCAAGGTTCTTGGTATATAATTCGATCGAATTACACTGGCAACCAAGCTCTGAAAGGAGGAAAGTTCTGGGAATTAGCTCCGCCCCATCCAGGAGCTTAGAGCACTGCTCCCGGCTCTTCCAGCCTTTTCCCCCCGCAGATGAGAGAAACCGTATATCGGTCGGCGTGAATACCCGGCCGATATACAGTCGTCTGAATGCACCCTAAAGTTTGTGCTTCCAGAATAAAGTAAACAGATGGAAATATATATTTTATCATAAATGTGTACAGTATGTTTGGACCTATTTGAGATATTGCAGTTCAAAATGTGAAAACTTTTTTTCTTTTAATTTTCCCAATTGTGGCGCTTTCAATAAATATGCACAAATTCTATTGGTCTGTTTTTACCACCTAAATGAAGTACCATATGGGGCAAAAAAAACAATGTCAGAATCACTTGGATATGCAAAACCTTTACAGAGTTATTCTATGTTAAAGTGACACGTCAGATTTCCAAAATTTGGCTTAGACACTAAGGCGCAAACAGGCTTGGTCACTAAGGGGTTAATCATACACCTGTAGGTTGAAATATTGTCATTAACTAAAACAGAAAGATGTAGGATTCTTGAAACTGGATGAGGAACTCCCAAACTCTGCTACAAAAGGTGAAGTTCTGGAAGAAAATTTCATGTCACAGGCCATACAGCATGGCAAGCCTGAGCAGAGCAACAAGACACAAGGTAGTTACACTGCATCAGTCAGGTCTCTTGCAGGCAGCGATTTCAAAGCAGATGGGTTTCAAGATCTGCTGTGAAGCTCAATGTTTTCGCCTCACTTCAGATGATTACCTACCTCCTTCAGATGATTACCTACCTCCTTCAGATGATGTTCGGATCTTGCTATTAACGCTCCTGTTTCCAACAACAGATAATTCAATTTCTTCATGGGGCATTTCAGCAATTTTCTCCATGCACACTTTTTCCAGTTCTTGAGCCATTAAGACAATATCATCTCCAGGCTGCAATATATTGCATGTGTGGATATTCATTCCAGAACATAAATAAAAAGTTTAACATTGCCTATGGTTCTGGCAAACCAACATGTAGCTCTAACACAGGGGCGTAACTAAAAGCTCAGGGGCCCGGATACAAAAGGTGAGCTGGGGCCCCCCCTCTATCTGTATCGGTACCCGTACCCATACCTAAACCATGCTGCACAGAGGCATAACTTGAAGCTTCTGGGCCCCAATGCAAAACCTGTAACAGGGCCCCCAACTATAATGCTTTATTCATAGTACTGGGCTCCCTATATGGAGAAGAGAGGCCCTATGGGCGCCCTAAGGTTCCTGGGCCCGGCACCCTCTATAGTTACACCCCTGCTCTAACAGGCACCAAATGGCTAAAATGTCTTGTCTTCATGAGGTGCACAATAACTTCTTTAGGAGGACTTTACCTTATTATAGACATAGCAATTCGTAAACATGGTATTGAAATCTTGCATGCAGTCCTGAGCCCTTGGGTAATAATTATATTCCAGTCTCTTCCTTATTGTGCTCAAGTCCATTGGATGCTTTATAATTTGATAATAATCCTGCAAATAGAGTAATAAACATGATATAACAACGATCTGGCCCGGTTGCAGATACCGGTCTATCGAATACTCTGGATGGCCGGGAGGGAGTAACAAACTTTTACATAATCATACACTTTATTATACGGTAATATAGCATTAAAGAAATTGTTGGGGTGGTAAGTAGGCATCTAATAAGGTTCGTACAGACAACCAACTTCAAAATGGATATTTAATGTTCACCAGTTGTGTTCCCATTTTGTGGCGAGAGCTGCTCTTCGCAGGACTTATGGATCTGCTGATTGGGCAACCACTTTAAAAAAGTTTAGCTATAGAAAACATCCCATCACACACAGTTTCTGTTGTCTTTTATGGACCTCAAAAGGCAAGAGAACAGGGAGTCCAGGGAGGCATATTTCATACTCCTCGAGTGGTCAGTGTGCGCCAGCTGCTGAACTCTTTCTGCGCACTCAATTCCCATAGAGATGAATGGGAGATGTCTGTGCAGAATGTATCAAGCTGCTAGCGCACGTTGATTGCGCGGGGACAAGGTGCTGGAATGGGGCGCTCAGTGAGTATGAAAGATACCGCCCTGGACACCCATTCCCTCAACTTTGAGCCTAATAACTTAGTTTATGGGGCTCAAAAGCCAAGGTTTGTATAAATTCTATATTTAGGACTTAAAAAAACAAAAATAGCTTTGTTTTGCCATATTCTAAAGACCAAAAACTATATTTTTCAACTGAAAATGGTCAATGTCAGGGCTTGCTTTTTCTAGGCAGACTGTAGTTTTTATCAATACCATATGAATTTGGGATAACTTTTTATTTCTTTTTTTTATTTATATGTTTGGAGATAAGATGGCAAGTTTATGCCATTTCTGTACCAAACAGCATAACATCCTGTAGCATGCCTACGTTATTAACACAGCAAGCCAGCTGTAGGGTTTGTCACTGCTACATCTGTACAGTTATTGCTTAAAAGAAGTTGCTCCCCCTGGGCATCCCCTGTCCATATAGTCCATTAGAGCATACGCAAATCCCCTGCTCTGATGGCCATTCTATTTGCAAGCAGAGCATTGCTTCAATGTGGTTGCATTGACAGTCTTGGTTGGCTATGTATTAGGTCTATGTGGTTCCTAATGGATTATATACACTTTTTGTTTTAATATAAAAAGTAAATTTATATAACAAGAACAAAACAGCAGCCCTAGTTTTGCATACATTAAATATGAAGTCTGTAAGACTGTAGTCCATTGTTTTTCTCGTGTGATTAGCAGAACCAAAGTTCACTACTAGAGATGAGCGAGTATACTCGCTAAGGCACATTACTCGAGCGAGTAGTGCCTTAGCCGAGTATCTCCCCCGCTCGTCTCTAAAGATTCAGGGGCCGGCGGGGGAGAGAGGGGCGGAACGGAGATCTCTCTCTCCCCCCCCCCCCCCCCCCCGCTCCCCACCGCAACTCACCTGTAACCCGCGCCGGTCCCGAATCTTTAGAGACGAGCGGGGAGATACTCGGCTAAGGCACTACTCGCTCGAGTAATGTACCTTAGTGAGTATACTTGCTCACCTCTATTCACTATACTCTACTTAGGCAACTCTCACACACACACACAATGTCGGCAAAACGCAGAGATTATGATTGCAGTGTTTTGCCGCAATGCTAACTCTGTTCTCGGACACAAGTTACCGCGTCCGACAATGGTCTTTAACGCACCCGTCATTGTGATGGGCGATGGAGTGCGTTAAAGTGCAAAAACTCAGCAAAATATGCTCAAAAATCGCAGCGTTTTTCCAACTCATGTCTGCAAGGCCCCATTGAAATCAATGGGAGCGCTCTACCGCAATTACGTGGCGATCAAAGCACCGAGGTAAAAAGCACATGTGTGATAGTGGCCATATGGATATTACTGAGTACCATGCAGCTTCCCTGGTAAGATCAGCTGATGGTATACCACCTTTAGGCCACTCTCACACAGGCGCTTGTAAAAACGCTGCGTAGACAGGCATTTTTGACAGCGCTCATTATAGTCATAACAATAGGCGCAACGCATTTAAAAAACGCTGAAATGACTGAAAATAGAACAAGCAGTGCTGGAAAAACACGGCGTTAAAAGCGCTGCGTTTAAACGCTCGTCTGAGAAGCCCTATTAAAATCAATGGAGGCGGTTTACAGCATTTAGCGCTGTGCTTAAGACGCAGCGTTAAACTCTGAAAAAAATAGTGTATGCGAGAGGCCTCAGGCCACACCCACAGATCTGTTTTTTTACCGTGATTACTGCGGCGTTCAAAGCACCGCGGTAATCGCAGTACAAGGCTACCATTGATTTCAATGGAGCCTCGCAGACCTGCGCTTGATTGCAGTGTTTTCTAATGCCGAGATTATTGTGCGCTTTCTGCTCTATTGTACCGCGATTAGCGCACCTCATCACCCATCAGAATGCGTTAAAACCCGCTATCGGAGGCGGTAACCTACGTCCAAATACGGCAGTAATATGTTCTGCCAAATACAAAAGAAGTTGGGTCTTGTAACCCAATGTAATCTATACACAATCCAAGTATACCCGAGTGCAAGGGCGTAACTATAGAGGGTGCATGGGATGTGGTTGCACCCGGGCCCAGGAGCCTTAGGGGGCCCATAAGGCCTTTCTTCTCCTGTTACAGGTTTTGCATCAGGGCCCGGGAGCTTCAAGTTACGCCTCTGCCCGAGTGTGTACCATTATATATATTCCTATATTATTGAAGGATTTGGACTGGCTTTGCTGAACAAGACCCCAACTACCAGATATGGACACAACTGGCAGGGTCCTCAAAAAGTAGTCTGCAGGGAAAGCCATAACTCTGTAGTTCTAATGTCTCATCTACAATATGCAAGCCAAAAGATACTGTAGCTAGGGAAGAACTTGTTGTCACTCTCTGGTAGAAGACTAGCCAGCTACACAACTTGGCCAAATGTAGACCGAAGATAATGAATGGGTTATACCAATAAGAGGCATTTACATTCATGGTCTAGGCACTTGTATATCACAAATGTCCGATTACACACCGGGAACACCCATCCACCTGTAGAAGAGCACCATATATGAGGTCAAGTGCTTGAATTCCAGCATTATGGTTATTCCTGTATTGGTTATTACCAGGTTATATAGATAAGGAATCCAATCATGGTACATTAAGAAAACATACAGTAGTCCCTTTAAATAACCTATAAAGTGGTAGCTGTCACTTTGAATAACTTCATTCAATTGAAACATATACATGGCTTGTTCTTCACTGGTGATCAGGATTAAAGGACTCCCACACTAAATAGTGGCCAGGACCAGACAACTATAGTATATCTATGGGGACCTCACAAGATGTTGCGGAGCAGGGCAGAGGGGGCGGTGGAGGTCAAGCATATCAAAGCTTCAACCACTGATCCTTTAATCCGCGCTGGAGATAAGCTGCTTCCAGAGCTTTCTGGGTGCCGCTTTCTTCACTATTCCCATGTAAAACACAATAACGTGGCCAAACTGAGTGTTCATGTATATGGAGAAACCAGGAGAAATAACTGCAAGACGACTAAGTGTTTGGCTGACAGCTACATAAAGATGTATGGGTACTTTAAAAAATGTGCCTGTTTTGGGGATAGATGAGGGTCCCAGCAGCCATATCCCACCATAACATGTTCTATCATCAACTTTGGTGGATATTTTTCCACGAGAAAGAAACAAAAACCCTATCGTAACACATGCCTAGGTCCAGGTTGTAGTATTATAGTATTTACATGAAGAGCGCTGTCCGAGTAGAGATGTACCTTACTTCCGAGGTCTTTATTTGTCTGTATTTTGCGCTATACTGATTTATGTGGTCACGCAGCAAAAAAATTTTTTTAATTTCCATCGGAAAAAACAGACATGAATGAGCCTTACAGTTCAACTGAAAGCTGCCAAGTAACTTACATTAACATTTTCTGCACAAGTAAATTATTAACTTTTCTGCAGTCAGGTAGCAACCTTGATTGAAAGCGTATGGCATCTGTAGGGCTCTGTACATAGCGTTATGTAAATTAGTTGGATTTGGAAAAGCAAGTGTTCTAGTGGAAATGTGGTCTTTGCTGGTTAGGAAGGCTTGCCAAGAATGTTCCATCCCTACAAGCCCTCCACCACCCTTTCCTCAGGATAGGAACAACTGGGAAGCGCTCCAGCGCCTGCTCCACTCCCCACCAGTATTTATCGCTGGCCTACAGCTTGGATTCACAGATGGAAGTCCTGTCGGGAAGTATTGAAAAACTGCTTAGGACTACAAACCTGCCTTCAATTGATTGCAGGCAAGAACTGTGTCTTTTTTGCCTCTGGTTTTAATTAAGTCTTAAAAAATGTTATTAATGCTCACCGAATTGGATTAGTAAACCTGATGCCAAATATATTTAAAGTGAAAATCCGCCTAAAGTCACTCTCAGACATTTTACTCATGCCTATTCTGCACCACTTGCGTTAGGCTCTGTCCCTATTGGAATTTACAATCTATATCTCCCTATTGGAATGTTTTTGAAGTCTGAGAAGAAGCCAGATTTCTCAGAGGAAACCCACACAAACACAGGGAGAACACAAAAATTCCATGCCTTGCTCAGAATTTGAACCCAAGACTCTAGTGGTGCAAGGCAACAGTGCGACCCACTGAGCCACCATGCTGCTCCAATATGTCCTTTTCTAACAGATTAGAGGTTGTTTCACAGATTTTTTTTTTTTTTTTTTAAAGGTGCTATAATTTCATGTTGGAAATCTCCAGTGACCGGAATCTGAACAGCACTGAAGGAGTCCGGTCACCCTACAGAGCCCAATTTCTCAAAACTTGCTTTTGAAATCTACAAGTTTAAAAACTGGAGAGATGAATTTTCCTTTTAACAGTGTAAATGACGCCCATTCAAGTTGGTATACATATAGTACTATTATGTTGTGCCTAATACTTTATATAGTTTCAGCCTCTGGACTCTAACGTTTATATGCATGGGTGGTTTAATTGGTCATTAATAGTTTCCAGCACCATTTGCCCCTTCCATTGTCAATATAGGCCTACTGCAATTCTATTCCTCACTTTAGCTCTACAGTTGGAAAGGAGTGCAGGAGATCCTGTACATTAGAGGGCAATTCTGAAGATTTCCCACAACCATCTTTTCTGCTAACAAGATGCTCCATTATTTGTATATAGCTGCACAACAATTTCTTACATACAGTTTGTATTCTTGGTAAACAATACTGTAATACATTCTAATTAGAGATGAGCGAACGTACTCGTCCGAGCTTGATGCTCGTTCGAGTATTAGCGTGTTCGAGATGCTCGTTATTCGAAACGAGCACCACGCGATGTTCGAGTTACTTTCACTTTCATCTCTGAGACGTTAGCGCGCTTTTCTGGCCAATAGAAAGACAGGGAAGGCATTACAACTTCCCCCTGCGACGTTCAAGCCCTATACCACCTCCCTGCAGTGAGTGGCTGGCGAGATCAGGTGTCCCCCGAGTATATAAATCGGCCCCTCCCGCGGCTCGCCACAGATGCATTCTGACATAGAGGAGGGAAAGTGCTGCTGGTGCCAGAGCTGCTATAGGGAGAGCGTTAGGAGTGATTTTAGGCTTCAAGAACCCCAACGGTCCTTCTTAGGGCCACATCTAACTGCTTTTAGCAGTGTTTCACATTTTTTTTTTTTGTATATCGGCCGTGCAGAGCATTGCGTCCTGCAGTAATTTTACATAGTCCAGGGCCAGTAGTGGTGAGGCAGGGACAGAAGACATATTTAGTGTATATAGGCAGTGGGCCTTTCCAAAAAAATTTGGGAAAAAAAATCTATTTGGGCTGCCTGTGACCGTCCTCAGTGTACTGGGTCTCTGCTGGGGGTAGTTGTCCTAATTCATACGCAGCCAGCTAAGTGTTACAGCAGGCTTGCGCAAAATTCTTTCCTGGCTCTGCTGTGCGTTCCGTAAGCGAAGTCAGCCTCCAACCACAGGCCAATAAGCGGCACATTTAATTACAGCGTTCTGTTTCTGCACTACTGGTAATACAGCATGCTGAGGGGTAGGGGTAGGCCTAGAGGACGTGGACGCGGGCGAGGACGCGGAGGCCCAAGTCAGGGTGTGGGCACAGGCCGAGCCAGTGCGGTGGCCAGGGGCAGAGGCAGGGCCAGACCGAATAATCCACCAACTGTTTCCCAAAGCGCCCCCTCGCGCCATGCCACCCTGCAGAGGCCAAGGTGCTCTAAGGTGTGGCAGTTTTTCACAGAGACGCCTGACGACCGACGAACAGTGGTGTGTAACCTTTGTCGCGCCAAGATCACCCGGGGAGCCACCACCACCAGCATGCGCAGGCATATGATGGCCAAGCACCCCACAAGGTGGGACGATGCCCGTTCACCGCCTCCGGTTTGCACCACTGCCTTTCCCCCTGTGCCCCAACCTGCCACTGAGATCCAACCCCCCTCTGAGGACACAGGCACGAGTGCCTACCGGCCTGCACCCTCACCTCCGCTGTCCTCGGCCCCATCCAGCAATGTCTCTCAGCGCAACGTCCAGACGTCGCTAGCGCAACTATTTGAGCGCAAGTACGCCGCCACGCACCCGCACGCTCAAGCGTTAAACGTGCACATAGCCAAATTGATCAGCCTGGAGATGCTGCCGTATAGGCTTGTGGAAACGGAGGCTTTCAAAAGCATGATGGCGGCGGTGGCCCCGCGCTACTCGGTTCCCAGTCGCCACTACTTTTCCCGATGTGCCGTCCCAGCCCTGCACGACCACGTCTCCCGCAACATTGTACGCGCCCTCACCAACGCGGTTACTCCGAAGGTCCACTTAACAACGGACACGTGGACAAGCACAGGTGGGCAGCGCCACTATATCTCCCTGACGGCACATTGGGTGAATTTAGTGGAGGCTGGGACAGAGTCAGAGCCTGGGACCGCTCACGTCCTACCCACCCCCAGAATTGCAGGCCCCAGCTCGGTGCTGGTATCTGCGGCGGTGTATGCTTCCTCCACTAAACCACCCTCCTCCTCCTCCTCCAACGCAACCTCTGTCTCGCAATCAAGATGTGTCAGCAGCAGCACGTCGCCAGCAGTTGGTGTCGCGCGGCGTGGCAGCACAGCGGTGGGCAAGCGTCAGCAGGCCGTGCTGAAACTACTCAGCTTAGGAGAGAAGAGGCACACTGCCCACGAACTGCTGCAGGGTCTGACAGAGCAGACCGACCGCTGGCTTTCGCCGCTGAGCCTCCAACCGGGCATGGTCGTGTGTGACAACGGCCGTAACCTGGTGGCGGCTCTGCAGCTCAGCAGCCTCACGCACATGCCATGCCTGGCCCATGTCTTTAATTTGGTGGTTCAGCGCTTTCTGAAAAGCTACCCACACTTGTCATACCTGCTCGGAAAGGTGCGCCGGGTCAGCGCACATTTCCGCAAGTCCAAGACGGATGCTGCCACCCTGCGGACCCTGCAACATCGGTTTAATCTGCCAGTGCACCGACTGCTGTGCGACATGCCCACACGGTGGAACTCTACGCTCCACATGTTGGCCAGCCTCTATGAGCAGCGTAGAGCTATAGTGGAATACCAACTCCAACATGGGCGGCGTAGTGGGAGTCAGCCTCCTCAATTCTTTACAGAAGAGTGGGCCTGGTTGGCAGCCATCTGCCAGGTCCTTGGAAACTTTGAGGGGTCGACCCAGATGGTGAGCGGGGATGCTGCAATCATTAGCGTCACCATTCCTCTGCTATGCCTCTTGAGAAGTTCCCTGCAAAGCATAAAGGCAGACGCTTTGCACTCTGAAACGGAGGCGGGGGAAGACAGTATGTCGCTGGATAGTCAGAGCACCCTCATGTCGATATCTCAGCGCGTTGAGGAGGAGGGGGGAGGAGCATGAGGAGGAGGGGGAAGAGACAGCTTGGCCCACTGCTAAGGGTACCCATGCTGCTTGCCTGTCATCCTTTCAGCGTGTATGGCCTGAGGAGGAGGAGGAGTATCCTGAAAGCGATCTTCCTAGTGAGGACAGCCATGTGTTGCGTACAGGTACCATGGCACACATGGCTGACTTCATGTTAGGATACCTTTCTCGAGACCCTCGCGTTACACGCATTCTGGCCACTACGGATTACTGGGTGTACACACTGCTCGACCCACGGTATAAGGAGGACCTTTCCACTCTCATACCCGAAGAGGAAAGGGGTTCGAGAGTGATGCTATACCACAGGACCCTGGCGGACAAACTGATGGTAACATTCCCATCCGACAGCGCTAGTGGCAGAAGGTGCAGTTCCGAGGGCCAGGTAGCAGGAGAGGCGCAGAGATCAGGCAGCATGTACAGCGCAGGCAGGGGAACATTCTCCAAGGCCTTTGCCAGCTTTATGGCTCCCCAGCAAGACTGTGTCACCGCTCCCCAGTCAAGGCTGAGTCGGCGGGAGCACTGTAAAAGGATGGTGGGGGAGTACGTAGCCGATCGCACGACCGTCCTCCGTGACGCCTCTGCCCCCTACAACTACTGGGTGTCGAAGCTTGACACGTGGCCTGAACTCGCGCTGTATGCCCTGGAGGTGCTTGCTTATCCTGCGGCTAGCGTCTTGTCAGAGAGGGTGTTTAGTGCCGCTGGGGGAATCATCACAGATAAGCGTACCCGCCTGCCAACCGACAGTGCCGACAGGCTTACACTCATCACGATGAACAAAGCCTGGATTTCCCCAGACTTCTCTTCTCCACCAGCGGACAGCAGCGATACCTAAACAATACGTAGGCTGCACCCGCGGATGGAAGCATCGTTCTCTATCACCATCAAACACGGGGACCTTTTTGCCTCATCAATCTGTGTATTCTATTCATCCTCCTCCTCCTGCTCCTCCTCTTGAAACCTGACGTAATCACGCCGAACGGGCAATTTTTCTTAGGCCCACAAGGCTCAGTCATATAATTTTTGTAAACAATTTTTATACGTTTCAATGCTCATTAAAGCGTTGAAACTTGCACCTGAACCAATTTTAATTTTAACTGGGCTGCCTCCAGGCCTAGTTACCAATTAAGCCACATTAACCAAAGCGATTAATGGGTTTCACCTGCCCTCTTGGTTGGGCATGGGCAATTTTTCTGACGTACATTAGTACTGTTGGTACACCAATTTTTTTGGGCCCTCGCCTACAGTGTAATCCAATTAATTTTTTGCCCACCTGCATTAAAGCTGACGTTACGTTACATCAGCTGTGCTGGGCACTGCAATGGGATATATTTATGTACCGCCAGTGGCTTCCTGGGACCCACCCATGCTGTGGGTCCACATGGACTTCCCATTAGGGAGATGTACGTGCCTGTGTATACTTATAAAAAACACGAGCCTCACTGGGACATGCAGTTTGGGCCGAAGCCCACCTGCATTTAATCGGACGTTACCTCAGCTGTGATGGGCACTGCAATGGGATACATTTATGTACAGCCGGTGGGTTCCAGGGAGCCACCCATGCTATGGGTGCACACGGATTTCCCATTGCGGAGTTGTACCTGCCTGTGACTATTTATAAAAAACCGCAGTCTGACTGGGGCATGCAGACACCTTGACAGAATGAATAGTGTGTGGCACATAGGTTCCCCATTGCTATGCCCACGTGTGCAGCTCCTGATGGTGGTGGCACAGGATTATATTTCTCATTGCTTCTGTACAGCATTGTGGGCTATCGTCCTGCCCCTTTTAAAGAGGGTCGCTGCCTAGCCGTGCCAACCCTCTGCAGTGTGTGCCTGCGGTTCCTCCTCATGGCAGACGCACTTATAAATAGACATGAGTGTGGCGTGGCATGAGGGCAGCTGAAGGCTGCGCAGGGACACTTTGGTGTGTGCTGTGGACACTGGGACGTGCGGGGGGGGGGGGGTTGGGCAGCATGTAACCCAGGAGAAGTGGCAGCGGAGTGTCATGCAGGCAGTGATTGTGCTTTGTTGGAGGTAGTGTGGTGCTTAGCTAAGGTATGCATTGCTAATGAGGGCTTTTCAGAAGTAAAAATTGTTGGGGGGGGGGGGGGCACTCTTGCCGCTATTGTGGCTTAATAGTGGGACCTGGGAACTTGAGATGCAGCCCAACATGTAGCCCCTCGCCTGCCCTATCCGTTGCTGTGTCGTTCCCATCACTTTCTTGAATTGCCCAGTTTTCACAAATGGAAACCTTAGCGAGCATCGGCGATATACAAAAATGCTCGGGTCGCCCATTGACTTCAATGGGGTTCGTTATTCGAAACGAACCCTCGAGCATCGCGAAATTTTCGTCCCGAGTAACGAGCACCCGAGCATTTTGGTGCTCGCTCATCTCTAATTCTAATATAATGCGCAGTTCCCATTGTTTTTTTCCCCTCACTTTTGTGGAGTTTTTTTGGGTTCATTGTCTTATTTATGTATTTTTTAAACTCGGCAATCATTTTTTCCCTATCCATTTCTCTACAGGCCTGGAAAAACACAGGGAACAAAAACCCTGCTTGAAGGAAAAGACATACCACCTTAAAATTTGGGGGCAAATATGGAATGTGCCAAAATCTAACAAATGCATAGATAGTTTCCCCTTAGGTGTAAAGGAGGCTAGGGCTACACAATGACTGTCTATGAGACAAGTTGCACCAGAGACTTCAGTATTGCCATGCTACATTGAAACGTCATTGTGTTGCATCTTACAAGTTCCCACAACCCAACAATTGCAAGAAATGTAGCAAGTTCGGAATTCTTAGGATGGTTGGGTGACAGAAACCTGCAAGTCACAATGCAACCCCATTTCTTTACATTAGGTTGCGATGTGGCATGCCGATACTTGAGTCTTTGGCCATACAACAGTTGCCATGGCCAAAGATGCTACGTAGCCTTGGCTTAAAAGAGATTCTATACATTAATTTGAAAACAAAATCTCACACTGCTATAGGCTGAAACGGGGCGATACCCTGGAACGGTTGGTTACTGCCAAACTGTGCACGACTCCCTTAAGTTCTTTATACCTTATTGCCACAATGTCATTCACATCACATTTTTACAAATATAACTTTAGCTAGAAAACCCAAGTATTGGTGGCATATCGAGATTCCATTACTATGTAATTTGCTGGGTTTGAAAACTACCAGTGTTTAGAATGATCTATGAAACAGAAAACGTGCGCCAACATGCCGTGATAATGTGATTGGATGGCGCCGCTCACTGTTTGGTAACTGACCTGTCCAAGGTGCCATTCTGGTACAAAAATGTATTTCCTAGTAAATGTGAATCCTCAACACATCTGGTTTACGGTCTGAGTAGTGCCAGCTTTACCCTCCCATCTCTCGAATCCTAATCTAATGTCCAAATGCAGGAGCCTCACCACTTTCATTGTTTGGCGGGCAGTGGGACTATCAGGAGTTACAATACCACCCCATTAAAGTGAAAGAGAACACGCTGCAATTCCAACACAACACTGGGTTCACACAGGGCGAATTTGCTGCGGTTTTGCTGCAGAAAGAAATGCTTCTGCGGCAAAACCGCTTCAAAGGTTAATTTTGGCTTGCGGATTTTCCTGCGTTTTTTTCCGCAGCGTTTTTTACTTTTTGCTGCGGATTTTGCTGCGTCCATAGAGGTCTATGGACAAAAAAAGCGCTGCGGAAAAGACAGAAGAATGGACATGCTGCATCTGTGAAAACCGCGCCGCAGTTGCTTTTTCACACTGCTGCTGTGCGGAAAAAATCCGCCCTGTGAGAACAGCTGTTTTGCAAAACTCATTTGTGCTACATTGCACTGCAAACGCAGCGGTTTTGTCGCAGTGCGGATATGCAACGGCAATCCGCTGCAAAACCGCAGCAAATCCGCCCTGTGTAAACCCAGGCTAAGTCAGCAGAGTAGTGTTTTTGGAAAGTAGCAAAAAGGTGTCACTCAGATATTATTGTGCCATCAATGCTCATGGAAAGAAAACCATTTTAACAATAATTGGTAAAAGTCATTTAAAATAATGGTAATTATTAAAATTAATTTTAAGATTCTCAGACTTGGTAGCTCGTGATGAAATACTTCAGCTGCTCCAAGACTGATAGTGATCTTTCCATCTTTACGCCTTGGGTCAATTATTCCTCACATCTGGGATAAACAGACTAATTGGGTTTAGTTGTCAAAAACGAGACAATTCATGTGTCTTGCATAATCTCTACAGACAAGTTATGGCTTTAATAAGACACTTAAACGCTGGTTCCAGTTGGACCACGAGATTCAGTATTGGGAGTAATGTTGTGCAGACCTTTCACACGCATACGCCCCATACAACTAGAAAAAACAAACTTTTCTAGAATATGATTGGCAGGCCTGGTAGCTAGAATTGCACATAAAGCTTAAGAATGTGACATGTATTAAAGAGCCAATCAAAATTATAAAATGGGATTAAGAGTTGAACTAGGGGGTCACCTCTGTATACTATAAAAGCCAATTACTACTAGAGTAGAAATGAAATGTATAATTGGGTATTATCTGGATATTGAGTTTATAGTGCCAACTAATTAGTTACAGTGTCGGAAAAATTTGTATAGAAGAATAGATCAAGACATTTAAAAAATAATTTTGAGGTTACGGTCCACCTCTATACATAGGGCTAGTAATTATTACATGCATGTCATACACAGCACTGCTACATGTACATGACATACAGCTCTGCTACATACATTCTTCATGCAACAGGGATCAAAAGCAGCACAGCAAAGTGCTGATCACCCCCAATCATGTGACCCCTGGACTCCTCCCAGAGGTGAATGATCACACCATTGTGACACCATCACAGTTGCTGTAAGCAGAGGCATAACTTGAAGCTCCTGGGCCCCAATGCAAAATCTGGAACGGGGCCCCCAACTATAATGCTTTATTCATAGTACTGGGCTCCCTATATGGAAAAGAGAGGCCTAATGGGCCCCCCAAGACTCCTGGGCCCGGATGCAACTGCATCCCCTGCACCCTCTATAGTTACGCCCCTGGCTGTAAGCACACAGCTGCTGTAGGTGTTCATTAGTATTCCATCCCCTACAAACCCCCTGCGGCCTCAGTTACTATGGAATACTAACGAACACCCAGCCGGACAACAGCCACGTGCTTACAGGACCTGTGATGACGTCACCGTTATGTGATTGGGGGTGGAGCAGGTAACTCACTCGGGATGAAGGATCTTTGATGACATAACTGTCATGTGATCAGGGTCGGAGCATGTAACTCACACACAGACGGACAGGTGGTCGTTAGTAGCTTGATTGCTTCTAGCAGGATTGTGGTAAACATACTACTCCTGCCACAGACTGGCAGTTTTCCGAACAATACCAATGTTAGCTTGTCCAATCTATGTCAAACGATTGACTATGATTTTATACACAGAACCTCCTGGTCCGAAATACAGAAACTAGACCTGAGCTGACAATAGCAACTCTTGCACGAGATGCAGCAAAAAATGCGCCAGTACTCCGAGGGTCCCATTGGACTGTCACTGCAAATTTACAGTGTAAAGAGACTATGCTAAATATCACATTACATGTTCATACAAAGCATTTTTTATATCTCCATACTATGTGGCTTGGTCCAGTAACCAGATAGCCATGATCTGTGGATTGTGTTTAAGTGCTGGGTAGGTAAGCTAGTAAAGCAGTTGCCTGGGACATTTACGACTGATGACCTATCCTCATGATAGTCATCAACAGTTAATCGGTCAGGGTCCAACCCCCTCAGGATCCTAGTTGATCAGCTGATCTCCAGACCCAATGCTGGTGGCCTGGTTTGGAAGCTGTGTCTGCAGTACCAACTTGGGCTACTGGAATACGGACAGTGCTATCTGCTTCCAGCATTGTATACACCAATAGCACGTCTGGGGAATCAGGCGATTGGCAGGGATCCAGAACGATGGACTCCCACCCCACTCCCCCACAATAACTATTGATAACCTATCTTCACCATAGGTTGCACTGGCCTACAAAGTAAACCTCTTTCTTTCACAAGAATATGTAATGGCGATTCTAGTAGTATTTCACCTCCTAAATTCAAATATGTTGTAAGAATTTTTCCAGCAGGAGGTTTTTTTGTGACACACATTTAAAGTTTTATAAAATTAGTATTTATGTAAGTCACCATTATGTGAAATAAAGTTTACCTAGAAAGTTTTTCATGATTGATGGAAATATTTTGCTTCTCGGATGTCTTTTAATTTACCAACATCGCAGCTACAACAGGGGCGTTTTTTTTGCGGGACGAGCTGTATTGCGTAATTGTACCATTTAACATATCATAATAGATTGGAAAATTTTTTTAAAATTATAAAACGGGGGAAATGGAAGACGCAATAGTGCTGTTTTTGAGGGGCCTTTGTCCCTACAACATCTGCAGTGTAGCAAAAATGATAGGTTATCTTTATTCTGTAGGTCTGTACAATTACGGGGCTATCAAATTTATATACAGTATACACTCGGGTATAAGCTGACCCGCGTGTAAGCTGAGGCACCTAATTTTACCACAAAAAAAACTGATTACTAGGTGCCTCGAGCATAAGCCTAGTGTATGAATCTATCACAGCCGGCGCTCGATCATTCACAGCCATTCAGTGAATGACATCACTGAATGGCTGTGATTGGTTCATTGAGCGCCAGGTGTGATTGGCTGGCGCTCGATGCAATCACAGTGCTTACTTGCTGACGGCGAAGGAATTCAAAGCCGAGCAGAGAGATGACAGCAGGGAGGATTAGAGAGCAGCTTGTCGCACCGCCGGGGAGACCATCGCATCGGGAACACAGATGCCGGCTGGGAGGCGAGTATTGTAGGTTTTTTTTTACCTAGTCCCTTACTCGAGTATAAGCTGGGGCGGACTTTTTCAGCATAAAAAATGTGCTGAAAAAGTCGGCTTATGCTCGAGTATGTATGGTAGCTTTCTTTATGTAGTACTACTGAAAAAAAAATTAATACTTTTCTTTAAAAAAAAAAAATAAATAAATAAATAGCTTTCTGTTGTCATAACTTTTTTTTTTGTCAGCGTGTGAGGGTTTTTTTTTTCTATCCCCAAGGTGACCTGTAGTTTTTATTGATACGATTTTGGGGTACATATGACTTTTTGACCTTTTTTCTTTATTTTTATACTCTCACATCTGTGAACTGTCTCACCAATTTAGCAAGAGTGGTCCCTTAAAGGGGTTATCTCATCAAAAATATTTAGCACATACCGACAGGATAGATGATAAATGTACTATTGCTGGGAATCTGACTACAAGGACTCTTCGTGATCACAAGAATGGTACACCCTCAATCCCTCTAGTGAATGAAGCAGTAGTGTGCGCGTTTGACCACCGCTCTCACCACTAACACAGTAACATAGTATGTAAGGCTAACAAAAAGACATATGTCCATCCAGTTCAGTCTATTATCCCCCATTGTTGATCCAGAAGAAAACAAAAGAAACCCCCCAATGAGGTAGAAGCCAATTTTCCTCATTTAACGAAAAAAAAATAATTCCTTCCTGACTCTAATCTGGCAATCAAAATAATTCACTGGATCACCGACCCTTCTGAAGTGATTAATGATTATAACATAATATTGTATCGTTCAAGAAAAGCATCCAGGCCCCTCTTGTACTCTGTTAGTGATTTTGCCATCACCATCGTCAGGCACGGAGTTCCATAGCCTCAGTGCTCTTACAGCCAAGATGTGCTCGGTTAACTCCAAATTCAATAGAAGTAAGTTAATGAAATCCTAGCAAATGAACCCCCAACAATCACATATTTATCGCCTATCCAGTAATCGGTTAGTTTTTTTGTGGGATAACCCCTTTAACCAGTGATAAGTAGCAGAAGTGATAGGTTTACGGCCTTACAGGGAGGTTCAGCTTCGCAGCATCGACAGGCAGTTGGAATGGCCAGGAAAAGTCGTGTTTCCATAATGTTTTCAACACCACCTTCTCCAGGTACTGAAGCTGGTTAGTCAGACGTCCGGTTTTCTTGCGATTAATGTATTCTGGCGGAGGCGGATTAACAATTGGTGACTGCAACTGTCTGCTCGACATAATGGTACATCAAGGTTACTTCATGGGTACACATTCACCTGGAAGAAACAGACATAAGTGTAAATATAAGGGCATGCTATAATACCTGTAGTGGTATTATGTATTGTAAGGTCATGTAGTGAATGCCTAGTATATAAGCACATAGAAGCAGTAGTGTGCTGCCTATAGAGGCAACCATGCGACTGCTATGGGGCCCTGCTTCTTTATTTGTGTAACCTTTATCCCCCAAATCACTGTCCGACAGTGAAAATGTTCTTCCATACTCTCACACCGACACCAGCTGGAGTGCTCTGTGCACCATTTGACTCCTCCCATCCCTGCTGTCTGTGTGCGGGAGACTGGGGGAGGAGTCAGATCAGAGGAGTAACTATAGAGGGTGCAGGGGATGCGGTTGCACCCGGGCCCAGGAGCCTTAGTACTGTGGTACTTTTCACTTGTAACCCTAAAGATAAGGGATATCTGCCTACTGTCCAGTTGGTAAGTAATAGGCGCACCCTAGTAGCCTTTACCAGCTTACTTTACACACGGTCGGCAACTGTAACAGGGAATATATATTAATACTTTTATATGTCGGCATCGTGTAGCTACATACCATTGTGGATACATATATATAGTTATGAGACTTCCATATGCCCTCCATGGTTACATACACGCCCGCAGAGGACTGCTTCTTGAGCACAGCCCCTCCCTGCTGTTTACCTGGAGGATTGCAGTTGCACAGTGCCAGTTACAACAGTAGCGTGCGGCCCGGCACGTTTCTATAGTGATGACAAGCCCACCTGGTAGAGGAACATGTTAGAATGGCGCCAGGCGGTGCTGCGCACGATGGGGTGACGTTTTCTTTGGTTGCGCTATTCGTCAGTACAGTGAATGCAGCAAACGTCCGGATCTACCGCAGCCACACACAGCAACAGCTGCAGCTCTGTCGGCAGGGTTGGGTTTTTGGGGTTTTTTCCCTCCGTTTTTGTTTTTTTCTACCCCCTACATACAATATATATATATATATATATATATATATATATATATATATATACAGCCGGGCCCCTGCTGCAACAGT
Organism: Eleutherodactylus coqui; assembly: GCF_035609145.1. Taxonomy (NCBI): domain Eukaryota; kingdom Metazoa; phylum Chordata; class Amphibia; order Anura; family Eleutherodactylidae; genus Eleutherodactylus; species Eleutherodactylus coqui. The sequence continues at coordinate 259,820,566 of NC_089839.1, read as the reverse complement.
AGGGATCAGCGAATCCTGATGTTAACCCCTTACATGCAATCAGTCATTGTTGATTGCAGCATGTAAAGCATTCACAAAGGGAGGGTGCTCCTTCTGCGACGTCATCAGCCATCCACCATGTAATCAAGGAGGGCCGAGGGGTTGCCATGGTAACCGTACACCAGACAATGGCATCCTTATCAGCCATGCCCTCTGATTGCTATAGAAATTAATGCATTACAGTCAAACTATCAGTATGATCATAGCATCGCAGGTTCAAGTTCCCAACAGGGACATAAAAGGAGTAAAATAAATAAAAATTATATATACACATTTTTTTAAAACCCATGTACGTATAATAAAGTAAAAAAAAAAAAACGGCAAAAAAACATTGCAAAAAGAGAACACCGCTATGTGCGCTCTTTCACCTCATAGTAAGGGCACCTTCACAAAGCCGCGCGATGCAAGAGTGAGTGAAAACGCAGAATTATGAAACCAGTGATTTTCAAAGGTTCCCTTCACATCTGCGGCGGTTTCACTCATGCGATGTTGCGAGATAGTAAATCGCACCATATCCTTTTTTTTTTACCCCCTTGTTTTTCTATGAAACCTTTTTATCGCATCGCAAAACACAAACTTGCATTTTTTGTGCGATGGGTATTTCACATTAGAAAGTCCTATTGACTTTTGCGTTTAAAAAAAAAAAAAAAAAAAAAGAAGATCAAGCCAAAAATCGTGTGGGGAAAAAAAAAAGGGAGAAAAATCACAAGTGGCAGCGATGTTTATGCATCAAAAAGCACCGCTGATGCTCAAACATCTCGTGAACATAATTGTGATTTTGCTGCGACGAGATCTTGATCGTTACTACTGTAACGACCTGAACAATAGTCTGAACACACTTTTTATCCTGCAGGGCAGAGAGCTCCAACAATGGAGAATAAAAAAAAGTTATGTGGGTGCGGAGGGCAGGCGAGACCGCACAAGAGCACAGCAAACGTAGAGATAGCGAGGGCGACCTCGCCCCATACAACTATATATCCATCTGCTCAGCTCTAGACCCTGATGCCTGCAGTTTGGACACCATGTTCGGGCTGACAGACCCTTTATTGCAGCATTTTGGGCCCCACGTTCTCTAGAAGCGGCTAGACTGCACAGCGGAGACCTCCAGGGTGCCCCAGGTAATCAGGTGAGAGGGAAGAGGTTTTCCCCGCGGTGGCCCTTTAAACTGTGGCTGAACTAGAGACATTATTTGCTGCTAATAAACACCCTCTTACAGATAAACCCTGCGGCCTTATACACAGTGCAGTAGTTACAGCAGTATATGTAATCCCCCTATATAAGAAGATGGGACTGCAGCCATACAACCTCCGTCTGCAGACACCAGTCAACGTGTGTCAGCCTCAGCCTGTCCCCAGGTAAGATTTGTCCCACCTGCAGAGGGCCGGGGGAAAACTACTGCTTATTATCTCTTAAAGTGGTAGTCACATCTCATCCTGCCCTTCATGGCCAAGATTAGAATACCCATGTGTATGTGCCATTAGTCCAGGCCAAGGATTACAGAAACAGGTGTGGCGGCTGTTCCACACTGTTTCTATAACTCCCATGGAAGTGAATGAGAGTTCACTTCTATGAACTATGGAAACAGAGTGGCATAGCCATCTCGGCCATTTCTGTAATTCCTGGCCAAAGAGTTATGGAAATGGTAGCGCAGTGAGCTTCATCATATCGTATCTAATCTTGCTGTGCTACACAGTTTCCGTAACTCCGGACCACCGCATACAGCCGGGGCGAGCTGCTCGAGACAAATGGGATACAGAGTTGGCTATGCAGCTTTAAATGGACGCATTAGCTTGCATTTTTGCCCATGCAAAATAAACTGGCGCAACACGCAGAGAATAGAACCTATGGATATGAATGGGTACGTTCTCATTTCCTGCGTATTTGCTCACCATGGATCCTCCAGTCCTGAGGGACCCCCAACAGGTCATGTTTTCAGTGTATCCTATAGTAAGAACACCTGTGGCAATGTCTGAGGCACTGACAATAATTACATCACCTGTGCAACACTGAGGAAATCCTGAAGACCAGACCAGACCTGCTAGGGGTCCCTGAGGACTGAAGTTGGGAAGCACTGCCCCCTGTAGGTAATGTGCTTTCATGAGTTAACTCCTTTAACTTTTCATTCTTAACCCTTTGCATACTCAGGACAACCTGGATGTCTCTGGGGGTTAGTGGAACAATTAAAGCTCAGGTTATATCTTGTTGATGACATATGTTCAGCGCTGGATGCAAAGCCCTTACAAATATTTTTTTTTGCTGCTGCCAACTGTAGAGGAACGCACAGCAGTCCTTTCCTATAAAGTAATAAAAAACTACTTATGTTCATAAGCCTGCTTGATGGATACCAAGAGGAGGACACTCTTTTGACATCTGTTGAGTTTATATAGTCTAAAGGGTCTTCCTTTCTGTCTGACTCTCAGGACCCCCACAGATCAGCTGTTTTATCATGCATTGAGCTGATTTCAGCAGGAAGCAGACAGCTCCATTCTCATTCTCCATTCTCAGTGGCCTTACTCGGTATTGCAGACAAAATTCCCATTTATTTCAGTGAGAACTTTATCTGTAATACCAAACCTGGCCACTGCAATGAGAATGGAGCTGCCTGCTTCCTGCAGAAATCAGCTCAGTGCAGAAGCACCATAGCTCAGCACACGGCTGATCGGTGGAAGTTCCAGTCAGCAGACCCCTCCTAATCCGCTTCTGATGGCCTATCCTATGGATAGGTCATTGACCGTTTACAACTGGACAACCCCCCCGTTTCAAGCAATATACTTGTGAATATATCCAGTGACCACCTGGCAGGTATGCATATATTAAAGTTCTATTTTGTGGATTCTGTTATGGGGTCTGTTGAGATGAAAACAGATACTAGTGTAATTAGGGGACATTGAGCGCCATCTTGCCATTACTCCATTTACTGAACTCCCAACTATTAAGTGGAGTTGAATCTTGCCACCAAGTTTAGAGTAAGCACTGCTTAGGCTGACTTTACGTGAGCGTATAACGCTCGTATATGATGCCAGTTGTTCCATAAGCTAACCTTATGCAGTCCGTGTGTCCGTTTATTTCTCTATATCATCCATTTTTCATGTCCGCAAAAAGAAAAAAACTGAAACAGGTCCTAATTTATCTTTTTTCTGCACGTCTTAGGCTCAATGTCCACGGGCGGATCTGATCTGTGGAATCACCCGTGCAGAAGATCCGCAAATCAGGCTGCCCATAGGGATACATGGGCATCTGCAAGTGAAATAAGGCATGCAAATTTGATTTGCGAATCTTTTGGTCCAGAAAAAAAAAATCGCAGCATGCTTCATTTCACTGCGGATCCCGCACGGACGGCTTCCATTGAAGTTAATGGAAGCCGTCCAATTTGAGGCGCGTCCGCAATTCCACGGGAATGCAGGAGTTTAAAAAAAACTCCACTGTGTATGTGCGGCTTACTGCACGCATCTGCAGTGAAGAAAAGAGAAGACCCGGACGGGTAAATGAATCCCGCAGTGTCCTTGGCTGTGGGAAGGGTCAGATTCTGTTGCGGGCTTCTGCATGCAGAATCCGATTCGTCCATGGACAAGAGGCCTAAGGAGGCTTCATAGGGAAACATGCGAGATAAAAAATTGCACATCGCAAAAAGAGAGAGCATGCCGTGATTTTTTTCTCTTACTACATTGCGTCAGTAAAAAAACATCACTTAGTCAAGGAAACCATTGAAAAGCGTGGGATTCAGACCTCTTTCATGTGAGCGACAGCAATATCGCCACGAGAAAATCACAGCGATATCGCATCTGTGTTCTTTGCAAAATCGCTGCATTTTCTCACAGCGATATCGCGACTTTGTAGCGCTCTTTTGCTGGGATTTGGGGGGGGGTGCTTGAAATATAAGCCAAACCCCGAAAAAATTTAAAAAACACAATGCATCACCTAACAGGCACTGCCTGCTCAGCCGCACTTCTCCTCGCAGGTCCCCAGCACACTTGCTTGTAGTTTTCTCCTGGCGTTTCCTGGTCAGGGGATCAAAAACCCCGCCTCAAGGAAGCGCTGACTCTGATTGGCTGAGCTGCAGTGTTCGAGAACCAATCACTGCAGCGCTCGATGAACCAATCACAGCGATTCAATGCGATGGCTGTAATTGGTTCATCAAGCGCTGCAGTGATTGGCTGCGCAGCAGTGCTCGAGTACGAATCAGAGCCAGCGCTTCCCGGACCTTTAACCCTTTAAGGACTGTCCCACTTTTTTTACCATTTTTGTTTTTTCTCCCCCCCCCCCTTTTAAAAAATCATAACTCTTTTATTTATCCATCCACGTAGCTGCATGAGGGCTTGTTTTTTGCGGGACGAGTGTATTTTTCAATGGTACTATTTAATGTACCATGTAATGTACTGAAAAACTTTTAAAAAATTCTTAGTGGAGTGAAATGGAAAAAAACGTAAGTTCTGCCATCTTTGGGTGCGTCTTGTTTGTACGGCGTACACACAGCAACAAAAATGACCTGATAACTTCATCCTAAGGATGCATTCAGACGATCGTATATATCGGCTGGGTATTGACGCCCAGCCGATATACGGCGTCCCTCTCTGCATGGGGAGGAAGCTGGAAGAGACGGGAGCAGTGCACTGAACTCCCCCTTCCTCACCACTATTTGCAATGGGAGGGGGTGGAACAGGGCGGAGCTACGTCTGGGAACTTAGCCCCACCCTGTTCCACCCCCTCCCATTGCAAATAGTGACGAGGGGTGGAGAGGAGGCGGGAGCTCAGTGCACTGCTCCCGGGTCTTCCAGCTTCCTCCCCCTGCAGACAGGGACGCCGTATATCGGCTGGGCATAAAAACCCAGCCGATATACGGTCGTCTGAATGCACCCTAAGGGTCAGTACGAATACTACTATACGATACGAGATTTATATATATTTTTTTTTGCTGTACTTATTTTCTCTCGCCATCTTCTGACAGCAATAGCTTTTTTATTTTTCCATCGACATAGTTGTGAGAGGGCTCATTTTGTGCAGGACGTCCTGTAGTTTCCGTTGTTTCCTTTCTAGAGTATATACAACTTTTTGATAGCTTTTTATTACATTTTTACTTGGAGACAAGGTGACCAAAAAAGTGCAATTCTGGCGTTTTAAATTTTTTTTCTTCTGACTTTTATCATGCGGGGTAAATAATCTGTTACCTTGATAGATCAGACTTTTACAGACGCAGCGATATCAAATATCTAGTTTTGTTTTATTATTTAGATTCTATTATAAATATGGCAAAAGTGCTTTTTTTTCAAACTTTTATTACCTTTTTTTTGAAAAATTATTAGAACGTTTTTAAACTTAATTTTTACTTTTGCAGTGCTTTGATCGCTCCTGCAGTATGATGTGATGCCATAGCATTACATCATACTGCGATTGGACAGGCATTCTATCAAGCCATGCCTCGGACATGGCTTGATGGGCATTCTGCTAAGACATCCCTGGGGCCTTTCTGAAGCCCCCCCTGGCCGCTATGACACCTTCATGGCTGCCTGCAATCTCATCGCGGGGAGCCGTACGGGACCCTGGAACATCGCCCGGGGGATTTGAATGCTGCTGTCACAATTGACAGCACCAATTAAAGGGTTAATAGCTCCGATGAGCCACACGGCTTATCGGAGCTGTTGCTGCGCGATCTTCCTTCATACATACCCCGATGCTGCATGACGTAACCTTATGTCCGTGGTTGTTAAGGTGTTAATGCCAAGTTGTAAGGTAAGAGTTCTATGTTAGGCTACATGCACACAGGCGAGCACGATATTCAGCTGAGAAACTCGCCCCGATATCACGCTTGCCAATGTGTGATTTGCAAGGTGATGCAAAGCGTTTTTGATTAAAAAATAGCATCCCTTGTTAAAATTGCGATCCTCATGCCAATGGGAAATATCACATCGTACTCACATGCACATCACACGGTATGCGAGTGCCATGCAGTGCCTTTCAAGGTTCCATTGAAAACACAGGGCGAGGCGTTCCGTGGGAACACCCGGAGATAGAACGTGCCGTGATATTGTTTTTTTCCCCTTTGATTGTGTGATTACATCCATTCAAAAAATGGATTCCATACCCGTGGGAGTTCTGTGCGCATTGCATGAAATTTGCGCGAAAATATTGTCTCTGTGAATAAACCCATGGAGTACGTTCAGAAGCGATGAAGACTTTCCGCTGCGTGTATTGTACGTTATATTAATGCAGGATTTCGGTACTGGAACCAAAAAAAAAAATCTGTGCAAAATCTGCAACGTCTGAACTTGACCTTAGACTTCGGTGTACTATAAAAGAGAAGCCCCGCTGTGAAGTGTATCATAGAAGACTTTATAGCTTGTTTAATATGAGATTAAAATGAAATTGTATGTTTTATTATAAGACACTGAGTAAGTGGCGGAGGGCCAGAGATATACTGGACGTCTTGATTTAGTCTGCCTTATTTTATTGGCTCTCCACCTCGCAGCTGTGGAAATGAGAAGGAGCTGATCGGATCTGCAGCTCTGGAATGAACGCTCCTAAAGTTCTGCTTCTATTCTCCAGTGATTCCCACAACGGGAATTAAAACCTTTTCATTAAGCGGAGTATAAAGTATTACTTTCAGTAGGTGAAGCTCAGCAGTGCGATGTCTTCTGTATATACTGATGTATTTACATACGTGTGTCCCCTTATCTAGCTCCCCCTGCCAGTAGCCTTCCCATTCTTACGTAGTGACTCCAGAGCTGCGCTCCGTTACACGCTTCGGTTATAGTGGCTGTTTTGATATCCTGCCCTGTTTAACAAGTTATATTAATAGCAGATGTGCTTCCTTTCTTCGGTGGAATATTCAGAAAAACATGTTAGAAGGTCCCAGCTAGGACTGCCTTCACACCGCCAAAAGAATTTGCACGAGATTTCTGTGTTGCAAGACGCACGGATATGAACCCCAGTCTCTTGAATGAAGTGATATGTGGGAGCGAAAACAATCGCTGCATTTCCTATCTCTTCGTGTTTCTCGGAATGCATTGCCCATCGGGTGGATTCAGACGACCGTATATCGGCTGGGTTTTCACGCCGAGCCGATATACGGTGTCCTCATCTGCAGGGGGGGAGGATGGAAGAGTCAGGAGTAGGAACTGAGCTCCCGCCCCCTCCTTGCCTCCTCTCTGCCCCTCTGCACTATTTGCAATGAAAGGAGGCGGGGCGGGGGCAGGGCTAAATTATGAGAATTAGCCCAGCCCTTGTCCCGCCTCTCCTCATTGAAAATAGTGCAAAGGGGCGGAGAGGAGGCAGAGAGGGGGCGGGAGCTCAGAGCACTGCTACTGGCTCTTCCAGCCTCCCCCCCTGCAGAGAGAGACGCCGTATATCGGCTGGGCGTGAAAACCTGGCCGATATACAGTCGTCTGAATCCAGCCATCAACTGTGATGCAAGATTTCTCATAGAAAACAATGGGAAACGCCAATTTTTGCCGCTTCGGAAGATCGCTACTTTACTGAGGTAATGAAAAAGAGTTTTTGACAGAAAAACGCCTTGCATCGGTGTGAATGCACAGTCTGGCGAGCGCGATATCCAGCCAAATGTGTGTGTGTGTGTGTAGGCAGCCTAAGGTCAGAACCCTGCGGTAAGGCCACCTTCACACAAGTATACACGCATTTGTTTTTTCGCGTGCACATCAGCATACTTTACCATACTTTTAGCACCCACAAGGCATGCTAATTTGCGCACAGCAAAAAAAAAAGCACTAGTCAAAAAAAGCCTTTTGCCATATTTATAATAAAGAAAAAATCTAAAGAAAAAGAACCCCCAAAACATAATTGGTATCGCTGCATCCGTCAAAGTCCGATCTATCGATGTAACGCATTATTTACCCCGCAGCGCGAGAAAAAAAAATACACATTAGAATTGCGCTTTTTTGGTCACCCCGTCTCCTAGAAAAAATGTAATAAAAAGCAATCAAAAAGTTTTTTGTACTGCAAAATGGTACCAATAGAAACCAGAACCAAAATGGTACCGTGCACCACGATGTCGATGGAGAAATAAAAAAGTCATGGCGGCAGAAAATATATATATATTTTTTTTTTTCTAAAAATATTTTATTTTTTAAAAGTAGCACAGCAAAAAATAACCCAACTATATAAATTTGGAATTGTAGTAATCGTACGGACCTATAGAATAAAGTTATGTCATTTTTGCTGCAGTGTGTACGCCGTAGAAACAAGACGCACTGCAAAGATGGCGGAATTGTGCTTTTTTTTTTTCATTTCACTTCTTAGTATTTTCAAAAAGTTTTTCAGTACATTATATGGTACATTACATAGCACAACTGAGAAATACAACGTGTCCCGCAAAACAACCCGCAGATATCTACGTGGATGGATAAATAAAAGAGGATTTTTTAAAGTGTGGAGGAAAAACCAAAAAAAGGAAGAAAATTTAAAAACAAGGGTCGGTCCTTAAGGGGTTAATCATGTGGCTCAGTGGGACTGCGGCTTACAGTAACACAGGGGGTGGGCTCGGTGGGACTGCGCCCTCGGTTTACAGTAACACAGGGGGTGTTGGGCATTTTTGCCAATTTTTCTGAATGAGCTGTAAAGTCCACCCCAACATCTGCAAGAAGTGTATACAGGTCTGTATACAGTGTGCCATGGAGGCTCGGATGGGGTCGGCCCTAGCGGTGTGCGAACTGCCTTACTCCTCCGGTATAATGGGGGCGCTGTGTCAGCACAGCAGCTGGCTGGAGATGACTGAGGTTCCTCTGTGCTGCTGGCATATTTCTATATTACTCTCAAGTTCGGCACTAACAACCAATCAGGTTGAATCAGGGAACCAAAACAACCAATCAGGTTGAATCAGGGAACCCAAACAACCAATCAGGTTGCTGGAATGTGAATCAAAACCAATGAGGTTGCTGGAATTGCTCAATAGTACTGAGCTTGAGAGTAAGAGGCTAATATGCGTGCTGCTGTGCACTCTTCAACCCCTACAGGTGAGAAGGACGCAGGACCTTCCGGGACATCACAGTCACGTGATTAAGGTCCTACATCCAACCACTGCAGAGGTCACCACCTCCCAGGAGACAGTACATTCTAGCCGCTGCCCTCCTACAGGTTCTCACATCCTGGCATCTGTGAGGAGAAGGTGAAGCTGGCGCCCCCTATAGGGGAGAGCACTGTGACTGTTTTATATCATATAGCATGCAGAGGATAGGGAGGAGAGCTGTGTGGCTGTTACTATATATGGCAGGAGTACTGCGGCTCTAGTATATGGTGGGGGGGAAGGTACTGAAAAATGACAATTTAGCCTTAAATGGGTTTTACCAGAATTGACTTGCATCACTTAGAGATCCAACAATGGGGTCCTGAGCGACCCTGTCCTCATCACTTCAAGTTCACGGTGCCCCTACCAGTTAAAGCCGCACATTCGCTTTAATCATTCTCCTGTGGGGGGTGCAGTAAGTCAGCAGTGACAAGAAGAGGGGGACACAGGACCCCCCTTTCTCAGGATCAGTGGGGATCCCAGCGGTGAGACCCCACTGATCAGACTATGGATAGGTGATAAGTCTTTTTTGGGATAACCCCTCTATTGGTCCTACTGCTGTACTATAATGTGCTGCACTACTTGCAATGGAAAAGAAGTGTAGTTTCTAAACTAATAACGACCAGCACTCCATTCCGTCTCCTAACTGCGGGGCTGCAGTAACCACACAGTGAGGAGAACGGGGACACGGGACCCCTGTTCTCGAGATCAGTGGGGTCTCAGCAGTGAGACCCCTGATGATCAGTAAGTTATCACCTGTTCTGTGGATAGGGAGTAACTTGAAATATTAAAGGGGTTCTGTCATTATAAAAAAAAAAAACAACTCCCAGTACTTACCTATTCCTCCCCAGGCAGTCTTCCTACAGCATCTTCTCCCCGCCGATCTTCTGTCTCCTGCTGTCCCCCAAGTCCCCTCACCTCCAGCCGGCCGGATCATCTTCTTCCTGTGACGTAACATACATTCTCGTCAGTCTCCTTCTTGCAGGTCGGTGTACCCGGTCACTAGTGATGTAACGTTCATTGCATAGTAGTGAATGGCGAATCCTATGCCGGGCTATTGCCAGGACTGCGTATGTGCGCTATCTTGCCGCGAGTGTTCATATATTATTGCCACAAAGCATCGCGCATGCACACAATCTCGGCAATAGTACAGCATAGGAATAGGTAAGTATAAGAGATGAGCGGGCACCCAAGTGCTCGGGTCCACGTTATTCGAGTCGAGCTTTTCGTAAAATTCGAGAGCTCTACTCCAGTAACAAACCTCATTGACTACAATGGGAGACTCGAACATTTTTGTATGTGGGACGCCGGGTCCCGAGCTTTTTTTTTTTCTTGGTTCATGTTCTCTCTCTCCTCTCTCTCCCTGCCTACCAGACAAAAAATTTGCTAATGAAATGCGCTGCAGCGGGGAGGGGCCAAAACAGGCATGTCACAATGGGGAGAAGCCAAAAATTGGGGCGGGGTCGAACACGGCTTGATGCTCGTTTGAGTAACGAGCACCATTGAGTATGCTAATACTCGAACGAGCATCAAGCTCGCCAGAGTATGTTCGCTCAACTCTAGTAAGTATAGATCTTTTTTTTTCTAAGGACAGAACCCCTTTAAGGACCAGGGTGTCTCAGTCCTAAAGGACCCAACACTTTTTCGAGATTTTATCTATGTGGTGGTTTTACTGCCCTATTTTTTTCTTCAGCTACCAAAGTTTTTTTTGCTGCGTTTTTTTCCCCCTGTGACATATATGGCTATTTTTTTTATATTTTCACTGCCTTTTTATATATTTTTATTTTATCCTGTAATTATTTTTTTTAACTTATTTTTGTAACTATTTTTTTACCATTTATGTTTTCAGTAATGTCATATAAGACCCCTGGGGGTCATTCACATAGTTTTTCTTTTTTTAAATTTAACACTTTTTTCCTGTAGCTGGGGCATCTGTAGTGACAGTAATCACAGACAGAGCTGATCAGGGACTGCAAAGACCCTGCTGCTCTGCTGTAACAGGTAGACCCGGCGGTCACGTGATCGCCGGGTCGAATTGCGAAAGTAACACTTCCGCTTTCTCTCTTTAGTACATAGTGCTCACTGAGTTCTATGTAGCCTGAAAGGAGAAGGCAGAAGTGGTTAAAAACCGCTTCTCCCTTCCTCTTCGGGTCCTCGGCTGTAACTAACAGTCAAAAACCCAACCTGCTCCTGCTTGATTGCAGGAGCTTTAATCCTGCACCATATTTCTACTATCGGTCAGATTAAGGCCTCTTTCACATGGGCGACTGTGATACCGCCACAAGAAAGTTACAGCGATATCTGTGTGCGATATCGGCGCGTTTTCTCGTGGCGATATCGCGACTTTGTAGCGCTCTTTTGCCGAGATTTTGAAATATAAGTCCTACCCTGAAAATAAGCCCTGGCGGCATTAGAAAAAATAATACATCACCTACGAGACTCAGTCTGCTCCGCTGCACGTCTCTTATGCAGCTCCGGCAGACTTGCTTTTAATTTTCACCCAGCGCTTCCTGGTCAGGGGTTCAAAAACCGCACCTCCAGGAAGCGCTGTGTGTAATTGGTTCATCGAACGCTGCAGTGATTGGCTGAGCCGTTGCACTCGAGAAACAATCAGAGCCAGTGCTTCCTGGAGGCTGCATCTACACTTCTCTTTTTCAAAAACCTCGCCTTCAGGAAGCACTTGCTTTGATTAGCTGAGCAGCGGCGCTTGAAAACCAATCACTGCAGCGCTCAATGAACCAATCACAGCCAGCGCTTCCTGGAGTTGCAGTTTTTGAACCCCTGACCAGGAAGCACTGGGTAAAAACCACAAGCAAGTGTACTGGAGCTGCAGAGGAGACGTGCAGCGGAGCGGACCGAGCCTCTTAGGTGATGTATTTTTTTTTATGCAGCTAATGGTTATTTAACGAAAAAACAGTAGGATTTCCTACTGTAAAGTTGCATTGCACCGCATGAAAAACACGTTCATGCAATGCAACACAAAAAAAGGCTCCATAGGGAAACATGGGCTACAAAACATCGCAAGTCGCGGCAATATTCAGCATGGCCTGTTTTTTTTTTTCTTGCAATGTAGCAGCCTACAAAACATCACTAATGTGAAGGAACCCATTGAAAAGCATGGGCTGCACAAACGGTACTCGTGTATCTTGTCTACACCGGAAGCTAGGGGTTTGACAGCCCTTAGCAGGAGGGAACGCCCCTGTCAAGCTCCTAGCTGCCAATTGGCTGCAGTCAACACGCTTTAACATTGCTGGCCGCGGACGATAACACATTGACAGCGGCCAGCAGGCTGTGGAGGGAGACAGGGAGACTAAGCAGCTGTCTGTCGCAGGCTGGCTAGGTGGAAGTGGCCCGTGGTGCTTTCGGTCTGTTCGGCGGAGTGAGAGCGGACCAGCGAGGACACTGCGGAGGCACACACACTTACAGAGCAGCACCCAGCACTGTTCCGATGCCGAGAGGGAAGAGTGACTGGCTGGACACCCGCAGGCTGCCACCGAGAGAGACGAAGGAAAGTTACGAGCCCGTCGGGGAGCAGGGCAGCACAGACTTCCGATATCTGGCGGCTGCAGAGATGCTAGGGTGCCGGGTTCATTATAGGGTGAAGGCAAGAAAGGTGAGCAGAGACATGGAGTGCTGGGTCCGGGGGATAGCCAGGCAAGATAACAGCAGACACACGGGCAAAGGGCAGATCCAAGTACATATCGCATACTGTCAGCAGCAGGGACGGGAGGACCAGCGGGGAAAGTTACTGGCTGCATCAGCCAATCAGCACCTGTGGGCGTCTGCAGCCCTTACCCTGTATTTTAAGCAGGCTAACCCATGTCTTCACCCATTCTTCCAGTGGAGACAAGATACACCAGTACCTGCACATACTATACTTGCAATTTTGCCGCCTGTGTGAAAGCGGTCTAAAGCCCAGGACCAAGCTGTAAATCTAGTTTTTCGTCCTTAAAGGGTTAAAAAAGGGTACCCAATAAGACAGATGATTCCCTCCAATGAGTCATCAGCTGCCTCAACAACAGATTTCAATAGCGACAGCTAATGATGAAGTGGGGAACCTCCTACTATCACTATTTTACTCCCCATTGACTTTTTAATGCCACCGTTTTATTAACCGTAGACCACAGCCCACTGCGATGGTTCCCTCGATTGTTCTTTTTTCATCATTTCATTTGTATGCCTTCACTTGACATCAGATTCTCTGATAATAAAAAATGTGAATGTAATCATATGTGAATGCTGGTTAGACCAGAAGAATGCAGTGGCTTCATCGACACTTCTCAGTTTTCGGAGCGTGTGCTCATAATACTTGGCATTTCCACTAGGCAGCAAATTATGCTTTAGTTTGACAAGTTTACTCAATGATTAATTTTGCAGATCTCCCTGAGATAATTCAGATTATTTTCTGCTGGGCAAGCATCTTGTTTCCATAATACCAGGGATCGAATTTGGAGATTATACAATATTTCAGCAGCTCAGATTGAAAGTTCTTAGAATTTTGGCAGACGATAGTGTCTTTACTAGGGATGCAAATTACAAATGTTCTGCTCCTTCACCAGGAATAAAACCAATATCACAGCTGTTTAGGTATTTAACTTTTTTTGCCTTTATAAAAATGGAGAAGTTTACCAAGAGAGGTGTTATATAGCTGCTGGTCAGCAGCCATAAAAATAATCGCGTCAAATGGGTCAACCATAGCTTTACTGCTGGCACAGTGAGGAGTCTCCACCTGCAAAGGAGATTCTGAACGCTTCAGTTTAACCTAAAATATTTGGTTGACGTTGCCAGTCTGCATGGAAGAAGCTATGATTAATCTAATGTTCTAACCAGTCATCTCAACAGGCAGTTGAAGCTGTTCATAGTGTCTTAGATATGGAACATTTAGTACAGAGCTGTTAGTGATCATATCATGTAGTTTCAGATTTGTAAAAAAAAGAAAAAATAAAGCATCTAGAAGAAGTTGTCGAAATGGAATGAAACTTTCTATGTCTGATTGTAACATTCATTATAGCGATTAAAATATCAGAGCAAAGGGATAATTTATTGGGGAAAAGGGAACATTTGAAGGGAGGCTCTAGTACACTGTTGTATCGCCTCTACCTTGGATACAAGATGTGCTACGGGCGGGCATGGAGGCTCTAGTACCCTGTTGTATCGCCTCTAGCTTGGATACAAGATGTGATATGGGGGGCATGGAGGATCTAGTACCCTGTAGTACCGCCTCTAGCTTGGATACAAAATGTGATTGTAAGGGCTATGGATGTGGAACCACTGTGTCAACCTACTGGGTAGGTGAAGATCCGATCCAGCACGGCTGACAGCCAACCCCAGTGTGGAAGGTAAGATACCAGATGAACAGCCCCGTATACGGATGGAAACTAGGGAAGGTATCTTGCCCTGAACGGATAACCAGGAGAGGGAAACCCCTGCCTATAAGCGGTGCACTTGTCCCGATAAGGACGATCACATGGTTTTCTTCTAGGCGTTGACTTATCCTGGTGGGAGAGAACACCTATAGAACAGCAATGGGGAGTACAGAAACAAAGAAGGAACAAGCTGACAATGATAAACAGAGAAGCGGACAACGAGAATAATAGACCACAGAGTACGCGAACGAAGAACACAAGCAGAATGCAAGGTAGCAAGGTAACTGATGAAGTAGCGCCTGGACATGAAGTGGAGGGAACAAACTCTCAACAGCACTGCAGCAAGGTCTGAAAGGTCCAGGGCAGCTATATAGGATGTTGATTGGAAAAGGAGCATCAGCTGAACAGGAGACCAGAAACTATTAACCCTAGGAGTGCTGGAAGAGAGGGAATATAAGCTCAGAGAACAGAGAGAATGGGACAACGCCCATATTTTCCAGACACAGAAGCAGAAGATTGTTTCTGAACAGTGCACCTAACAGTGATATAGGGGGCATGGAGGCTCTAGTATCCTGTTGTAGCACCTCTAGCTTGGATACAAGATGTGATAGGGGCAGGCATGGAGGTTCTAGTACTCTGTTGTACCGCCTCTAGCTTAGATACAAAATGTGATATGGGGGCATGGAGGCTCTAACACGCTACTGTACCACCTCTACCTTGGATGCAAGATGTGAAATGGGGGGCATGTAGGCTCTAGTACCCTTCTTGTACTGCCTCTAGCTTGGA
Organism: Eleutherodactylus coqui; assembly: GCF_035609145.1. Classification (NCBI taxonomy): domain Eukaryota; kingdom Metazoa; phylum Chordata; class Amphibia; order Anura; family Eleutherodactylidae; genus Eleutherodactylus; species Eleutherodactylus coqui. The sequence continues at coordinate 259,805,362 of NC_089839.1, read as the reverse complement.
TGTCTGATGTGATACAGGCAGGCATGGAGGTTCCATATGGTAACCTTTGGCATATCAGTCCTTATTTGCTGTAACTGGGCCTCTGGATCATGCAAACTTGGATGGTGTTGAACTTAGTGTCCCAGATGGTCCCATATATGTTCTCTTGGCAATTAAATTGGTGACTGGACAGCCACGGAAGTGTGGCAATGTTGTGGAGACATTCCTGTGACCCCCTTGTGTGTGTAGCCAAATATTATGCTACTGGAAAATCTACTTGGAAGTCCTGAAATGAGAGGAACACATGTGGCTGCAGGATGTCCTGAATATATCGCTGAACTGTTATTGTCCCTCGTACGACTACTAGGGGTGACTGATTGCCATATGCGGTAGCCCACCAGACCATCACGCCAGCAGTGGGAGCAGTTTGCCGCTTCACAGCAAAGGCAGGATTGAGGTGCTCACCCCGAGGTCTCTAGACACGAATTCGGCCGTCATCCGTGCCCAAACTAAACCTGGATTCGGTGCTGAAGATAACCCAGTTCTACTCCATAGCAGTCCAGTTTCGTCGTTCACGACCCCTCTTCAAACTGAGGCAACGGTGAGTGGCTGTCAAAGGCAGTACATGCAATAGGTGATGTGAGAACACATGTCCTTCAGCTAAGAGCCTGGAAATTGTTCTGACAGACACAGGGGTGTAACAATGGCGCTACCTGTCTCTGGACGGCGGACAATGAAACAGTTGAAGCTGTCCGTACTTGTCGGACGCACAGACGATCCTCTCTATTAGTGGTCTGTGAAGGACGTCATGTATCCGGACTCCTTGTGTGCATGACCGCACACTTCCACTGGTCCCAACACCTACTAACATTCTGGTCAGAACGGCCAAAATGGCAGGCAATTTGTGGATATGACCTTCTCCCATTCCAATAATTCGCCCCCTTCCAAACTCTGTTAACTGAGTGAAATCTCTTCTCTGTGTCATAGAGGCATCTAGTCATCAACAAGCCCTACCCAAGTGGAAAAAGAGATCACTTCACTACACACAAGTGGCTTCTGAGAGCCTTTTAGGGCATCAGGAGGCAAGAGCGTTCATCTAATCCCTCCACAACTCTAATCATTTGCATGTATGTCTGAGATGTAACTGCGTGCCGAGTTTTGCAGCAAAAAGACAATTCGTTCTAAGTGCATGACTTTTGGTTACAAAAAGTGTACTAATTGCGAGTCACAAAATCTAAAGATTGATTTAGACATACAGGAGAACTTAAAGATTCAAAGACTATGTAACTTTCCCAAAATGAAAAATATCACCGTGTTGTGTACATTTTATACTAATAGTCATTCTATTCATCATGTAGAATGCCATTAGAGATTTACAAAACCATTGTGTTGTGAGGTGCCTCACGTTTTAAGGTCTCCTAATTTATTTTCTAAAAAACACTTAATCCAGAAAGCTGAAAGTATTATCACTTTTTAACATAATCTCCATCAGCACTGTGATTGTATGGCTGCTGCCGACGCTTCTTTAGGGGTCTGCTTTTCCCACTTAAAAATCGCTGACGCAAGTGTTCCACGACTAGAAAACGTACAACCACAGAGAGCATCCTTCATCGTTGAAAAAACCAAAAATCCCTAAGTGCAAAGTCAGGTGAGTAGGAAACGTGAAAAACCACTTTAAAGTTAATGCCAAGAAGAAACTCCTAAATAAGGGCCAGCCAATGTATAAGGCCTTGGTCAGACGATCATTTTTTGCCGCGATTTGCGGATCGCATGACGGATGCGCATCCGCAAATCGCGTGACCAGGGCCGATGATTCGCTGAAAAATCTGCAGCTAGCAGCGTTTTTGGCGAAACGGGCCTGATCAAAGCAGCGCTGTCTGCCCATTGAAATTCAATGGAGCCGAAAGCAATGGGCTGCCGGCGAGCGCAGGATGAATTTGCTGGAAGGGCTTAAACATATAAGCCCTTCCCTGAAAACCATCCAAAAATGTGTAAAAAAAAAAAAAAAAAAAAAAAAATATATATATATATATATATATATATATATATATATAGACATATTCACCTTGTCCCTGCAGCCGGAGTTCAGCCACGGCCGGCCGGCAGTTCTCCTGAACTGCTCTGTGTAGTATTCAGCAGGCGGGGATTTAAAATCCCAGCCTGCTGAATGGGCTGCCTCTGATTGGTCACAGCCCTCACCAATCAGAGGCAGCTCTCGCTCACCCATTCATGAATTCATGAATGGGTGAGTGCTGCCTCTGATTGGCTCAGTGCAAGGACCAATCAGGGGCAGCTCTCAGCTATTGAATGACAGCTGAGAGCTGCCCCTGATTGGCTCAGCGCAGGGACCAATCAGAGGCAGCACTCACCCATTCATGAATTCATGAATGGGTGAGTGAGAGCTGCCTCTGATTGGTCACAGTCCTCACCAATCAGAGGCAGCCCATTCGCCTGCTGAATATTACACAGCGCAGTTCAGGAGAACTGCCGGCCGGCCACGACTAAACTCCGGCTGCAGGGACAAGGTGAGTTTTTTTTTTTTTTTCTTTTTTTACACATTTTTGGATGGTTTTCAGGGAAGGGCTTATATGTTTAAGCCCTTCCCGAAAATTCATCCTGCGCTTGCCAGCAGCCCATTGCTTTCAATGGAGCCGGCTGTATTGCTGGCTCCATTGAATTCAATGGGCGAACATCGTTCTTCTCTGCCACAGCTGTTACAGCTGTGGCAGAGGAAAATGATCTTTATAGTATATGTTCTCAATGGGGTCGGCGCTGCTGCCTCTGGCCCCATTGAGCACATATATAGAACACAAGGAATCACAGAACGCAGATAGGCGCGATCTGCGATTCATCGTGTCCTATAATTTATTGGACATCCGCATAAAAAGCGGACATGTAACCGATCCCATTGCAAAGCAATGGTTCTATATATGCGCAGATCGCATGCGCATCCGCAAATCGCGGCAAAAAACGGTCGTCTGACCGAGGCCTAAGAGTGTTGTTTTGGTGGAAGCCTAAATGTGCAGCCTTTCCATCCATTTTCCTGCAAGTAGTAACTTCTCTGTCAAAACATCTTCATAGGAATCAGCCATATCTGTAGTGCAGTTTGGAACGCAGTGAGTGAGGATTTAAACTTTGCCGTTTTGAAACATAGCCATCATCATTTTCTCAGTACGGACTGTAAAGGCCCTTTTAACCTCTTCAGTGGCAGGTTTATTATTACCATGTCAGACCAGCAAGCCCTGGAGATTTTCCTGAGGTAATTCGAAGTGGCAAATGTGTACAGTGGCACAATAACTGTGTGTCCTGGCCAGCATTTCAGCACTAGAGCTGTCTACGGAAATCTTCCGGGGTTTAGGTGCATGGTCAGTACAGCAAGCCCTGGAGATTTTCTGGGTGTGCCACTAAAGGGGTTAAACGACTGCATGAGTGCTGACCTCACTGCTGAGGTCATCAGTGCTGGTGCAGAGTATTTAAACTGAAAGACTTGCTGCCAGCTTCTCGTCCGCTTCTCGCTCAACGCTTCATCTCATTTGAACAGGACAAGAAGCCATCTGCGATCTGTCTTGCTCATCTTCGAAGAATGTCCACGTCTTTGAAAATATGTCCCACCCTTCTGTTCCTTAGAAAAAAAATTAAGATATCTTAGAACTTGAATGCACCTCGTATTGCACTTAAAAAGGCTTGCTAAGTAGAAGAGAGGACCCAGGATGAATACACTGGATGTGTCATAGATCGAATGTATGGGCTAGATTTAAAGCATACCTACCTTTTATAAATGAGCAAAATAAATAAATGACTTTTTAGAATAAGCTGCCATGTAAGTGTATATGAATAACACTGTTGGTACCCATTATATGACTGGTATGCTGTGTTTATCATTAGTTTTCCACATCTGCAGGCTGTATCTCTAATTCTCAGACTTCCCTGAGCTGGTGGGTGTCAGCAGGCTGTTATGATGTCTTCCATACATTGCACACATATGACAGCAGGATATGCTCTTCTCTCTCTCTCTGTAGCACAACCTATAAGTAACAGCATCATGGACAACATTATACAGCAGTATTGAGCAATGTAGATGTGATTTCAATAGTTTTGAAACCGTAAACACTTACTAGAAACTACAGCCAAGTCTTTGTGTGAGTTTCTTTGTTTCTGCCTATTCTGCCCCTCTGCATTAACTTCTATGGCAGCATGAGATAGCACCCCTCAACTACCTGTAATAGATGTCAATGTCTCTGTTACTAAGGACAGACTTCAACATGCAGTGGAGAGCAAATTAAACAGAAGTGAGACTACTTGTGGTCAGTACTTTGAGCTGTGTTCACATATGGCGTTTTTGTTGTGGCAAATGATTTATTTTTCCAAAGACCTTACAAAGAAGAAGGGGATATACTTAACAGGTTGAAGAAAGGTTATGTAGACCTTTATATAGGAAAGAGTTTCTTACTGTTCAAGTAGTCAAACAATGGAATACCCTACCCCAAGACGCAAGATGCAGTATCAGCATTTAAAAAGGGGCTAGTTGCTCATTGAATAAAAAATTACATTGAGTGTTATAATTAATCTAGCAAATAATGATATGTAATGGATCAAAAAAGGTTGAACCTGTTGGAACTAGCATGAAGCTGCGTTTTTGTTGACTTCGGAGTTGAAGAAAAATCCTATCTGAGAGATGTTTTTGAGTTGGGGATGGCAGGAGGTGGTGAGCGCTTGTATGTCTTGTTTAAAGGAGAAGACAGAGTCAAATGTTACTGTTATTTGGCATTCAGGGACATGAACAAATATCTCCTTATCTGTGTACATGTGTATTCTGTAATGTCACACTGGGACATGAACACACTGCGGAGTCTTACAGGCACGTGAACTACGGACTGGCTATGAAACTCGCTGGCAGGCGTACTCAGACAACTGCAGAATAGACACAAAACTCGAGAACATGACTGAGAAACAGACATAACCGTTACGCCATTCATACGCACAAACTGGCGAAACCAGACCAAACAGCAGAACTGCGAAACGACTTCATACTCGCGGACAGACACAAACCAACGGCTGATAAATGCTCAAAACAAGCACCAAGCATACCCGCATGTATAAACAGATGGAAAGATACAATACAAGGTATTAGTTTGTATTTTGGCCAAGATACTTAAGCCCGCGAGCCCACTTCATGGGTTCTCGTTGTCTCGCGGGTCCCTACTTTACCGAGACAGCTAACCCCAGGAAACCTACCTGCAATGCGGGAATATGGTCCCAACAGGGATGACCCTGTGCGGGAACCTAGGGACTTATCTCGTTTTAGATGATTAAGGACCCACAGCAAGACACAGTTCACATTACGTGTACCGAGAGCTGCACAGACACATAGGAGCATGACACTGTTCACACTGAGCATCCTAAACGCTGCACAGACACCTCATTTCCAGCCACATGCACAGACATGCAGGAGCATGACACTATTCACACTGAACATCCTGAACAAACAGAGAAAAGGCAATCAGCCTCTAGCAGAGGAGCTGGTATGTATGAGCAACACACCTTGGGGATTGGCTGGCTGGAGCAATCCACACACAGCCAGCTCAATCAACACTACCTATGAAGTACAAAGATCCCAGCAGTGAACCCTAACAGTTACACCGAGACAGCAGAGTTGTGGGACTGAGGAAAGTATGTAGACTTTAATTATGATTGATAAGTCTGATGGGGGTGTTGAGTGATGTGGGGGGAAGATGACAAATTCAGTTTGAGTAGAGAAGGAGGATATAGCCTACAGGCACTCTGGGATTCTGGATAGAAGAGAGGTAACATCTTAGCTAGAGAAGTAGATGTACTGTGTCAGCGAATTGGTGTTGAAAACAATGAGATTCTGTGGGTTTTTTTTTCATTTGTACAAAATCTTTCATAAAAAAAATATGAAATCTTGGACTTGTGGAGACAAAGTATGGCCACATCCACAAGTCTATGGATGCTGTGATACAGCTCTGTACAACTTGAAGTGTGCATAGAGACTTACAGTAGAGTAATATAGTGATGCGCACAAGCTCTAGGTGTAAAAAGTGTATAAGTTAGATGAATTAAAAAATCCCTTACTTTTTTGTATATAGAGTTCCTCTACAGACATATGCACACCATGTGGCTGCAGATGCTGCCGTATGGTAACAACTTGCAAACAAAGCCTGTGTGCACATATTTTGCTCCTTTGCTTCTTACTAGCCTCCTTCTGAGCATTGTAGATGCTTTCATGGTCATAGCAGGTTAGTGTTCTTCAAGTACAGTCTGCCTCCTGACAAGGTTTTGGAGAGAAACCATGCTCAGGGAGAATGCACACTGAGCTCTGAAGTTGCAAGTCCATAAGCTGACTGTTACCTTGAGGCTGGTAAGGGACCCTGGGTGGCAGTGGCGCGGTTCACCGCAGCGTCCTGGGATGATGTTGTGTCCTCGTTTGGGTCGGCGAGTGGCAGTGCCGTGCTCCGGTGTGCGGGGGCACAGCATGTGGCATGCGTGCGTGGGCCTGCTGTGAGAGGCGCGCGCGCTCTATCTCTGGGAGTTATAGTGGCTGGCTGGGAGCTCCGGTCAGCCGGCTTGATTGGTCTCCGCCCCATGCCGTAAAAAATCCCCAGATCATAATGGAACCTCTGCCATACTTAACTGTTGGCATGACACACTCAGGTGAAATATGTTCCCTAAGCTCCTCCACACCCAGGTACGTCCATCTGATTTGAGATAGAGTAGCGTAATTCGTCACTTCCTCGAATGATCTTCCATTGCTCAACTGTCCAATGATGATGCTCCTTGCACCACTGTAGACGAGCCAGTGCCTTGTGATGTAAGGCTTGTGTGCAATTCTCATCACATCTCCATGGGTCTACATCTGTAGCATGCTTTAGGATACGTGATGTGCTAACTAGGCATCATCCATTCTACTGATAGGAGTGTCCAAATACTTTTGGTGGAATAGTGTATCTAAACATATGTTTCCATGGCACAATTGCACATATATGTCAATGTTTATAAAGATGGAATTAACCCCTTAAGGACCAGGCTGTTTTGTACCTTAACCCCTTCCCACTCCAGGGCGTAAGTTTACATCCTGGCAGCGGGGTATTTCCTGCAACAGGGTGTAAACTTACGTCCTGGGATAGCGCGAAATCACATATGATCTCGCGCTGTCCCGCAGCGGGTGTCGGTGTCCCGCTGCAACAGCGGGGGGGCATCGGAGATGCTAACCCCCGCTGTTAACCCCTTCCCTGCCACGATCTAAGTAGATTGCGGCAGGGAAAGAGTTCACAGAGGGAGCGCGCTCCCTCTGTGTCTTCAGCCGGCTCTTGCAATGTTATCGCGAGAGTCCGGCCTGTCCCCATGGCAACAGGACGCCAGACACTGGCGTCCTGTAGTGCCAATGCCTATGATCGCTGTATAAGCGATAAGGTATGGCAGGGCAGTAGCCCTGCCATGCCTTATCACAGCGATCAGCAGTACTGTGGTCAAAGTCCCCCAGGGGGACACAAGTTGTGTGAAAAAAAAGATTTAAAAAATGAATTTTAAAAAAAAGTATGGTTTTTCTCATATTAGCATAAAAAAGGTTAAAAAAAAATTAAAACCTCACATATTTGGTATTGTCGCATCCGTAACGACGCATACAATAAGCTGCACATGCTTTTCAGTGTGCACAGAAAAAAAGCGTTAAAAAAACGCTAAAAAACTGAGGCAAAATGCCTCCCTAAAAATGCAATTAAAGTGATCAAAAAAGCCGTATGTACCCCAAAATGGTAGCAATAAAAACTACAGCTCGTCTTGCAAAAAATAAGCCATCATAGAGCTCCGTACATAAAAAAATAAAAAATTTACAGGACTTTAAATGCAGCGATAGAGAAAAAAAAAAAGATTTCCAAAAAAGTGGAAAAGCCTAACAAAGAATTTTGGTATCGGCCCACAGAAAAAATGGATTGTGTCATTTATGCTGCATGATTAACGCTGTAAGAAAAAAACTATGGCAGAATTGATGCGTTTTCTCTCTCTGCTATCATTAAAAAAAAAATTTAAGTTTTACAATATAGTCAAATGTACCCAAAAGTGGCACCGATAAAAACTACAGTTCGCCATGCAAAAACAAGCCCTAATACAGCCGCGTCGACGGAAAAATAAAAAAGTTATGACTTTTGATAAATGGAGAAGAAAATCCACCAAAAATCATTGCGTCCTTAAGCCCAAAATAGGCCATGTCCTTAAGGGGTTAAGGACCAGACACGTTTTAGGGATTGTACCAATGGGGTGGTTTTACTCCGCTTTTTTTTTTTACTTCAGCTGCCAAAATTATTTCTTTATTATGTCTTTAATATCTTTTTCACTTACTTTTTTTCCCGTTTTTAGTTTTACTGGGAGTAAAAAGCTAAACAAAATTATTTTTTTTAACACTTATTGTTATTTTTTAAAATTCTTTATATATTTATGCTAAAATAAAGTATGGGAACGGGTTCCTCATTCTTTTTCGGACATTTTGATATATAATATTTATGGTTTTGGATTACAGGACGCATACTGTGAGGATTTTGCGGTATTTTCTTTTTTATGTATATATTTTTATTTTATTCTGTCATTTTTTAAAATCTTTTTCATGTAATTATTTTTTCTGCCATCTATGGCCCCTATGATGTCATATAAGACCTGCGGGGACATTCACATGGGTATTTTTTTTTTTAGCATTTGACACTTTTCTGCTGTAGCTGAGGCATCCATGGGATCCCTAGATACAGGGAAACCATCCCCTGTGGTGACAGTAGTCATCAGCAGAACTGATCACCTGCAGCTATGTTGTAACAGGGGGGGCTCCCAGCAGTCACGTGACCGCCAACTTGCGTAGTGGAAGAAATACTTCCACTTTCACTTTTTAGTACATAACGCTCCTTGAGCGCTATGTACCAGGGAAAGGAGAAAGCACAAGTGGTCAAAAACCACTTCTCGTTTCTCTTCCGAGTTCTCAGCTGTGATTAACAACTGACAACCCATCCTGCTTCTGCTTGATTGCAGAACAGGGGCTTTAAACCTGCACCATATTTCTGCAATCGGGTGGGATTAAATCCCAGGACCAAGCGCTGTAAATTTACAGTGCTTGGTCCTTAAGGGTTAGTAGCAAAACACAAAATATCTGGGCTGGAAATTTACCGTACTTTACTTCTGCAATATAAAGAAGAGGAAAGCAGCCTATTGGGTCAACAGTATCCAGACGTAAATCTGTCAAACATTTTTTTAATTTCCGTAAAATTCATATTAGCTTTGGAGAACTCTAGCTATCTGGTCAATAGGAGATTTCCAGTACTTAGAAGTCAAGGAACTGTGACCCAAGGTTCTTCCTTAGTCATTGAAATGTCATGCAGCACCGCATCCTACTTGTCACCTGTTTATCAATAATGTATCTGTATCGGTTTACACTTTCTTTTAGTGTAATTACCTATTAAGCTTCTAATGTGAAAATAAATTGAAGTTATCCTTGGAAATGTAATAGCGCTGAATGCTTTTCACTAGCTTGAGTCATTAGCCTTACCTCAGAGTAACCAGATTGGGTGTTGAGTTGCACATGTTTTGTTAGGATATCTCTGGGCAAGGTTATCCAGCAATTTACTCAGAAGTTTGATTTCCAGGAACAAACTTTGTCCTTCACTGTCATGTATGATTAGCTGTTGCCTGCCAGACAGGTAAGAGCATTTGTTGATCATCTAGTAGGAGAGCACTGCATACAGATTGATACAGCTCTTATGGGGTTCAATACTAGCCCTATATATTGATGGGCAGTTTCTTCCCTGTAGAGGTAAAATTATAAAATTTCTCAAATCAGAAAAATAGCTCTCTTTTATACACAGATATAAAGCTAATCTGAGAAGTTTGAACCTATGTACAAAATGGTGACAATTTAGAGGAAATTTGTAAAAAGCCTCTGTACTATTCTGCTCACCGCAAGTCAGCATTAAACTGATCACAGGCTCCCTTAAAGAGTAATAAGGTGTAGTAAATTTGCTGGAGCTCAAGTAAAATACATTGATGTGCCAAAAGTCATGGGACTAATATCATGTAGTACCCCCACTAGCTGGGTGAAATGCAGCAACTATACGGGGCATCGATTTCACCAGTGGACAGAAGACATCTGGTGGGATGTTGAGCGTTGCGTCTGGATAGCCAACCACAGGCCGTGGTATTTGTAGGTGCAAGACCTTACCACCACATTCTATAAATGCTTGATTGGGCTCATGTTGGGCGAATGTGCAGGTCGCACCATCCGTAGGAACTCTCAAGCCAATTCTGGACCACTTGGCCCAATGGCATGGTGCATCATCCTGCTTGAATATCCCATCGTCCTTTTGAACTCTGATAATTCTCAACGCCGTGCCAAGAGCATGCTGACCAAAGTTTAACCTCACTTATAAGATGGCACCTCACAGGTGTGGGCGTTCCCAAGCTGTCACCTGAGATGACGTTGCTTTGTAATCATTTCACATACTCTTATCCCATGACTTTTGGCATGTCAGTGTATGTCTCAAGTTTTTGTCTTAAGTCGAACGTTGTTTATTACCCTATAAGGCCAACTTTACACTAGCACATGCGTATGTGCGTGCATGAGCACCGCGTTTTTACATAATGAACATTACATTTTTAAGCTCACATTGGTGTATTTTACTGTGCTTTTTCTGCACACAAGGCACATGCATTTGCATGCGCCCCCCCCCCCAAAAAAAGATGAATACTCCCAGAGATTAAAATTGCTAATTAATTTAATGAGTTCACTGCAATTACGCAGTGTTTCACGCATCTCCTAGTGTATTGCGCGCTCATTTGCGCATTCCCATTGTCTTCTATGGGACTTTCAGTGCGCAGAAAAGTACAGCATACTGTGTTTTGGGTCTTTTTCACGACCGAAATGCGCTGGAAAATACACTTCTGTGAAGGCAGCCTAAGAATGTGCATTTTTTTCATCAAATTAATGACCCCTAGTGTGGAATACAAGACAACAGACTTTCGCAAGACAGCAATCATTTTACTTAATGGCGGGGTTTAGGCATGTGCCTCGTCCTAACTCATTGAACTAAACTGTGTTCTGGTGACCCTTTAAAAAATCTTTTTTCTACATATTTCATCTTAAAACACACATTTTTCTTGATTTGAACAGAGTCCTTAATCATAGACTCTACAGATATTGCCAATAGATTTTGTAATTTTTCATCAAGTCAGTACATTGTATATTAGCCAAAGTTCAAGGTAACACCACAGGCCTTATTAAACAGCGTTTTATCTCATTTTACTATACACTAAATCCCTCATAGCCAATAAGTTTTCAGCCATCTTTCCTAGTAAATTCCAGTCATTTTTTTTTTTAATTCTTGAAGGATTTGTTTTGGAGGGGAACGTAATCCAAACCTGATGCACGTGCAGGCCAAATACATGTAGTGTCTGAGGGTTCATTTGCATATGCGTTAGGTAGTTCCAATTGAATTCCACTTGGTTGTTCTGTTTTTGGAGCTCAAAACGGAATTTGAACAGAAAATAGCGTTTCCAGTTTTTCCCTATTGTTTTCCATAGGTCTGAAAAAAAAAGAATACTTTCTGTTTGATTTCATTCCATTTAGGTTCTTTTTTTAATGGAGCAAATAGTGCAGTGTATTGAAATCTATTGCAAAATCGGAAACGCTTATTTCCATCTGAAGTCTGTTTTTCTGCTCCAATCAAATGGAAATACTAAATTAAATGGAGATGTGAATTAGCCCTTATCCGCTGGTTGCAGGATGCAGCCCTAGGCAGTTGTAGAAATATTTTGTATAATAATGTTCATTTTTGAAATCTACACTGAAAACGCTAATAAAACACGGACGAAAAGTGTATATAAAGTTATAAATTATGTTAGCCCGAAAAGGACCAAGCACCATAAATATACAGCGCTAGGTCTTGGGCTTGCAGTCTAGCAAGAGCATGCCGGGTGCTGTTTCCTTTACTGCACCCGGCGATCACTTGATTGTGGGCAACCCCTGCTGTATCAGAGCTGCTGGGTCTTAAAGGGGTTGTCCCGCGCCGAAACGGGTTGTTTTTTTTTTCAATAGCCCCCCCGTTCGGCGCGAGACAAACCCGATGCAGGAATAAAAAAAAAAAAAGGCCAGTACTTACCCGAATCCCCGCGCTCCGGCGACTTCTTACTTACCTAAGTAAGATGGCCGCCGGGATCTTCACCTACGGTGCACCATGCGGTGCACCGTGCGGTCCATTGCCGATTCCAGCCTCCTGATTGGCTGGAATCGGCACACGTGATGGGGCGGAGCTACGAGGAGCCGCTCTCCGGCACGAGCGGCCCCATTCAGAAAGGAAGAAGACCGGACTGCGCAAGCGCGTCTAATCGGGCGATTAGACGCTGAAAATTAGACGGCACCATGGAGACGAGGACGCTAGCAACGGAACAGGTAAGTGAATAACTTCTGTATGGCTCATAATTAATGCACGATGTACATTACAAAGTGCATTAATATGGCCATACAGAAGTGTATACCCCCACTTTGTTTCGCGGGACAACCCCTTTAACAGACTCCAGCTCAGCTTTGCCAGTGACTAATGTCACAATAGGGTGCTGTTTGCCCCTGTAGCTGGGGCTCATATGAATTCTGCTCCAGTTACAATGGAAAACTGTGAAAAAATGCAAATAAGGAAGATGGAACAATACTTCTACAGCGCCACCTATTGTGTGGCAGCATTCCTTCAAATTAATGTCAGACCATTTGAACAAGTCTTTAAAACAAGGATTGGGAATTGAAAACCAAGTCAGAAAACCATGCACAGACAGCTGTTTCGGGGTTTTTGCCCCTCATCAGTGTGCAGTAGGTTTCTGGATTGGCTAGTGAGAGGCCTGTGATGTGGGTCGGGAGGGGTAACCTCAATTCTTAAGGACAGCATCCAAAAAGTGTGTGGAGACAACTAGGAGGTGAGTGAAGAGATTTATAAGGCCATGCATTCTCCTCTGAGAAATATATGTAAATAAGGAAGATGGAACAATAGCTCTGCATTCACAGCACAGCAAATGTATACAGTTCATGCAATGCTCAGGGTATACAACCCACAGGGTCCCCATCATTATCCCTGCCCGGGGCATCTGGAGGGTGTCCTCCCTGGGACCAGGTGACGGGTTCCAAATAGGTCAACACAGGACTTCAGGCTAGCAGCCCTTCAGCTTTGCCAAGCTATCACTTCCCCTTAAGTCTGGCAGGAACTGACTCTTTTGAATCTCACCTCCTGCCACATCCAGGGTGTTAACCCTCTGGTTTCTTTTTGCAGGTATCAGAATGCCTGTCTAGCAGCCTCTGCAGGCCATTCTGATACTGCATTCCTACAAGGTACATCACACAGAAAGTCTGCAAACAATACATGACACCTGAATGTAGCCAAAGAGTTCCTCGCTTCCTTCAAACTTCACGCAAGAGTAGTCCTCTATTGATGTCAGCGAACAAAGTGGTAGTAGTACATAGCACGGTACCATGGGTTTGGGGATGGTCAGTTACAGCAGTAACCGGAGCTGGAAGAGTTCATAAAAGTATACAAAGATTGGCTTGCACACACTGTAACTTCGTTGTACCGTTGCTTGTAGATTAGTAAAGTAACTGTAGACCATCTAACTTTTCCAAGCCCAATATTATTTTTTCGTGATTTGTCTGGAATGGATATGATAACTGTAAGAAGGCCTGAGGGTTTACAGCAGGCCCAGCATTTCTACATGTGAGTGCGTATCCTGCAGTGGTTAAGAATAAAGTTGGGGGATCCTGTGGAAGAAAATCAGAAACCAAAAAATAAGATCAATTGTTTAGCAACTACCAATACAAGCGGCAAAAACTATTTACTGACATGGAAACTCAACATTTGGATTGCAGGAAATATTTATCATACTTAGGAATGCAAAAAAAGGTAAACTACAGTACCAGACGTGTAACGGAAAAATCATTTTTTTTAAACTGCCACAGTCTGCATGCTTCTTCAAACCTGTGTCTTATTTCTAGGTGCTGGAAAGCAAAAAGGTAAGGTTACGTTTCTTTAATATGATTTAAATAATTTAACATGTATAATATCTGAACTACGTGAAAATACTCAGCTGAGTTTTATGGCTTGGTTGCTAGCAATTATCTTGAATATTCAGTGCATGTGCAGTAAAGTGAGATGCACTGTTCTCAGTTTCATCTATGCAATATTCTTGTGCTACAGCGCCATGACTTCCAGGTTGCATGACGGGTCCGGAGTGACGTCAGCCCGAGGGCATTTGATGCGTCGGGCGGCACATGCATAGTGTCATTCTGTGCTGGACACTGAGGGAGTAACATCTTCCTCTAGTGCCACGCTGATAGACAGTCTGGGTTGTCTTTCGGGCCAGTGAGCTTATTAGTTTCCATGTAGAGGTATTTAAACCAACCCATTGGAAGAAGGGTTGCCTGCTATACATCCTGTGTACTGGCTGTAATGCTGTACCAATGAATCCGGCAATTCAGAGCCCAGAGATCCTGTGTTTAGCATTCCTGTAGCATTACAGTTAGCTTCATACTTAGGGTTCTTACATGTCTGGGGTTTAGTGCTGTGGGCCAGATGTTGCCAATAAGTTCTTTGTCTCCCTTCCATGGAGGGGTAACCCTTTTCAGGGCGGGTGATCTGCTTGCAAGACCAGTGCTTTTCAAATGGTTCTGGTGAACTGTTTCACTAATTCCTCCTCTCCTGGCTGCATTTTGCTATAGCACTCTTGGTTATTCTAGAAAGGCCTGGATCAGCTGTTCATCGCATTGACTCAGCCTTTGATCCTGGCACTTATTGCCTCTGGTTATTCTGATTAGTCATACCAGATGTGACAGCTTTCAACCGATGCTGATCGACTCATCTCTGGTCATTTATAAATTCTTTTACTATTTTATACTAAAACAGATGATTTTGAAATGGGCATGTTTAGAAAACTAAATGCCAGATATATAACGACATGCTACCATGTTTCCCCCGAACATAAGATCTATCTTGAAAGTAAGCCCTACCACTGTTTTCGGGGAGGCTTGAATTATAAGCCTTCTCACGAAAATAAGCCCTAGCTAAGGTACATGTAAAAAAATCATCAATACTCACCTGGCCCGTGGCGTTTGAGTCCCTTGCGATAGTCCCCGGAACTGTGGCAGGCTGCTGTGTCCTCTGTGCTGAGAAATCCTCTTCTTTCTGGTGATGGGGCTTTGACTACCCCGCCTCCAGCAAAGTGAGCGCTGTGATTGGATCGTCAGCCAATCACAGCCGGGCGCTCGATCATTTACAGCCATTCAGTGAATGGCTGTGATTGGCTCATTGAGCGCTGGCCTTGATTGGCTGACGCTTGATCCAATCACAGCGCTCGCTTTGCTGGAGGCGGGTATTCAAAGCCCCATCACCTGAAAAAAGAAGATATCTCAGCGCGGAGGACACAGCAGACTTCCGCATCGGCGCCGGAGACCAGCAGCGTGAGCGACCGGGATGCGGGCGGACCAGGTGAGTATAAGCCCACCCCCCCTGAAAATAAGACACTGTGCCTCTTTAGGGGCAAAAGGTATTATAAGACAGTGTCTTATTTTGGGGGAAACACGGTAGTTGTTAAGTGGCCCCAAACCCAGTGATAGGTTGCCTTTAGGGCTCCTGCACACTTGCGTTTTTCTTGTGTTTTGTTCACGCGTTTTTTTTACGCGATTGTCAATGGGACTTTCTAATGTTAAAAACACATCACACAAAAATTGCAAAGCACCAATTTGCGATGCGTTTTTAACATTAGAAAGCCCCATTGACAATCGCATGAAAAAACGCAGCGATATCGCGTGACAAAAACGCACAAGAAAATCTCAAGCGTGCAGGAGGTATTAAAAGAAAATCTTCGAAAATCCAATATTTCTACAGCCTCTATACCACAAAGAAATAAATCCACTTACCAGTGCTGGGAACCAGTGTCCATCTCTTCCTGTATGATGCTGAAACACACGGTGCTATTGTGCCAGCAATAATACATTATGGGAGATGACCAAATGAATGTGCGCAAGTATCCGCACACCTAGCCTGGATACCTCGGCTTCTGCCAATGCAGCTAAGTTTAAGCATTGTCTACCACACTTTTCTCCTAATGTATACATGTGATGAGTATGGACATTTGCCATACTCATCACATGTATACATTAGGAGATAACTACCAGAAGAGCGGACATATCAGCTGCCATCAGGCTGAGCAACCGAAAGGGCCCACGTTACTGATCACTGTTTGTGACTGAGAGTAAGAGAGAAGTTGAGTGCAGAGGAGTAGGGGAAGGTCAATAGATGATGAAATCAGGAATCATGGATACTTGTTACGGTCTTATTGGCCAGACTGGATGTTAATGCTATGCTTGGCAAATAACTATTCTGCATAAGCACTTATAGCATAACCGTGTCCAGTGCTTTCACTAGTAGCCCTTTTTTATTTTCCTTACCTGATTGAGAATCAAGTACTGGTCCAAAACAAGTTACAAACCTGCACTTCTCTACCAGTAAAGTGTTTTCTACTTTCTATTTTTGGACAAAGGGATATTCCAGTAATTGCAAATGATCCATATCACTAGGAGTTTTAGGTGGGATTACTTCCCTCTAGTCTTAAATGGGTTAACCCATCAAAAACATCTATTACCCATCCACGGGATAGGTCAGAAATGTGTGATCATTGAGGGTCCAATTGCTGAGACCCCCAGAGATCATCAGACTGGTGCATTAGTGAAAGCAGTAGCAGTATGTATGCATGATTGCCGCTCTATTCACTTCCATGGGACAGCTTTCTCTGTAGACTGTGAATGGAGCTGTGCACATGCACCACAGTCATTCACTTGAAGTCTCCAGCTGCACTGTTCTCGTGATCCCTGGGGGTCCCAGCAATCAGACCCCCAACAATATATGTATCACCTATCATGTAAATAGGTGATATACCACAGAATCATAGAATGGTAGTGTTTTAAGGGACCTCCAGGGTCATCTGGTCTAACCCCCTGCTCAGTGCAGGATTTACTAAGTCATCCCAGACAGATATTTGTCCAGCCTTTGTTTGAACACTTCCATTGAAGGAGAACTCACCATCTCCCATGGTAACCTGTTCCACTCATTGATCACCCTCACTGTCACAAATTTTTTGTCTAATATCTAATCTGTGTCTCCTCCCTTTGAGTTTCATTCCGTTGCTTCTAGTCTTTCCTTGTGCAAATGAGAATAGGGCTGATCCCTCTGCACTGTGACAGCCCTTCAGATATTTGTAGACAGCTATTAAGTCTCCTCTCAGCCTTCTTTTTTGCAAGCTAAACATTCCCAGATCCTTTAACCGTTCTTCATAGGACATGATTTGCAGACCGCTTACCATCTTGGTAACTCTTCTCTGAACTTGCTCCAGTTTGTCTATATGTTTTTTTAAAGTGGGGTGCCCAGAACTGGACACAGTATTCCAGATGAGGTTTGATTAAGGAAGAGTAGAGGAGGATAATTACCTCACGTGATCTAAACACTATGCTTCTCTTAAAACATCCCAGAATTGTGTTTGCTTTTTTGGCTGCTGCATCACATTGTTGACTCATGTTCAGTCTATGATCTATTAGTATACCCAAGTCTTTTTCACATGTGCTGCTGCTTAGTTCAATTCCTCCCATTCTGTATGTGCTTTTTTCATTTTTCTTGCGCAGATGTAGGACTTTGCATTTCTCCTTGTTAAATACCATTCTGTTAGTCGCTGCCAACTATGCAAGCTTTTCTAGATCTTTTTGAATACTCTCTCTCTTCCCTAGTGTTAGCTAATCCTCCGAGCTTTGTGTCATCAGCAAATTTGATCAGTTTCCCATCAATTCCCTTCTCCAGATCATTTATAAAAATGTTGAACAACACTGGGCATAAGACAGAGCCTTGTGGTACCCCACTTGATACATTCTTCCACTTGGATGTGCAGCCATTTATGACCACTCTTTGAATACGATCACTCAGCCAGTTCTGAATCCACCAAACAGTGAATCCACAGATCAGTTGATGTTCCATCTACTTTTTGAGAGAAAACAGATACAAAATAGGAATTTAAAAGTTGGCCTTTTCAACAGCATTCTTAACCAATTCACCATTGGTTTGGTGGGATATTCTCTTTAACACAGCAGGGAAAACCTCCCATTTTATATGGATATATACAGGCTCGTTTTAGTTTGCATAGCCCCTCTAATATGCGGAGTAGATGGGAAGGGGCTGTTGGCCCTATTGAAGATATGCAGTGAGCTGAGATTCTGCGATTGAGATTGATTCCCAAATTATCCATAATTGTCTCACATGGGATGGCTCTATTTGATGCATAGGTTATATAGTACCCCGGCTTTTGAGCTTGGGTTGAGTGATTCATCATTGTGCCTAAGATGCAAAATTCAAATTGCCGGACTAATTCACATGATGTGGCACTGCCCAATACTACAAAGATATTGTCAGGAAATAATTTCCATAATCAATAATATGTATCAAATGTATTTAGATGCTACTCCTTTATTCTGTATCCTGGGGTATGTGGTTGATTTGCCAGAGAAATAGACAGAGCAGATGGCAATAGCTAAGCTGTTATATGTGGCGAGAAAACGAATTGTGCAGCACTAGCTTGATGAAAACCCTGCAACACCCAGAAAGTTTCTAAAAAAAAAAAAAAAAAGTCAATTGGTTTCTACCCCTGATACATTAAGAGAGAGTCGGAACAAAGTAGCTGAGTACTCCTGGTCTGGCCCCTGTACATTCAATTAGAAATTAGATAAAACGTTCTGACAGTGAGGGTGGTCAATGAGTGGAACAGGTTACCATGGGAGGTAGTGAGTTCTCATTCAATGGAAGTGTTCAAACAAATACTGTCTGGGATGATTTAGTGATCCTGCATTGAGCATGGGGTTGGACCCGATGACCCTGGAGGTCCTTTCCAGCTCTACCATTTTATGATAAATAACTTCCTTTCCAGTTATCTCACATAGGTGTATGAATTTGCATGTTAGGGGTACTTCATTACCTCGCTATTATGAAGGGTCTCTGTCCTGGTTACACTGAAGAGCTCTAATTTTATGCATCTGGACTAAATGAAATGTACTTTACTCTGTTGTTTTTATTGAGTGTGGAGAGACACTGCATTTACAATTGTCTTAAACGTGAGTCCTGTGATTTTCGTTGTGGTCTCTTCTCTTTTATGGGCAATATCTGATGTGTTTCTGCATTGTTCATGTTCCAAGGAAGACAATGACCCATCGTTAAGACTTTATGGATAGAGAAATTGATAGTCACTCTATTTTTGCAAGAAGAACTTCCTTTGGCAAGGATTGGGGGGGGTAGGATAGGATGGGGGGGGGATTTGGTTAATGTAAATTGCTTTCTTTTCTAAAGACACAATAAAAAACAAATTGAAGGGAAAAAAAAGTATAGTAAGAGCCGGCAGAGAAGAAAGGACCAGCGGATTCTGTTAGTCGCTGCCCACTATGCAAGCTTTTCTAGATCTTTTTGAATACTCTCTCTCTTTCCTAGTGTTAGCTAATCCTCCGAGTTTTGTGTCATCAGCAAATTTGATCAGTTTCCCATCAATTCCCTTCTCCAGATCATTTATAAAAATGTTGAACAACACTGGGCCTAGGACAGAGCCTTGTGGTATCCCACTTGATACATTCTTCCACTTGGATGTGCAGCCATTTATGACCACTCTTTGAGTACAATCACTCAGTCAGTTCTGAATCCACCTAACAGTTGCCTTGTCAATCCCATATTTGGTAATTTTTTTCAATAAGTATAGTATGAGACACTTTGTCAAATGCTTTACTAAGGTCAAGAAAAACTATATCCACCACATTTCTCTGATTAACCCAGTCAGTGGTACTACCATAGAAGGATATTAGTTTAGTCTGGCATGACTTGTTTGTTACAAACCCATGCTGGCTCTGGTTAATTACTCCATTTTTATCCAAGTACTTGCATACATGCTGTTTAATAATTTGTTCAAAAATCTTTGCCGGTATAGAAGTCAGGCTAACAGGCCTGTAGTTTCCTGGATCCACCTTCTTCCCTTTTTTGAAGATAGGGACAACATTTGCTCTTTTCCAATCTTCTGGGACTTCTCTGGTTCTCCAAGAATTTTCAAAGATTATGGCAAGTAATTCAGCAGTTACCTTTGCTGCTTCCTTTAGTATCCTAGAATGTAATTCATCTGGACCTTAAGACTTGAATTCATTTAAGTTAGCTGAGTGTTCCCTGACCATCTCTCTGCTTACAGATAGCCTGCATTGTTTTATTCCCCCAATAGCACAGGGAAAATCAGTTGATGGTCCATCTACTTTTTGAGAGAGAAAACAGATACAACATAGGTATTTAAAAGTTGGCCTTCTCAACATCATTCTTAACCAATTCACCATTGGTTTGGTGGGATATTCTCTTTAACACAGCAGGGAAAACCTCCCATTTTATATGGATATATAAAGGCTAAGTTTAGTTTGCATAGCCCCTCTAATATGCTGAGTAGATGGGAAGGGGCTGTTGGCCCTATTGAAGATATGCAGTGAGCTAAGATTCTGCAATTGATTCCCAAATTATCCAGAATTGACTCACATGGGATGGCTCTATTTGATGCATAGGTTATATAGTACCCCGGCTTTTGAGATTGGGTTGAGTGATTCATCATTGTGCCTAAGATGCAAAATTTAAATTACCGGACTAAGTCACATGATGTGGCACTGCCCAATACTACAAAGATATTGTCAGGAAATAATTTCCATAATCAATAATATGTATTAAATGTCTTTAGACTCCTTTATTCTGTATCCTGGGGTATTTGGTTGATTTTCCAGAGGAATAGACAGAGCAGATAGCGATAGCTAGGCTGTTATATGTGGCGAGAAAACTAATTGTGCAGCACTAGCTTAATGAAAACCCTGTAACACCCAGAAAATTTCTAAAAAAAAAAAAATCCACTGGCTTTTACCCCTGATACATTAAGAGAAAGGCGGAACAAAGTGGCTGAGTATTCCTGGTCTGGCCCCGTACATGCAATTAGAAATTAGATAAAACGTTCTGACAGTGAGGGTGGTCAATGAGTGGAACAGGTTACCATGGGAGGTGGTGAGTTCTCATTCGATGGAAGTGTTCAAACAAAGGCTGGACTGATGTCTGTCTGGGATGATTTAGTGATCCTGCACTGAGCAGGGGGTTGGACCCGATGACCCTGGAGGTCCCTTCCAACTCTACCATTCTATGATAAATAACTTCCTATCCAGTTTTCTCCCTTAGGTGTATGAATTTGCATGTTAGGGGTACTTCATTACCTCGCTATTATGAAGGGTCTCTGTCCTGGTTACACTGAAGAGCTCTAATTTTATGCATCTGGGCTAAATGAAATGTACTCTACTCTGTTGTTTTTATTGAGTGTGGAGAGACACTGCATTTACAATTGTCTTAAATGTGAGTCCTGTGATTTTCGTTGTGGTCTCTTCTCTTTTATGGGCAATATCTGATGTGTTTCTGCATTGTTCACGTTCCAAGGAAGACAATGACCCATCATTAAGACTTTATGGATAGAGAAATTGATAATCACTCTATTCGTGCAAGAAGAACTTCCATCGGCAATGATTGGGGGGGGGGGGGGTAGGATGGGGGGAGTTGGTTAATGTAAATTGTTTTCTTTTCTAAAGACCCAATAAAAAAAAATTGAAGAAAAAAAAAGTATAGTGAGAGGCGGCAGAGAAGAAAGGACCAGCGGATTTTCTTTCATACTGTGAAATAGATCTACTGAATAATTTCCCTTAACCCCTTAATGCTCCGTGATGTACAGTTATATCTTAGAGGTTCGGGGTTTGTATAGAAACAATCCCAATCCATACAGTGAGGGTGCCCGCTGTTTCTTACAACCAAAACCCGTCTGCAACACCTGCGATCAGAACTCCTACTGATTGTAGTTGTTAACCCTTTAAATGCTGCTTTCAATTCTGACAGCGGTATATAAATGCCCCAATCTGAGTGGGGTGAGATCGTGGGTTGCCCATTCAGTTGCCATGACAATTAGGGGCCTTCTAAAAGCACCAAGGGCTGCCATTGCAGATTGCCTATCAAGCCATTGCTTGATATATTGCCTGTCAGATTGTGGTGTAATGTAATGCTGTGGTATTACATCATACTGCGGCAGTGATCAAACCATTGCAAGTTCATGCTCACTACCGGGGCTAAAAAAATGGACAAATCAGTTTTCAAAAGTTTATTAATTATTTAAAAATTAGGTAAAGTTATTCCACCCCTCAACCCCTGCCCATATTTATAATTAAAAAATCTAACTAAAACCCCCCAAAAACAGATTTGGTATCACGACATCCATAAAAGTCTGATCTTTTAAAGTAAGTAAGTAACGCATTATTTTCACGCAAGGTGAACATTGTCAGGAAAAAATGCACAACGTCAGAATTGAGTTTTTTGTTTTTTTTTAGTCACCCCGTCTCCAAAAAAAATGTAATGGAAAGCGATCAAAAACTCATGCATTCCAAAATGGTATCAATAGAAACTGCAGGACGTCCCGCAAAAAACGAGCCCTCGCACAACTATGTTGACGAAAAATAAAAAAGTTATGGCTTTCAGAAGATGGCGCCAGAAAATAATTTTTTCCCCAAAGATTTTATTTTTCTAAGAGTAGTACAGCTATACAAAAAACAACTATATATACTTAGTATCGTAGTAATTGTACAGATATTGTTATCATGTCACCGTAGAAACAAGATCCCCCTGAAGATGGCAGAATTACATTTAGTTTTTTTTCCATTTCACTCCTCTTAGGATGTTTTAAAATTTTTTTCCAGTACATTATATGGTACATGAAATAGTACCATTGAAAAATACAACTCGTCCCGCAAACAAACCCGCTGATGGATAAATAGAAGAGTTATGATTTTTTAAAAGTTGGGAGGAAAAAACGGAAGAAAAAAAAAGTTTGCACCCTTAGGGCTTATTCAGACGTGCGTATATCGGCTGGGTTTTCATGCCTGGCCAATATACGCTGTCCCTCTCTGCAGGGATAGGCCGGGAGCAGTGCACTGAGCTCCCGCCCCCTCTCCGCCCCTTGCCACTATTTGCAATCAGTGGCGAGGGGCAGAGAGGGGGTGGGAGCTCAGTGCACTGCCCCGTCCCGCGCCCTCCCCCTGCAGAGAGGGACAGCGTATATTGGCCAGGCATGAAAACCTGTCTGATATATGCGCATCTGAATAAACCCTTAAGAGGTTAAAGTCTGGAAACTCTGCTTTTTTTAAATTTACAAATAGGAGGGAGAAAACATTGTTATTTAGCCCAAATTTGTGTGAGTTACTTCTGGGCAGTTCTTTCATCATGCTTAATAATCTCGGTACCACTTGCATTCTGTATCATTTCCATATGTTCCAGTGAGCCGTTAACACGCAGTATTTTATCCAATGAGCTGCACTCCTAGGTATTACTCTGTGATGAGAGAAGCGCTCGCCCGCCATTTACATCCATTCCCACTAGATGTGATGTGGTTGACCCTGTGCAACAATCCGCCTTGGTACTTTGCCTTTATAAACATTGCTTGCCATAATACACCTCCCCCTGCCTTGTGGGACCGGCCCTGGTTTAATGATCTAATTTCCTCCGAGAAATGACCACATGTCATGAATACCAATTTATGCCGCAATGTCACCGATACTATGAAAACTATTACATACTAGGGTTGGAAAAAAGAGACAACTCTGCTAAGTAAACCTATGCAAATCATGTGATGTTTCCATTGGATTGGTATTAGGAATGTGCAGATGCCTATGAAGCTATAGAACTCTGTGATCTCGCTGATCTTTTTAGCTGCGGTCCAGGTTTGCAGAAGATACTAAGCACTGCAGGCAAAAAATGATCTAGTTCAGGAAGGACAAGTGGCAGATTTTTGTCCTGCACCTCTGTCTTGCCGGCTGCTTTCTTCTCCTCTCTGATCTTTTATCTTCAGTGATTTTCAGAATTTGCTGGATTATTTCTTTATAATTGTTTGTAAACATTTTGGCAGAAACTTGGTCAAAACTTTTAAGGGGTATTCCATGGCATATCCATAGTGGATGGGTTGGGGTGTGGGGTTAAAGTCACCCATTGCAGCTCTGAAACCAAATCAAAGTGGGAGGCGATGGCCAAAGTTAGCAGACCGATGGTCCGTGTAAATAAAAACTGCAGCATATATGATTCTGGTCTGATTTTCTTGCGTCAGTCACTCATTCAGTGCAATAGGTGCGCAAAAACAACAAACGCACAGATGACATTTGTGCGCACTCTGTACTTCACTGATTATTGCTAAGCAATGCTAGAAAAATAAATTGGACTTCCTTTCATTCTGCGGGAAAAAAGGATGACACACAGAAGTAAAAGACGGAGACAGCAATGCGAATAGCTGCAAAACAGACGCACAGAGTAAAATCAGTGCCTGTTTTACTGACCAAAATTGGATCCTTTTGTCTGATTAAGGGCCGATTCACACGGCCGTATATGTGGGTCATGTACTGTACAGAAAATGTATGGCCCAATAATAGTCAATTAGACTAATCACTTGCCCGATTTTTCGAAGTGGTGGTTCTTGTGAAACATGTCACTTCTCGGACAAGAATGTGCATGGTCTGTGGAGATTGGACAGATAACTAACGAGTGTCCATCCGCTATCCAATGTGAGTTGCATCCAAGTTCTTTCGGTACTGTGTGAATCCAGAATAAGCCCTAAATATGGACAATCTCTCACAATATGCTATATTGTTCTAGTGACATTGATGATTATCCGTTCATTTACTCTGGGAAGGCAAGGTTCACGTCATGCTGCGCTGTTTAATCCGGGAAGATTTCTCCCCACATGCCGGGAGCTGAATGGACCTCATTATAGTCAATGGGGTCTGCTCAGGTCCCACATATGCCAGGCCTGGCACTTCTGTTTTTTCTGTTGTTTGGCCCGACTCTTGGATACTTTGTAGGCCGGTCCTCACCATGCTTCTCTATGGCTGCTTTCAATTGCCTGATGTCTATTCCAGTGTCCTTCTTGTTGGTGTCCAGCCAACGTGTCTTTTGGCTTCCCCGTTTCCTTTTACCACTGACCATTCCATCTCTTTTTCCGGAGAATTTGCCCTCATCACGTGTCCGAAGTAAGTCCCTCTCTGTCTCATGATCTTGCTCTCCAGGGTTGCCTCTAGGTTGATACAGTTCAGGACAGCCTTGTTGGTGACCCAGCTGTCCAGGGATCTGTAAGCTCTATGGATCAGAGCCGAACAACAGGAACAAGGAAAGGTAGCGTGAACCGAACCTAACTGAATGCAGGTCATTAAACCCAGGCATGTTCCCTGCAGGATTTTTTTTATCTCTTATTAACCCCTTCCAATCCAATTTGTATCCTGGTTTTCCTAGGGGGCTTACTCTTTTTCTGCCATTATACAACGGCGCTATCTGCTGGCTAAAGCCAGTACTGCATGAGATGACACCTTGGATAGCCTCTAACAGCAGAGAGGCTGGCAATACATAGTAAGAGAACCCCGACGGATGTCTTCCAACATCGGAGCTGTACAGCCTTAAATCATAATGTCTTCAGAGGTCAGACAGTGGATTGGAAAGGGTTAACAAATGTTTCTAATACATTTTTTGGTTTTGAAAAGAAAAAAAAATCTGATGCCAACTGAAGCAAATGGATCAGTTAGTAATGGACAGTTAGTTTTCATTTGGATCAGTCAGGGCCCCTTTATACAGGACGACTATCCCAGCGATAATCATTCTTGGACTTTTACATAGGAGCGATGATCACTCAGTGAACGGAGAGCGTCCAGGATCGTTCTAACCCGCCCGCCTCTGTTCACAGTAGACAGGCAGTCGTTCATAGTTTAAAGCCAGAGTAAATATGCAAATAGCACGTGTGCGCATGTGTTTTTCGGTCCAATTTTCAGACCAAACATTAGACATAAATAGCAGCCGTTCACGGGCACGAGTCAAAAAATAGCAGCGGGTCTTATTTTTTTTCCCAATTTTCAGACGAGAATAGAACATGTCAATGTACGATGTTTAGCACACCGGGCAGCACATGGACGAGATTCTTGGGTGCAACTTTTTAATTGTTCATGTGCTAGTAGCACGATAAAAATATTAAGAGAACCGGGAAGTGCAGAGCCTGTACATTGACTTATTTATGTACGTAAAAATGAATGCGAAACGGATGGAAATTGCTTGTAAAAAAAATCACGAAAAAGCCATTAAATTTGCATGAAAATCACACGAAAAATCAGAGCCATTTTTTCTAACTGAAAAATATGTGCATACAGCCTTTAAATATAAAATCTCAGCTCTGACCTTCAGTATACACCTTGTTTACTGCTATATTACTTGTGTCCACTAGATGGCGATACTAGTCCTCCAGCCAGACCTGTGAGAGCTAGCAGCACAGCAGCTGTAGAGTCCGGACAGTGCTGTCAGGCCACGCCCTGGGGAGAACTAGAGCTCCGCCCTCTTCTTTTCCTCTCTGCAGCTTGGAGTGTCCCAGAGAAGGAGATGCGGGAAACTTCAGCCCAGTGGGAACTGACGACGGGCAGTAGGAGCTGGGCAGCCTGTGCCTGAGAGCTGGGGGTGAGTGTGGCACTTGTAGGGCACTAGTGATCCATGTCTGCTGCAGCTCTTGCAGGGATCTGATGCATGTGTTGGTCTTCTGCAGTTTGCCGTATAGTCTGTTGCATCCCTCATATAGTTTACAATCTGCAAAGTTCCGTGTGATCCAAAGTGAGTGTCATTGCAGTGCAGCGTGTACTTGTGCAGCTCTGCTATTCCGCTCCGTCCTGCCAGGATCTGGGGGTGGGATATGTCAGCAGGATGTGTTCATCAACTATAGATTGAAGTTTTCTTCTCTCTCCTTCCCAGGCTGCAGAAGGCTCTGACGTATAGAAATACAATAACAAACCGGGGGAACTCGGCAGTGGATTGCTCCGAAAATCCCACAAGGAGAACATGAGGACTCTGTGCTTCCTTAGTGTGTGCCTTGTCCTCTGCTGGCATTCGTCATCTGCAGGTAATGTCAAGCGTCCGCTTCTGTGCCGGACTTTCTCATTTCCGTCATGTCAATCACATATTATGATAATGCCGGTGGACTACAAGTCCCTGCATGCCCTGTAAAGTTAGGTGTTGGTGCACTGTGATAGATGATGTGATCTCTACCGATGTGGTTGGGTTATTAGGGTGCACTGGCACTGACTTGCTGCGGACTTCGGTGCAAATCTGCAGTAGATTTCACCCTTTCAATTAAAGGGTGAAATCTGCTGCGGTTCTGCACCAAAAGCAGCAGCAAATTGGTAAATGCGCCCTTGAACTGCCTTTTGAGCACTGTGATAACTCATTGAATTAAGATCCAGCAGTCATAGGCAAGATTTGACATAACACACTGCAGTATCACAGTGCATGGTACCAGTTGACACACTCAGCTCTGCTACATCTGAGTATATTTTGTACCAATGAACTGGATTCAGACTTTTTGTGTATAGAAATCTGGCTCATTAGTCCAACTTGGTGATGTATGTACATACTGATAGTCAGTTTCCAAATGTGTTTGGTAACCGTAGCGGCGGCGGGCAGTGATTGTGTACTTACATCCTATGTGGAAGCGATAAATGTGTTAATCATTATGTACTATTACATCCGAATATTGTGTAATAAATATATATCCCCCTCCTGCAGCTGCCAATGCGGAGATTCATTCTTGGCAACCGCTGTTTACCTTTTGGCTATATTCACACAGGCAGGTGCAGCGAAAAAGTGACCATTTGACCTGCAATTTCAATGCAATTTTTTTTATTTTTTTTCCTTTTTTTCCCGCTTGTACGATATGTTTTTGCGTAAAAAACAGATTTACATCACTTTTTCACACGTATGAAGAACAGATGTAAGGCCTCCGATACTTTATTGTTTTTACATCTGTGTAGTCCATTAAAAAAAAAAACGGACAACACATGGAAAGCGTACGGACCCATTAAAAAAAAAAACGGACAGCATAGAGACATTGCATGCACTACTGTGATGCGTTTTACCCATTCCAGTCATTCATGTGCCGGCCGTTCTTTTTTTTTTTTTGAAGATGCAGAAAAAAAGAATTGGGCTTGTTTCAAGTTTTTTGACAGACCTAGCCTAAATCTGATGGAGATCGCATGTCGTGCCATTAATAAAATGCCTTAAAAACGGATCGCACTTGCGTACAGCTGACATGCGATACTTTTTTTCACTTGAATAGGAAATAGTGGGTGATTCTCGGACAAGACGTTCCCAAAAATTTGGGACATGCAACGATTTTTAAACTTGGACTAAGAGAAAAATTGCTCATGTGAAGTTCGTTTGCTGTACCAGGTCTGTCCATCTTGCAATCGGACAGAACTCGCGTGGGAAGATCGCCCGTGTGAATCCAGTCTTAGTGCCTATATAGAGGGATGGCTCCGTCCTACAGGGATTATAGCACCGTTATTAGTGATACCCAGCCAGCTAACGCTACACTTGGTGATGTTCTGCATCAGCTTGGCCTTCTCATATCTATGGATGGCTCTTATGCTATATAATTTACTAGTGAACCTGTTGCTCCTCTGACAGGGCATGCTGGAACTATTGGTTCTGCAAAGTTTGTTATTGCAGTTGCAAGTCAAGTTCAGTTTAGCACTTACAGAAGTTGTTATGCAACGCACTTAACTAGCACATCAAGTAGCATTCAAGTGGTTAAAATGTCCACAAGATGTGATGTAATTCAGGTGGCTTAGTGTATGGTAATACAGTACACCGCAATACTGTGCATATAAACTGCGTATTAGAGAATGCTCATGTGTGCAGTATTACCCTGCAGGTTAATAGTTGTTCTGTGAAGGTCAGCCTTCTTGCCTTATCCCAATCAAATCATCCGAAAATTGGATATGATTCTCTAAACTGAGCCTCTAATGTCATGTATCATGGAATAACTCCTCTTCCGTGTTTCACCTGTTTCATATAAGTGTGCATCCTGCTGAGTGCAACAGGCGGCTGGCATCATCCCGCTCGCTCCCTGCCATGTTCCACAGCTGTTCCTAATAGCACCATCTCCCAGAGCATCACTTCTGTCCTGTATCTCATTGCACGGCGTTCTTCCTTGTTCTGCGCTCCCAAGAGATGTGCTCAGCGCTGATCTACCAATTATTCCGAGCTCACTTGTGCGATCTTATCTATGGATACAATTGCTGGGCTGCATCTGGTCCTCCAGTATCTTACCTGAACACCCTGACTATGAGGCGATGCAGATATGGATGTCCCAGCAGTGTTTATTATAGTATGTAGTAGTATATTTTGGTAACAGTTAACCAGGATTGGCAACACTTGTATCAATGTAACAAAGGATGTTTTATTACTGTTTTCACTACTGATGCTTTGCAACAAAGCTCTGAGGATAGTTGGGACACTTTCATGTATTCTTTTGGCCTTTTCTGGACAACATTTATAAATTAGTGAATAAACCATTTTACCCTGTTTGGGGTGTTTAGTGACCTCAGCAATGGCTATTGATAATCTTAGTCCAAGTTAGTGAAATTCCACCCCGTGTGACCCCCAGCCTTACAGTCCCCTCAACATGCAGAGCAAAAATAGGCTTGTCAGAAAGTGGCGTTAGGCAGCTGTTTATCAGCTGGTGACCTCTGGTCTAACGGGTGTCATTAACCTAATAGTGAAATCCTGCTCATTAGTAGAACAATAACACGGCTTTGTTTTGTTTTAGCGTTGATTTGTTAGGTCGTTAGCAATGTCACATGGTGATCTGCCACTTGTCAACCAGAGTGCCCATTATTCCACAATTCAGAATGCTACTTCTCCCAATAGACAAGCATTGTTCAATAATGTAAATGGTATGACTATGCGATATGATCTGTAATATACAGATATGTAATAATCTGTATATTATTTTAATAGGTTGCATTGCGATCTCTAACTTGTCTTTTGGAATTATTTATTCTTTTTTTTTTTACTTAGAATTTCTTAATATTTAAAGGGCTTGTCTGATTAAACGACTTCCTTTCTATCATATCTTTGCCAGCAGATGACTGCAGGATGTTAGATGATACCTGATATACGTTGCTTGTATTGGACCACTGTTTCAGCTTTATTGTTGTTCTGCAGATTGTGCTTTTGTATTCCAATACCGTGATGTATACAGTATGAATAATAGATGAACGACAACAAGAACCACATGATATAACCGTACTGCTGCGATGTGTCCTCCTGCTGTATAGAGGCAGCTATCTTGTCGGCTGCTTGGTCTTGTGACAGTGATATAGTATCTGTGTTAAATCTGATTACATTGCAACAAAGTCATTCAGAAGCAAATCTTCATAAATGTAGGCCGGCATGGGGGAAATTAATCTTCTTCTCAATCACAGAAACTCCATAGTTTGTACTTTCTAAAGAGATCTTACAGAATGCTATAAGTCATTTCATGTATTCCTGTTGAACATACAGCAGGAAAGTTTTGGTTTGGCTTAAAAAGTTATCTTGACAGGATACAGAAGAGTCGGTCCGTCTGTTGAAGGTGCAGTGATTTGATCAGACATTTGTCCTTTCAAGCTATCCAACCTTTCAGAAAATCTCACAGTATCACATTGATAGATGTCAAATCCTAGACCCACACGAAAGGAGGCTGATTCATGTTGTGTCGGGGGAGAAAAGAAGCAACTCAAAGCAAAACTTTAGGAGCAGGGCGGAAAAGGAATAAATCTTTGGATTTTCCAGTACTGGACACACTTTACTTCAAGCGCATGCCTTACCGCTGGAGCCGGAGATTCTGTCATTGCACGGAGTATATCAGTTTGGGGCTTGTTCCCATCAGCGTTGGAGGCTCCTCAGTCTCTAAATTCCGTTTAAAAAAGTGGAAAAAAATAGTGCAGCATTCTGTGAAATGTCAAAGCCCAGCTAGAAACCGAAGAGACCCTATTAAGATCAATGGGGTCTGTTTGATGTTCGGTTCTGTCATATGACGGTCCTATTCAGCTATGGAGTGTCATTTTCCCGCTTCCATAATAAAGGCGGAAAATGCAGCCCAAACGTGCGGATATGAATAAGTCGGAAAACACGCCATTTATTCAAATGATTTACATTCTGCTGTGGAGCGGGCTGTATATTTGCTTTATACGTTGTATTATAGAGGTTTTCTCCGCTGGAACCATTGCTTCCGTAATATGGTGCCACGAATTCGTAGCCACATATACATGTCTACCACCTCCTTTTTCTCCATGTTGTGGAGCGCTTCAGGACATTTTTTGTAAGGAAATGATTGTATAATGGTAAGTGTGTCTGTGGTCCGCAATGGATGCATTAACAAACGCCATACAAACGGAGAGCCTAGTAGTAAGGTGCCAATACATATTAGAGCAAAGTCAATCAAACCTGCCAAAATCATCAGGAAGTGGACAACTTTCTTACCTTTTTGGGGGTGTGCTAACTCTTCCCCGATGGTAGATGTCGGAGGGGAAGATGGATCAGACATTTTGGTTTTCCCAATGCCCGATCCAAGCATTTTGGACTTCAGCTATCGAATCATGATGGGATGACTGAGTAAAGGAATGGGGATCTGAAAAAGTTGTTTTGTGATTGTTTCTAGACTTAATTACATGTGGCACACTATTGAGCAGCTGACGTCTAATCACGCTTTCAGACGTCGGGAACATATTTGTAAATTTCATGCCTAGTTCTCAAACGATCAGTAGAGTACTGTCTTCTGAAAGGTGGCAGACAGTGTGTATGTGTAAATAGACTTTTTAAGAGTTTCCCTTCTTCTTTCCTGTGCCTGCCAATGCATATGCTCTATTTCAGACAGCTGGCATCAGTGCCCTGTCAAAGTACCGCATTTCCAGGCAGTACTTCTTCATGTTTGTAATTTCTCTTTTGGGGAAAAACGAAAATTCTTTAAATCCAAAAGTTATCTCATTGCAGCCAAACAAAGATGATTGTTTTGGTTACTTTGAGCGGAGAGTGATTATTCTAGCTGTCACGTATAGATAGATATAGCACCTGTGATTCTGGAGGATGACAGGTTGAAGTGAGACAGAAATTACGCAATAGACAACATGCATTCCGGGCATCATTTACTGGAGTGAGTCACACCACAGCATGGGCCAAAGGTGCAGTAATCCAGACAAAGGATCTGACGGCCGATAGACCAACTGCCCGTTTATAGGACTACTTCTAATAGAAACGCACAGACTTAGACACAATACTTTATGTGACGTACTGTACTATGTCACCTACGTCTTTCCAGAACTCCTGCCCGTTCTGTCCTAAACAATTACACAATACTTGGCTGTTTTGAAAAACTCGAAGTACTTGGCACCACGCTCTTAGTAATTCATTAGGTTTTCCAAAGAAGTCACATTTAGTTCCGTTCATAATGGGCATGCTGTTTTATGGAGTTAAGGATATGATTTTATGTTTGGCACTGAAGTAGGTACACACCGCCTTGGTGTATTCATTTATTACTTCTAGATGTTTAGCGCCATTTATTAGGCTAATTATGTAGCGGAAGACCTCCGCTCTCTACATTTCTGCCTGCCATTTGTTTTGATGTTAGCATGCATTTATTCACTTATGCAATTTTCTTTAACAATTGGACGCCCACGAGGACGGAGTAGTGGAGCAGTTTCCTGGGAGGTACTTCAAGACGATGAGAGAGTTGAGACGTGAGTTCTGTGGTTCCTGCTTACAGCTCTATCGACGCTCAATGCCCATCAGTAGTGCCTGGCCTACAAGGTCTACCTCTCAGTGGTGCTTGGCACTTGAGTTATCGTCCTACTCCAATTTCTGGAGACATGAAAGGCCCCCTTGAGAGGAGCTCAAGGAGAGCAGACTCCCTATGCTTCACCTTTCCCCTAAGTTTCACCTGGTGAAGAGACTGAACCACTGCGGTGTCCCTGCTGCTGCCACGCTGTACAACTGGACCACTATACCTGAACGAACATTCGTGAGCTGTTTGTTACACTGTTCTGTTCTTGAATATCTATACCATGTCTCCCCAAAAATAAGCCCTTCTCTGATTTTTTTAAAGGATTTTTGGAGAGGCTTAAAATATAAGCCCTACCCTGAAAATAAGCCCTAGCTGCATTACATAAAAAAACAATACATTATCTAGTAGGCTTGGTCCATGTCCCTCCCGCTGCTCTCCGGAGCTCCAACATGCTTCCTGCAGTACTCAACCACCCACAGAAGATCGCTTATTGGTTACTGGATTCATAAATCCTACCCCCAGGAAGCAATGGCTCTGATTGGCTGAACAGCGCTTGAGAACTATTCAATGCAGCGCTCAATGAACCAATGCGATGGCTGCATTGATTGGTTGTCGAGCGCTGCTCAGCCAATCGCAGCCATCACGTTGTGTAGGCGGGATTTATGAATTGGCCAATCAAAGCTGCGGCTCAGGGACGTGGACTAAGCCTGCTAGGTTAGTATAATAAGACATCCCCTGAAAATAAAACCTAGTTCCTCCTTGAGGGCAAAAATTAATATAAGACTGGCTTATTTTCAAGGAAACACGATACCAGGGACGTTAACTCTGCAAGAGAAGGCACTGTTGAATTACAACAGTGAAGTATTTCAATAGATCCTAGTTTGTGGCATATAAGAACCTTGTCATGATGTGGCCCCAACACTAACCCTCTTTATGGGCCTTATATAGTGGGACCACCAACTAGTGTGATCAGATTCCCCAGGACCCTGAATACCTACGACCTTGTGCGACTAGACTCCCTTGCCTCCAGGATCCCATCTATGGAGGGCTTTGGTATCCTATGGTCCACCCTGCCGACCCTCTGCTCAGTTACATTTACACAGAATGTTTGGTATTTACATATTAAAAATTGCATATAATGTACATATAGACCACTGTTTACCAACCTTTTTAGTCTTGAGGCACCCCTGAGAAAGTTGCTATTATTTTTTTTGCTTTTTTTTTTAACCTTGGGACACCTATGCCAAATACGTTTTTTTTTGTTTTTTTTTTACAAATGATAGATCAAAAACACCCCCCTATCACAGTATAATCACATCCAGAGCTCCATTATCCCTCCCCATCACAATTTAATCACATCCAGCACTTCAGCAACAGTCAAACATTTCTCTTCTCACCGCAATATACGTGTATGTGTGGCCAAGCCTCTCCACTCCCCTATCCCCCCAACTGCGATATGTGTTTGCTCAAACCCATCCTTCCCTCGAGAGAGATTTGAGCTTCCTCTTCCGGTTGTGTAGGTATGTG
Organism: Eleutherodactylus coqui; assembly: GCF_035609145.1. Lineage (NCBI taxonomy): Eukaryota > Metazoa > Chordata > Amphibia > Anura > Eleutherodactylidae > Eleutherodactylus > Eleutherodactylus coqui. The sequence continues at coordinate 259,771,099 of NC_089839.1, read as the reverse complement.
GATGTCCGACATGAACATGCAGTTACCTGATTTGGAGTGTTCTTCCCACTGTCAGCGGGTGAGGCAGTGCGTGCGTTGTGGGTGGAGCTTGGCTGCGGCACTTTCTCCTGTACCACTTCCTGTAGTGCTAATGGCCAGCAGCTGATTAATCCTTAATGTGGCTAATTATGACTCCTTGGCCTTGAATGTGAAGCCATCCCTTTTGGGTTCCCAGCGGTGCCCAGCACCCTGGTTGGAAATCTCGATAATCACTCACTGAATGGAGGCGGAGAGCGCCGGAGATCTCTTCCAGCCATCTATCTCCATTCATAGTAAATAGGCCGGCTTCACATGGGCATAAGCAAAATTGCGCACACCTTAGCACAACTTTTTTGCTCTATTGTCGGTGTATTTCATTGTACTTTTTCTGCCTACAGGACATGTTTTTTTGCCCACAAACACCAATTTAAATGGCTAATTCATCTAATAAACTCCAAATGTGTTCTTTTTCCAGTGGAATTACGCAGTGTTTCACAAATCTCCTTGCGTATTGAGCACATTTGTGCATCCCCATTAACTTCTATGGGGACCTTTTGATGTGCAAATACGCAGAAAGATAAAACGTGTTCTAACCGAAATGTGTGCGTGCAAATACATCCATGTGAAGCCAGCTTTAGAGTGCATTAAGACGACTGTATATCAGCTGGGTTTTCACGCCCAGCCGATATACAGCGTCTCTCTCTGCAGGGGGGGGGGGGGCTGGAAGACTGGGAGCAGTGCTCTGAGCTCCCGCCCCCTCTCTGCCTCCTCTCCACCCCCCTGCACTATTTTCAATGAAGAGAGGTGGGGGCGGAGCAAATTCACAGCACTTAGCCCCACCCCTGTCCCGCCTCCTCTCATTGCAAATAGTGCAGAGGGGCGGAGAAGGGGTGGAGAGGAGGTAGAGAGGGGGCGGGAGCTCAGAGCACTGCTCCAGGCTCTTCCAGCCTCCTCCCCCTGCAGAGAGAGATGCCGTATATCGGCTGGGCGTGAAAACCCAGCCGATATACGGTCTTCTGAATGCACCCTTACATGGGGCGATTATCATGTGTTGCTCGTAAAAAGAAAACGATAAAGTGAACAAGTTATCATTTGTCGTTCAGTTGTTGGCACAATCTAACTGTCTACAAGGGCCATAAGAAATCCTTAAGAGCTTCTGCCCTCTGCTGCCGGCTCCAAATGATATACAGCCCATGTAATTCCTCTGTATTGGTTACTTTCTACTCCGGCTTCATTTTCTCAGTGGGGTTAATATTGGTTGATGGAAATTATTTAAGCCCGATCCCTGGAGTTCACTGTGACATTGTCACCAACACAAGGACACTTTGGGGTGCGGCTTTAAGAAAAGGTGGATTTTGCTATACTTTCCCAGCTGAATTTAGATGTTTTTCCATTGCAAATTAAGTGCACAGTTTTACATGTTGACCCCTTAGTTCTTTAAATAGAAATGCCAAATATATCTTCGGCATCACAGTGACCCAGTACGGGTTTTATGATCATCCTGTACGGAACATTCAGGGAACATCCTACTTAATTGGAGCATAAATTACTTTGTAGGATAATAGGTTGACTTGAAGCCTTTTGTAACATTGACACAAGATTTGGAAGAACTTTGTAAATTCTCAAATTCTAAAAGTGACCAAAATGTAATGTCTATGGGGTCTCTGGTCTGGGCCGTAACAGCAAACGTCGGGGAAAAGGATGTTCAACATACCCAATCCTCTTGTTCCCCTCTTTCTCCTGTGAAATAAACATGAACACTTGGCTGGGACTAGTGGAATAGCTGTTGACCAACTTTTAAATTGTATGTCTGGTTTAAGAATATAAGGTTAAAAGGGGTTGTTCAGTTGTAAACTATTTATGGCCTATCCTCAGGACAGGTCATTCATAGTAGATCAACAGGATCTGGTCACCCAGAATCAACTGAACATTGGGCCACAGCACTGAGCTGATTTCTGCAGGAAGCAGACAGCTCCATTCTTACTGCATTGGCCAGGCTTGGTATTGTAACCCAAGTTCACATTCACTTCAATGCCTGCAATACCAAATCCAGCCACTGCATCGGGAACAGAGCTGTCTGCTTCCTGCAGAAACCAGCTTAGTGCACAAATGTAGCAGCTTAGTGGACAGCTGAATAGTGAGTCTTGAACAACAGACATTTCTCAATATACTATTGTTGGCATGTTTTGAGGATAGGCCATAAATAGTTTACGACCCCTGTAAAACATGTTTGGGTCTTGGCTACCATACCTGAAAGTGATGACTGAGGACTCCTTTAAATTGAGAATTGATCCTCTAGCACAAGATAAGCATGTGTGCACGGACAAACATAGTCAATATATGGTCCGTTGGCTGTTGCTCGTGTCCATGATTTTCATTATTCGGCTTCTATCACAGAACAAAACAATGGAAATCAACGTTGCAGATGTGAGACGGAAAGAAGGAGTTCTGTTGCCATGTTTGAATACATATGGGCACGTTTATTCAAGACCGGGATTTCATATGCCAGGCTTAGTGCGCTGCCACCGTGAGGAGGTGGTGTAGATTTGAACGATAATTTATGCCAGTTTTGTAGTGTAATTCATAGTAGGCTTTCTCTGGATGCCCCATTCCTTTCTGCTAAGCCAGTCCACTTTGTAGAAATGTGGTGAGGACAATGGAAAAGGCAAAGCCAAGTGCAAAAGTTTGCGCAAGAGCTACTTGTGCAATTTTTTTTTTTTTTTACAGTTTTTTTTCCGACAGAATACTGCCCAAGTGCCTTAATAAATCCCCACCACCACCACCTTCCCATAGCCCTCCTATTCTACAGTGAAAGAAGTAATAGAAACACAATCTCTACTCAAGAGATCAAATAGTGTCACCCACTGACGGCGGCATTCGATGCTGGGCAAATACCACAAACCAATCAGGGATTGTCTTGCAAGCACAGAACTTCCAAAAACTTTCTGTCAAAGACCTTCCAAATGAGTAATCTCAATGGAAAACAGAATTTTATTATGTTGCGAGGTTCTCAATCCTGAACCTAGTAGATCCAAAACCGGTAGTAGATTAGCCGAGAGTAGACAAGATATCTAATGTATATTGTGCCGAAAATAAAGAATGTGGTGCAGACTATTATATTTATTGTCCCTTAGTCCTAACTAGAGTGTTTTGAAAATCCTACATAAAGCAGATGATGAAACGTTGTCCTATAGGGACCTGGATTGCTTGCTGATTTCTGTTGAATGCATCGGAAGTGCTACCACATTGTTTTTCAAATGTTAATGATTGACCGGTACATGGTATAACTGGTATAACCCAGACTCAATTAGCTGCCTGCAAACTACTTAAGTTTGGGTGGGGGAATTGGATGGTTAAACAATCAGCAGCCTGATCTTTGAGAACTTGGCATCAAAGGGCTTTATCAAAGCTATGTGTTAATCATTAGAGTGTGAAGGCAATGTTTACCTGTCTGAGGAGAAGCTCATTCATACTGATAAATGGGCAGGTCCATCAATGGGCAGTTTTGTGGCTTGAAGGATGCAGAGAACTTTTCAAACATCTGGGTAGTTATGAGATTGTTTGAAGAATCTGGGGAAGTAGCGAGGGCCACAGTTAGCATTTGTATGCTTGTACAGTGGTGTACTTATTTATCACTGTAGCGCTTTGTATGTAGGTTTCAGATTTGTAATTGGCACGTAAAGTAAAGCAACTAAAATACGAGTTTTATGAAATGTTTTATTTTACCAATCCATGACTTTTTTGAGTTTTCCAAAAAATTTTCAAAAGCAGCCCAGGTCTTCATTGGCTGCTGCTTTTGCACCCATTTTTCCATGTAGATTTTCCTATTTTTCTGCTACCCTGTTTGCAATCCACTTACAGGTGGGATGTCCTAAGCCAACCATTCTGACAGTACTTTATTCCTCTGTGTCAAGTGAAGGCAACAACGTTTCGACTCACTAGAAGTCTTTGTCAAGCTTTGAGTCGAAATGTTGTTGCCTTCCACTTGTCGCAGAGGAATAAAGGATCTTTTTGATACTGCACAAATCTTTGCTGCCCTTATCTATCTATATTGGACCTTCTCTGGATTGTTGGTTCACAATCCTATGGGCTCTGCATATTTGCCTCACTGACTACAGTTGAAAAAGGTTGGTGCTGCTGACTACTTTCTATTGGATATACAGTACTGTACTTTCCGAGACTTCCTCTCCCACACTTCTATGCATGCTTGCATAGCCCTGCTCCAATTAGCTGCAGTGTCCCCTCATCCGTGTTACTAGAGAAGCTAAATGCCTAATGACAGGCAGTGGATTACAAAGGTGCTAAAAGGTAGACCCCTAGTGGCAGCCACGTAAAGATTGATTTTCATTTTTTTTAATGCAAGTACATTACAAAGTTGGTGATACACTAGGTTTATACAAGGTTGTCTGTTAGATGAGCATACACTGTGTGAAAAGTTAGTGTACAAATAATTGTGCTATATTCGAATTTTTATTATGAAACATGTATTGCTTTTATTCTAAAAAGAGAGAAATCGTACAGTAATGGATATGAGGTACTGATCTTGTTTTTCAGTAAGAATTTTTATCTATTTCTTGACAGTGTTCATCCAAATAATATAAACAAATTATTATTATTTCTTTAATTTCAATTTTTACGATTTACTATTCAGTTTTTAGGAACTTTTAATTGGGTGTAAATCGGTCGAGCGGTGTTCCTGTTGCTGAATCAGTCTTTGGGGAAGGGCTCGTAGACATATTCACCTAGGGCTTTGATCAATCCTAGTCACTGTTCCTTACTAGTGAATGTGAGGTCACACGGCAAACCAATCAGCTCTCAGTATACTGACAGAACTGCTCAATTATATATTCTAAGAGGACTGAAAAGTAGCAGAACCACAATAAATATTAACCCTTTCCAATCCAATTTTGGATTTCTCTTTTTGCTGTTATACAACGGTGCCATCTGCTGGCTAAAGCCAGTGTGTGCACCAGAGAGGCTCCGACAGCGGAGTGGCTGGCAATAGACGGTAAGAATACCCTGTCAGACATTTTCTGACATTGGAGCTGTACAAGCTTCAATCAGAATGTAGGAAGACGTCAGATGGTGAATTGGAAAGGGTTAAGGAGCAGACACTTGATTTTAAAAGAAAAAAAAAAGTATAATTCAGGACCATCAGAATACTAGAGCTGTTAGAAGAGGAGTAGCCTTGTATATGGAAAAATATATTTATTATATCGCTCTTAAATGATATTTTTGAAAACCTCCAAAACCATAATCCAGAATTTAGGAATGGTAGGGCATGATAAAAAATTTTTTAATGACTTACGGCAATGTCTCGAAATCCCTACCCTGAACGCCCCCCATTCCTTCCTATCCTTGTTAATTCTAGGTTCATTTTTATTACCACTTATTGAAAAATAGGACGCATTCAGCTACACATGTTGTGTTACTCAGTGCTTACACCTACATTTTTAATTTATTGTTATATTTAGAAATGTCAAATCAAAATCTTTAGTCTGATGCTCATATTGAGGCCTTTGCTGTCCTGTTAGTCATTTCTGTATAGATGTTGAGACACCATTCATTGTACACTGGTAAGCCGCAATCCGCGTTCAGGTCTGGAAATGTATTGACGTGTCATTGGGTCATCATTTGGGAGCATCTTTGAGAGTCCTGTGTTTCTCATTTTCTGCACATGATCTCTTGTGAGAATTTAGCACTAAGTGAATAACCATGAATGTGAGGAAAGGGAAGCAGCTGGATATCTTCAGGTGGCGTAGTAGGAGGTGGTGGGTGGTGGATGGTGGGTGGACGTCTTCTCTGCCAGTTGCCGAATGTGTGTTTCAGCAGAAGCGCAACCTAAACAAATATTTTTAACAGACTGATAGCTTTTTTTTAGGATGCCTTATGCTTGCTAATGTTATAACAGCTTTCTTTAACCTCTTAGTGATGGGCCTATTTTGTGGACCAAGCGATTAGGTAATAGCTATTGTGTGTGTTTTTTTTTTTTTGTTTGTTTTATTTAATTTTGGAGGGTATTTATGCATTTATAACAGGTTTATGTGGGGAAAAAATGTTTGTTTGTTTTTTAAACTGGATTTTTTTTCCCTTTAAATTAAACTTTATTGAACTGTTTTTGATAATATTTTTTCAGTCCCTCAAGGGGACTTGAAAATGCAATCATTCGATCGCTAGGATAGTACACTGCATTACTTAAGTAGTGCGTTCTACTAAGCCTATCACAGCAGCGGATCAGACATTCCTGGAGGCAGGGCCTACTAAACTTGAGTTACATGGCAGATATGGATTACTTATGGCCTTTGTCAGGCTTCCATCTGCCATGGAAACCCATTAGTTCACTTTGATCACATTGCAACCTGCTGAAGGATGACAAAAAGAGCCCCCTTCTACTGTCCTCTGCTTACATGCTGCAGTTGCTATTTAGAGATGAGTGAACGTGCTCGTTTAGAGCAATTACTCGATCGAGCATCGCTTTTTTTCGAGTAACTACCTAATCGGGCGAAAAGATTCGGGGGGGCGCCGGGGGTGAGCAGGGGGGTTGCTGGGGAAAAAGAGAGAGAGCTCCCCCCTGCTACCCCCCGAATCTTTTTGTCCGAGTAGGCAGTTACTCAAAAAAAGCGATGCTCGATCGAGTAATTGTCCTAAACGAGCACATTCTCTAATCTCTAATTGCTATTGATTGTGGCAGTTGGAGCAGGAGCCTGGCTGTCAGTATTCAGCCAAGCCACTACCTTAGAAAGACGTATGTGCAGGTTTAAAGCCCATTAGAGGTCAGTATAAAGGTATATAGGCCATCAATTAAAGTCATTGTAAGCTGCCCGATTTGCGGCTTATCCGCAGCTGACGCTGCAAACATGCTGCGGAATCCGCTTCATCACCTAGCGACGCCGTGGCATTTTCTGTACTGCGCATGTGCGCCGGACGACACATCCGCAATACAGAAGAGACAACTGCAGACAGGTACGCAGGGGTCACCGGCCGAGCACAGGGTCAGATTCCGCTGCAGGATTCTGCATGCAGAATTCGACTCGGCCGTTTGCATTCGGCCTAAAACTACATCTAAGACAGAATTTGACAGAAGGTGAGAACATGAACCCTATATTTGCTGTGATTTAGGTTTTTTTTTACCTTTTTCCAGTCGTATGATCGGTTTACTATTTGTTTTCGCTGACTCTGCTACACTTTAGTTTGCCCCCAGCCTCCGCATTTATAACGTATATGGCATTTGTCCACATGAGGAAAAAATAAAGACCGTTGCCAGAATAATTCAGTACATAGGAAGCTGCAAGGTTTGGTACTAAAATGCGGAGTACAGGAAATCCTGAGACAACACAGGGATTTCAGCCGGAAATGTGTGCCTCTCCGAAGGGTAAACTCAAGTGTAAGTGTGATTGCTGGTAAATAGATTATTCTGCTTTCATGCTGCTCCTTCACATCCCTGAGACTTTACCGTCACCGAGTGCAGAACCCCTCCGAAAAAAATGTTGCAAAAAAGGATAGTTGGAAGGATTTTACAAGGAGATAGAAAAAAGTAGACAAACAAGGTAGTGGATGAGGAGGGAAGCAGAGGTTAGAAACACAAACCCTCCGCTACAGAGAATGAGATAATACTTTCCTAGAACGGGGTGTAATCCATCCAAGGAGTACGGAGCTGGAGGATCTGTTCTTTTCCTCTGCAACCAATTCTTCCACATGCACTCGAAAGTTCAGTCTATAAACCCATTAACTAACGGAAGGAACAGTAGGGGATCCTGAATATTGTGGTTTCACAGGCTTTGTAGAGATCAAAGCAAACCTTAGCATCGCCTTTCTAGGGAAAGATGCCCGCAAAACTGTAAGCATCTCAGTTTGTGCGTCATTGCCCATGACCTGCCATGTATCCTCCCATATACCTGTAGCAACCTGTGCATCTCGACTTCATCTGCGTAGTGTGCTTGCGCCAGAAGACGCAAGCAGGGGACCAAACAGTGCATGCCAAATATTTCAGTGCTACAAACGTTGACGTCAAGAACGGGGGGCAGCGAGCGTAAAGAGAGGTCAGGTTTGCATGATAACGCAACGACTCGGAGCAATGGAGGGATCTTCACTTAGACCCAAGATGGCGAATGTACATACAGGGTGCACAAGATTAAAGAAAATTTGAGGGTGAAGCTTAAAGGCTGCATCAAAAACTGAATATCACATCAGTAGCACTATTGTGTTGCATTTATATTGATATTTGTGCTAATGCAAGGGAGATTTGATCATTTGAATACTGTTTTATGGACAAGAAAGTTAAATTGCTCTCTATGACTTTTATTTTGGGAAACCCATGGGTGACAGAGAGAGAGACAGAGCTCCCTTTACCACCCTTTTACATGCTATGGTCGCATTGACTGTGGCATGTAAGGAGAATAAATGACTGGGACTAGAGTTAGCTTCAATCCCGACTATAAGAACTGGAGCCCAGCTGTCATAAGACATCAGAGTCCCAACTCCTCCTGACATGGGAAAACCAAGACAGACTTATTGTGATGCATCGTGAAAAAGGATAATGCATTGGAATAAGACCCCTTAGTTACTTTTCCTACATCTGCTTCATGTCCAGATTAGGCTCACATTGTGTTTTAGCCTTCCATTGAAGGTATATGTTGGGAGTATTACCTTTACGGTTAGACTCAGACATACTGTATGCCACTGTATAGGCATACCTTGCCCAAAGGACCCCACTACTACGCTATGCCATAGAGTAAGAGATCAAACATACGTCAGTGCATACCAGCCATGCATATTCTAAAAAGACACTCTTTTGGGGCCCTATACCTAGGTTCGGTGTAAGTACTATGAGCTTTCCCAGTGTATGTGCTAAACCAAGTGGTAAAACCCAATGTAAACACTGATTTAGGCCCTGATTTTACCCAAGAAGACTAGTGCAGTATGACTCCAGCAGAAGAATGGGTGGAGACATGTGTTGGCCGGGTTGAGTTACAGTGAACGCCCAGGTCACACACACACCTGCCGACTGGTTACCTTGCTGGCGGTGTAGCCTTCTCCTCCCTGGTCGAGTGGTAAAATCTGAATAACGGTGGCGCCGACCCAGCAGTGAACAGCCTCCATTTTCCTTCTCCCTGCTCGAGCGGCCAAATGTAAAGGCAGCGAGTGAGCCCCGGCTGTCTATGACCCGGCCAGTGACGAGAGCGGAGATGTGAGCGTGGCTTGGATGGGCGGCACGAACGGTGAAAGTGGGGCTGATAGGGGATGGGAGCGGAGATGTGAGCGCGGCTCAGTGAGAGGGTGGCTGGCAGGGAGAGTTACAGCGGGACCGGCTGCGCCGGGGGTTGGTGGTAGACAGAAGCTGAGATTGGAAGCCGGCGGGAAGATGTGTGAGCTGTCAGGGGGATGGCCGGTACATACGTGTTTGGGGAGGTGTGTGTGCTGCAGCCAATCTGCAGTTGTGGGCATGACCTGGTCGTTCCTTGTAACTCAGCTCGGCCAACCCATGTCTCCACCCATACTTCGGTGGAGACATACTGCGCTAGTACTGACTAGCGCTATCAACCTCATCCCTCAACTGGTAAGTATTCCTCATTGCTCTACGCAGCAAACTTCCAGTCAGATGCAAGAAAAGTTTGGAAACTGTGGTTCCTAGTATGGGCATGAAGCTGAACAGTACAAAAATATCCTTTATTAATATAGCTTCAAGATATACAGGCATTGCAGCGCAGTACATGTATTTATGTGCGTCAGTCTCTGCTGTGACGAAGTTTACAGTCTTATTTACATACCGTTGAAAGACTTCTTTTTTAGGCAGCCAATTAATTTAGTAACTATTAACCTTTTTGCCACAAAAACAAATTGTTGGCACCTGACAAGTACTGCGTTTATTACAAATGATCTTCTCGATTTTGAAATACACAGAACTCCCGTTTAATGACACTCCGATACATAAACCTGATATCAATGGAAACAGAAACTCAAAAGGTTTTGTTGCACAACGTCAAAAATATTTTCACTATCGGAGGTGTTCAATGTGGCCCCCTTTGTCGCTGTTAATTCCTCCTAGCTCTGCAGGTAGCTTGGAGAATAATCTGACGGCCTGCGTGCCTTCATTCTAAGGTTGGGCTCAAAGCCACACCAAAAAGACCAAGTGCCAACCACAACAAAACCGCACGTGGGTGCGTCATTCAACGGTGCTATTTTTGTTAGTGTTACACAAGGGCTTCCTGAAGCTGGGAGGCCATACGCTGGTGCTTGGTTTTACATGTCAGCTGACCAGTCTCAGCTAATTAGCTAAGCAGGTACAGCATTGTATACAGTGTTTAATTCAAAGGGGCTATTCAGTGGGGAGTTTGCATGTATATGTTAATGTTATTAGTGTTTCTTGACCCCTTAAAGATGCTGTCTATTTTGGATCTAAGGACGCAATAATTTTTTTCGGATTTTTTCATCTCTGCTTTTCAAAAGCCATAGCTTTTTTTATTCTTCCGTTGACATGGCCGTATGAGGGCTTGCTTTTTGCATGGCGGACTGTAGTTTATATTTGTACCATTGGTGCAAATAACTTTTTTTTTTTTAATCACTTTTCTTACTTTATAAGAGGTGTAGCACACAAAAAACCCTTTTTGCTCCTTATTTGCTAATTTTTAATGTGTTTTGCCATGCGAGATAAAAGTGTGTTCAATTTATTCTTATCGACGTGACAACGCCACACGTGAGCCCATGCCTTCTATATGCTTTAAATATACGGTATTTTGCCCTAACTGCCACCCATGGAGCCTAAGGGGTTAAAGATGCACAAATTAGCGTGCTTTCACACTTCGCAACTTTCAGAAAAAAAACCACTACTGCAGTTTTTGATGCAGCTTCTCGAGCACGAGCAAAGTACAGAAGATCCCGCGGGAAGTAGAAGTACGAGGGGGCATTTCCATGGGCAAGTACAATATCGCACCTGCAAACCCACAGTTTTAGGCTCCTAAGGCCTGCCTCACATAGGCGTTTTTGTAAAGCGTTTTGCCCTGCGTTTTTAGCTTGTAATACGCAGTTCTAAAAGCCCGTGGATTTCCAGATGTACATTTTTTTACACTATAGGCTATGAGGGCTTAAAATACGCTGTATTTACGCTTGCTACATGCATATTTAATTGTGTACAGCGTATTACTTTCGGAAGACGCAGGCCCTATACACTGAGCTCCAGATGTTATTTTCCCTGTGTTTTGCGCAGTGTCGCACGCTATGCCTTGCGTATTTTCCCACCTCCCAAACACTTCTAATAGTAGGTGCAAAACGCAAAAGAGAGGAGCAATTCCTACTTTTTACATGTGTGCGAAATGCGCACCCAAAATACGCTTATAGAATGAACCCATTGAGATGAGTGGGTTCTGTTCTCTGTGTTTTAGGCTACTTTCACATGGTCAAGCGCAGTATCTGGTCATGAAACTCGGACCAATTTCGTGCTTGGGAACGTGTGATTTTTTTTTTTTTTTTTTTTTTTTACCGCGGATGCAAGGTGCTTTTGGGTAAAAAACGCATCACTCCAGGGAAGTAGCAATCCTCCGGTGTGGCATTGTTTATGGGAAACCTCGCATCGCACTCATGTGCACCTCACACGCCATATGTTGTTTTTAACAGCCCCATTGTAAGGGAATGCCCAAACATAGGACACGGCCTGCTTTTTTTCCCCCCTGCACTGTGATGTGGGAAAAATTGCTCCCGTACGAGCATTTACATAAGCTGATCACGTACTTTATTACGTAAAAGGAGACGTTTTCCACCCCTCTGGTCACTTCCTACTTGCTTTAAGCTGGAGTGTTGCGCCTTCTCCACTGCCAGTCTTTAGTCCTATTCTCTTACTGTGTATGGATTCTGGCTTGGCTTCCTATTCCCAATCATTGTTTTACAGACTCGTTAAAGTTGTACATTGATTGGAAGGCACGCTAGCATCCAATAGGTGGCGCTGCAGAGGTATTGTTCCATCATTCTTATTTGCATGAATTACCCAGAGGAGCATGCATGGCCGTCTCCTCACTCACCTATCAGGTGCCTTCTCGCACCCCTTCTTGCTCCTCTCCTTGGGGAGAGACTATCACTCACCCCCCTAGGTGTCGCCACACACTCTTTGAGTGCTCTCTGAGATTACACTGCCCTTAAACCGGCCTTGGTTTCAGATTCTATTAAGAAAGGGTCCAGATCCTTCGGGCTCACACACCTGCGTTCTGTACCAACTATTTCATATGAAACCCGAAAGAAAAATCACTTTGTGTTCCTGTAAGGCCTCATGTCCACGGGCAAATTTGGATTTTAAATTCGGAGCATTTTTCCTGCACGAGGATCTGCACCCCATAGGGATGCATTAGACACGCGCAGGTAGTTAATACCGCAGGTGTCTAATGCATCCCTGTGGGGCGCGGATCCGCGTGTAGGAAAAATGCTCCGGATTTTAATCCATAATTTGCCCGTGGACATGAGGCCTAAGAAGGCGGATGCATGTTGAGGTGCGGTATAGGGGCAGACAGTTCTATCCGAGTGGGAATACGGCCAAAAGTCCTGAAACGTTTTAAGCCCTACTTGCACAGCTGTCTTTCTACTACAAGTTGCTGGATTTGATGGCTTTGTATCTGACAGGTATAAAAATATGAATTCACACTCTTTTTGTTTTCTAACTTTATCACAACAAATGAAAAAACAAATAAAAAAGCGAAGCCTCCCCGGCCAATGGGAAAGTGTCGGTATATTATGGGAGCTGCGGTTAGGCAACAGCTGCTGTGTGGGCGGGCGCCCGTCTGGAGGCTCTGCCATACGTGATCTGGACTGGAGGAATTGTCCCAAGAAAGGATTAAACGGCCACTACAATTCTGTATCTCCTGAAATCAGGCAGGCACGTCGTAATTAGTTTTTGACAGGAAAACCCGTCTAATGCTGACTGCTTCGTGCCCTGCGAGCGCCGGTATTTATCAGCTTGTAAATTAAAAATAATCATGGATGATCTCATTATGGACGCAGCTTTCTCCATCGTAAAGCTTTCCACTGATGGATCCGATGTTCAGCCAGCGCTGTTGTCTGATGTGAAACTCATCAGGGAAGTGTTCCTCTTGTAATAGACACACGAACGTGTTTGCACAGCGTTTTGTAATACTCCGTGAATAACCCATTGATTTCAGTGGCTTCGTTCACATGAGCATATTTTGGCGCACGTTTCGTTCATGCAAAATAATATGCAGCGTGCGCTATTTTCCACGCTCCAAAATAGGACGTGTTGAACGAATTAACTTAGTTGCCCATTTCAATAAATGGGAGCATGCTTGTTTGGGTTTTTTTGCGCACGCAAATGTGCACGATTTCTTCACACTAAAAGTACAGTAAAACATGCAAAAATGCAACGCCTATTGCGCAAATGCGTGCGTGAATGCACTAACACCCATGTGACACCAGCCTAAGGGCTTATTCAGACCGATGTATATCGGTCAGGTTTTCACACCTGGCTGATATACGCTGCCCCTCTCTGCAAGGGGAGGGAACGGAATGGGAGCTGGCGCCCTCTGCAAACAGTGGCGATCGGCAGAGAGGGGGCGGGAACTCAGTGCACTAGCTTTATCCCGCCTCCTTCCTTTGCATAGAAGGGCAGCGTAGATTGGACGGGCACGAAAACCCGACCGATATACACCCGTCTGAATAAGCCCTAATGGCAATTATTTATAATCTCAATTACAAAAAAGTTGGGACGTTGTGTAAAATGTAAAGGAAAAAATAAAGAATGCAAGGATTTGGAAATCTCATCTAACCAGATTTTATTCACATTCGAACATAGAACATATAGCAGAAGGTGAAAGTGAGACCTTTTTCCATTTCATTAAAAAATGTATTACTAATTTGGAAATTGATGGCAGCAACACATCTCACAAAAGTTGGGGCAGGGTTAACAAAAGGCTGGAAAAGTAAGTGGTACTAATGGAAAACAGCTGGTGAGTCACTTTTCTACCAAGTAACATGAAAAGAGCACGTTAGGCCGGGTTTACAGGTAGCATATGATTACAGTATATTATGCGTGCCCTGTCCGCCATTGTAATTCGCAGGCAATCAACTACAATTTCCTTACTCAGTTCCGATCACATTTACGTGTCAGAAGTGCATAATAGAAAAGTACAAAAAAGAATGCAGCATGTTCTATTTTGACATGATATACCCACTTGAGAAGCCACCGTTCTTTATGGGCGTATATATACGTGCACCCATACGTAACAGCTTGGAACATCTAAACGAAGAAAACTGGAGGACTGCGCATGACAGCATGTACAATTTCAGTACAATTTCACTGCCAAGCGCGGTGATAGGCCCGATCACTGGCAGCTCCATAGAGGTAAACCACTGTGTGGCTCACGCAGCGTTTTATGCTTGCGTCTTGTGAGTCCGGGTCTTAGGGAATAAATGATGGTCAGAGGTTCACCAGTCTGTGAAAAACTGTGTCTCATAATTTTTCTGAAAACTTTTCCACAATTTGTAGAATCTGGAGAAATTCATGTGCAGAAGGGACACGGCCGACGGTCAGTATTGGATGCTCAAGATCTACAGGCGTCCCTGCATTAAAAGCAGTCATGATTCACCAATGCAAATCTCTGAATGGGCTCAGCGATGCTTCCAAAAATCATTGTCCGTGAACACTGTTTGCAGTGCACTCCAAGTTAAAGATGTGTTGGGCAAAGAAGAAGCCATATAACAACACAATCCCAAAATGTAGGCATCTTCTCTGGGCCAAAGCTAATTTAAAATAGAGTGATACAAAATGGAAAACTGTTCTGTGGTCAGATGAATCAAAATTTGAAAAACTTTTTTAAAAACCCGGACGATATGCCCTACAAACTCAAGAAGAGCTTTACGTATTTCAGTAAGACAATGCCCTAGACATGAAGGGGTTAAAATTAAATAAGTGCTTGTTCATTCAACAGCTGAACTTAAGGGGATAATGGTTGGTAGGCAAATTCTGAAGTCCCTGCCTTGACTAATAGGCCCCACCTCTGATAGATGTATGACGATGTCCTCCCCTTTGACATCATATCTACTTCTTCTGCACACAGGTCAGATTAGCGGTTGAGGCTTTACAATGTCAGGTGGGGCAGATCAACAACCGCTGCACCAGAGTTCTGTAATAGAGCTCCATGCAGCCATTATATATGTCCTATAATATGTGCCATGTTTTAGAGCCAACCAGATGCAAAGAGAAGCGAGCAAAAGCCAAGACCTGGGAAAGTGTAGGAGAATGAACCTGGGAGCGGGAGTTTCTCCAAAGCAGTTTTTTGGACAGCGCTCCAACGCTGCTGTTCAGTTACTTACTAGTTTATTGCACATATCAGGCTTCCAATTTTTTTGCAAAAGACTGAGATTAACAGATTTTTTTCCATTTCACCTCTGTTCACCTCTTAATATACATTGCTGATGTAGGAAGGGTTTCGGTATATTCAGTTTGTGGGTACCGATGGGGTCATATTAATATAATGCGGTCAATATATCCAGTGGAAATGTTAAGGGTCAAAGTATAAAAAAAAGACACCATTTTTTTCTTTTAGGCTTTAATACCTTTTCCCCATCAGTTATTATCTTGGATTACATGCTTCCCAAGATCGTCTATGTCCTGACTAATTTCACATGTACAAAGTACCATCACAGTCTTCTTTTGACAAACTCTACTAGAGTAATAGTTTACATGAACATGTCAACAGGTTCATGCTGCCCAAACTACAGGTAGCATGAACACAGGACAGATATCCTCATTTGGTACATGTTTGCTTTATTCTGAAAAGCTGCTGCCTTTCAAAAAAAACCCAAAAACATACTTACCAGTTTGGGCTTGGAGTTCTTGAGTCAATGAGGCGGGCCATGCTGGGCTCTTCCCGGCTTCATCAACAATACTGACCGTTCGTCTCCGTGCATGTGTATAGGTAGAGGGCTGATGGCCTTGATGACAAGGGTGGGGGGAAGCCTAGCGTGGCCCACCTCTTTGACTCAGAGCGCCAAACTCTGAGTTAGACGTCTGAATGAAAACATACATTTGCTGAATGGGCATATCTGTCCCAGGTTCATAGAGCCAATACCATAATGCAATGCGTTTGATTGATTACCGTGGATCATACGCCTGTGGAATCGGCAATTCAAATCCGGTCATATGAGACTGGCTTTGCGCTGTGTGCTCAGAGCCAATCCGATTGCCTCCATTGCTATTACTCCTTCCTCTTCCCTTGATGCTCTTTCACTAAAACACTGAGTGCCAAGTTGCAGCTGCAACTCCCTCCTTCTTGCCGTCTACTTACAGATTTTATGAGAGAGAGCGATTATCTCACCTGAGCAATGTTCTCATACTTTCGGGTGTCATTCACTGCCTGCAATCTTCCTTCCACATGGACGAAACGCTGTGCATACGCGTGAAAAATCGCACGCATCCACAAACTACCGCGTCCATACGCAATCTGTTTCTGTGAAGGTCTTCTGCATTTGCTTACCGCATGCGTACAGCCTTATACATTCAGGTCAGACATAACGTGACCCCAGCGCTGTATGACAATAGTGCCAACCACTAAACCACCATGCTGATTATGTTCGTGTAGACTGTCTGTGTGAAGGTGACACATATATACATGTAGATCACTATGGATGTCTCCTTTGTTAATTAAGAACTTGATATTAATAAAAAATACTCTTTGGACATAACATGCAAGCCAATTCTCTGGAAACAACATTGATGCTCAGCACAGTTAGTGGGTCACGAGAAGAGGACGCCAAAGAAAACGCTGCCTGGGCACAATCAAGTCGGATGCAAGCATGCACATGGAAGAACTGAAAGAAGTGATCAAGGATAGGAAAGCATGGAGAACGATGATCCGTAAAGTGACTGAAAGTCATCATCATTAAAGGGGTTCTGACATGAATAATGTTTTTATGCTTTAGCAGCCATTGTTCCCTGGTCTGCCTAATGGACACAGGGAACCCACAATTTAATGGCTGCTAAAACATAAAAACATAATACTTACCTTGTCTCCTGTTGTTGTTGACATCGGGGGGGGGGGGGGGGGGGGGTCATCTCCCGGCAGGCGCTGCTCTTCCTCTTCTTCCTCCACGAGCCGCGCTGCTCCGGGATCGCGCGCATGCGCAGTGGAGAGGTGCCCTCTGACAGGAGTCAGGACGGGCCGCGTCTCCACTGCGCACACGCAGAATCTCGGAGTTCAGCGAGGACGGACGGGCCGCCCACAGCAAGCACTGCTTGTGACGTGCTTGCTGTGGGCAGCCCGTCCGTTCACCTCGGAAGTGACAGACGGACTGAGCAGAGCCGGAAGCGGTCATTTTGACCGCTCCTGCTCTGCTTCTAGAAGTCACAGAAGAAGATGCCGGCTGGAGGGGACAAGCCTGGTGATCGGACCTAGCCAGGCAAGGTGAGTAAAAATGTTTAATGTCAGAAGGGGTTAATAGAAAAACACCCAAAAAAGAGGAATAAGTTACTCCCAAGAAATTGTACACCTGTATTCTGCATTTTGGAAATTTGTATATTTCGAAATGCAACTAAACTTGTATCTACCTGTACTACGAAAACATGGTAAAGCCGGTACATGTGATCCCTCGCTAAACATTGATCTCTCAGGGTATATCCACACATCCCAAGGCGCACACTATTTTACCTGCATCATTACTGGAGTGTTGCGTATTGCTTATGGATATTAATCTGTGAATATACTGTATTGCAGGGATCATTGCTAAAGAGATCAGTATGAGTACATTTGGTGCCTTAGGGCTTGACTTGACGTTCGAAAGCTTTTTATATCCTGAAGGCCTGAGTAGTATTTCATGGCTTGCTGGCTCTTAAGGATTTAAGTATATCCCGACAACAATCTTTTGAGTCAAAGTGAATTATTTCCTGTAACCACCTTAGTCCTTGCTATTGACAGCTTGGTTTTACTAGGCATTAGTATGCCCCCTCCTGTAGCAAGGTAAGCTGTCATTCACACCGGTCTATTTAAGGCAGCAGTTAATGTTAGATGGGGGTAGTTGGGCTGATTTTCACTCTCACTCTAAACTATGGACAGAGTCCTTACTCGGTTTATAATTTTTCTTTCCTTCAGCTTTTATCTTGTTTTAGATCATGCCATTCCAAAACAAAAAAAAAAGGAAACGAGTCCAACTATTGTTGCTTCTATTGTCGTCCTCCACTAGCTAGCTTTGCAGCTTATCAGGAGTTGTTGCCCAGCTTTCCAAGTCCTCCTTGTTATGGCCCTTTCACAAACAACGAGATTCTCGTTCGCCCGAGTGAACGATCTGGTGACGTCATCACCAGCTGCGCTTGTGCAGCCTGTTCGGACAGGCAGATCATCGTTGAGAATCGTGAACTTGGGGATCAGTTGCTTCCTTTTGTCCCCTTATACGACTGTGATTATCACGGCTGTGTAAGGGGAGAAAACCTGTCCATGTGTTTAAGCCCTTAGACATTTTCTGCATCTCATGTGTCATGGGGGTGTAGCTTAGTGGAAATGGGCATAGTTTAGTGGGGAAGGGTGTGGCTTAAATGTGAGGATGTGTGTGAAATTTGGTGCAAAGTGAGCCAATCAGTAGGTTGTTCAACAAAAGTGTCAAAAGATGCATCAAATTTATCATCCAGGAAGAGCTGCTGGGATATATTTGGTGTTTTTTTTTTTTGTTTTGTTTTGTTTTTTTTAAGACTGCCTAGTGTCAAATTAAACAGAAAAGTAATCTGCCCCAATATTTTTTAATAAGTGCACATGGGCTCTAACACATTTATTTTGCAGCAGAATTTGCGCCATTAAGAGTCACCTGGAGTTTGGTCTCTTTTTTTTTAAGAGAGGGTTATTTTTTTGTTTATTTTCCCGAGATTAATTAAGTAGTATCGATATCCAACAATTAAGTCCCGGCTTGTCGAAAGCACAGTGCCAGGATAATAAATTGAGCTTTAAATTGCTTCAGTGTAAAGCCGAACAGCTGAAGTATTGTGTTTTTGAGTGAATTGTCAGGAGGCCCGCTCAGAGCCTTGGAGAGGCGCCAGGACCAGGCTTGTTCTCCTCCAGCTCACTGTGCCTATGGCCATTTTATATAAACCTCTTTCCATAACTTCAGGCACCGCTATTTGATCTGTTGGATACACGGCATCTCTTGCTGTTTTCTTGTGAGCTACAATGTGTTGCCCTTAAATTATTTCTTTTGCATTGACTATTCATGATCTTCTTTACTGTAAAAGTGCCAGAATGAAACATGTTGTACCCATTTATGATTACCTTAAAGTTCTTTATAGCCCATGTGACCAATTACATTTCAGCAGAAACAAGTTGAATATACATGTGCATTCAATTGCTTGATTTAGTTAAGTGTAGAGTATGACTCTGCTGTAACCACTGGGGGCAGTGTACTATTGAAGGTTGTATATTCACAAATATGTTGCCATGGTTAGAATTTTGTTCCGGTGGCCAAATTAATCTGCCTATATTTCTGTTTGGGGGGGGTTGTAAACAGAACTTTTATCACCGGTATTCCCTTCTTCTCCTCACTGGGGGCTAACTACCTTGAGGAGGAGATTGAAGCACTATTCGAGCATGCGCAGTTCATTCATTTTCAGTAGCACTGCTGGAGATAACCCAGCGCTTGCGCTCGTCTATTTTCGTCGACCCCATGGCGTTGTGCATGTGCGACTGCCACTCCATTCATTCTCCACATCACTGCAGGTGGGTGCAGTTTGCTTGCAGTGAGGAAAGAAGGGAACATGGGGCCCCCATTCTCAGGATTGGTGGAGGTCTCAGTGATGAGACCCCCACCGATCAGACTTGTATCACTTATGCTATGGATAGGTGATAAAAGTCGATGGTGGTACAACCCCCTTGAGGCCACTTTCATATGGCAGTATTGTGGACAGTATATCCCATCATTATTTGTAAGCCAAAGCCAAAAATGGAACATAAACTGAGAAAAGCCATTGAGAATCGTTCTACATCTTCCATGTTTTCGACCCACTCCTAGCTTTGATACTGATGGTAGACAAATCAGTGATAGACTAATTCCTCCATAGCGCCACCTTGCAAGTTCAATTATCGACTCGTAGAGTAGCTGTCTTCCAATAGGTGAGGCTGTGGAGAAATAATTCCATCACTGATTTGCATAGCTTTTGCCCAGGAAGAATTGCATGGCCTACCGTATATAAGACTCCATACACTCTCATGGTTCTCTCGTCTGTGGTGTACTCCACTAGGAGGAATATTGGCCCTCCAGACTTAAATAATGAAGCAAAGTACTGACATGGAAAAGTGGCTTAAGGGCCCTTTTACACAGGACCACCTGTTGGGTGCAGACAGTTGTCCAGCAATGATCGGGTGCTCTGTCCTTTTACACTAGAGCAATCATCACTCAATGAGTGGAGGTGGAGCTGGCCGGGGATCGTTCCGCCCCACCCGCCTCCATTTACATTAAACAGGCAGTCATTCATAGATGAACAACTGCCTCTTTATGTGGGCCAATTGTCATTCAGTCTTTATGCAGGCAGAAACTGGGAGCCTGGAAATCGCTGAAGTAGACCATTTCTATGCATCTTGACATGGACACTAAACAAGCTTCTGGTATTACTAAAAAATATGCAGGACATACTTAAAAGGAAATCGGGATGTCTTAAAGGGATCAGATTTTGGATTGTGAATATATTGTCATCCGTCGGTGTTGGGTGAAACGTGGATCTGACAAGTTGCTTCTTAGTCTAAGTCTTTCTTTCTTCTGGATGTAACAGGCTGCCAGATGCCTTATCCCTCGCCTTTAATTAACAAAG
This sequence comes from Eleutherodactylus coqui, assembly GCF_035609145.1. NCBI lineage: Eukaryota > Metazoa > Chordata > Amphibia > Anura > Eleutherodactylidae > Eleutherodactylus > Eleutherodactylus coqui. The sequence continues at coordinate 259,750,305 of NC_089839.1, read as the reverse complement.
AAAACTGCTTTGACAAAACCACTCTTGAGTTATAACTGTCAGCAAAGCCAACATTCACTTGACCTATGTCTATCATCATTTTTGAGAATCTATAGACTATAAATCTTCCTGTACTGCTCAGTATAATGTTTTCTAGCAATTTGATTTGATTGCCAAATGTCTGAATGTAATCAGTGTACCGATCGCTGTCTGGTCAAACTTGATACAGATCCAGTTTTTGACTATCAAGGTCTGGGCCTGAGTAGATGTCCATAAAAAGAAATACGTTGCTAGTAGGTTTTCTACCTGCCAAATTTTAAGGTTGCGAAATCAAGACCAATTCAGAGCCCTACATCACGTTGCAACATCTATATGATTCCTTTCGGCTTTCCATCATTTGTGCCGAAACAATGCTTATTTTATATAGGTGTATGTAACTTTAGAACATCAGGGCTGTTCCATGTGTGATTTCTGAGTTAAAATATAGGCACGCTTTTGCTGCATGCTGGCCGCGACACTGTTTCAGCTTGCCGGTGCAACATGAAAGAATGTTCTGGCTGACATCAACCTGGCCCATGTGACTGTGACATCACTGCATGCATCCTACCATTCAGCTCTTAGCGCCAGTCTATAAAGGTCTCAGTTTTTTGGAAAGTTTGATTGGCCAGAAGTCGTGAGGTCGTTTCCCTAGCCGGCCAAATGGCCTTTATTGTAGTATATAAATTCCTTTCAGAGGGCAGAGATTATTCCTCAACAAGGTGCAGTTCTGGTTCGGTCCAATTCCCTCTGGTGTTTCCCTCTATCAAGATCTTTATACTCTGTACTGGGTGTTATGCATCTGCTACCTGGTTGTGCTGTAATTTCTTCTATTACTTCTGTCATTTTCACCCTCTTGTACCACGTAGGAACAGCCAAGATAGCCCTTATGCTCTAGACGTGGGGCCGCCCTTGTCAAGGCGATCTTCCTGCTTTTAGGCAGGGTTCGCCTGTATTAGTATATAGGTTGAGATTTCCCTCTCCCCCTATTGTGGTCGCATTATTGATAGTTTTGTTCTCTGAGTTTATTACTGTGTGTATATCTGTCTTTGGGGCTACTATAATATTTGATCCTGATAAGTTTATTTGGCATCCGGCTCAGATGTAACTCATACGTTAGGTGGATCTACCAGTTGACATCACAAAAAATACAGCTTTCCTGTCTGTTCTGAATGCCATTTCATAACAGTTCTAGAGATGTTTTGCATGGGCTCAAAGTAGTGGTCTGGAGTCATCAATATGTGTGGGTGGCTATCATGCAATATTTTTTCTCTATATATGTGTATTCCACACACAGTTGCACTAACAGCTTTGGAATACCATCTCACGAAAGTATGAGCTATACCAGTTTTCATTAATGACATCTAAGTTAATCTTATGTTTTTCCCATACCTTAATGCTGATATTTCCTTTTTGGACCTACATTTAGTTGGCATTCCCAATGAGATTATCTGTACTTTTACATTTCATAAACCTTCAGCAAAAAACACGATATTCAGGGCTAATAGCAACCATCCATGCCACACTGTAAAAGCTATACAAGTGGGTAAAATGATGAGATCCAGGAGAAACTGTTCCCGTGAGAGTGATTAGATTTTGGAGTGTAGTGATATTTTTCAACGACTTTAAAGAGGGGTTATTCCCCTTGGATGTTACAACACGCTCCCAGTATCGTTGAAGCCAAGTCTCGTGTTGCTTTAGTGGACAGGTGCTCTAAAGGCAATGAGCATGGTCTAAGTAAAAAATCTGACACGCCAGTTCTAGTATTAAATCATAGTCCTCAGTTTAATCACATCAAAAAGATCATTTACAAGAAGCTCCCTACCATTTAAGTCATGGCTGTAGAATTGCCTACAAAAAGCCCCCACATTCTCTAGTATTTTGTCACCTAGTTTATTTATTTCCTCTGATTCTTCCAATAAGTGTTGGCTATCTCTCAAAGGATTCTATAGATGCGGGGATCTCCGTGCAAAACATGTTCTTTTGCCAAATCTGTGAAGAGTTTTCATAACCTTGACAATTCTCGGATTTTTCTGGTCCAACAATAGCCTCATAAAATGGTAGAGTTGGAAGGGACCTCCAGGGTCATCAGGTCCAACCCCCTGCGCAATGCAGGATCACTAAATCATCCCAGACAGATGTCTGTCCAGCCTTTGTTTGAAGACTTCCATTGAAGGAGAACTCACCACCTCCTGTGGTAACCTGATCCACTCATTGATCAGCCACATTGGCAGAAAGTTTTTTTCTAATATCTAATCTGTCTCCTTTTTAGTTTCATCCCATTGCTTCTCGTCTTTCCTTGTGCAAATGAGAGTAGGCTTGATCCCTCTGCACTGCGGCAGCCTTTCAAATATTTGTAGACTGTTACTTACATTAATTGCAATTCTGATCATTTAATCCATGTCCTGGACTATTTGCAACAAGTTGCATGTTGGTTGCTCTACTGGGAAACACTTTTGCACTTTTTGGAACATCTCAATTATATAAATTCTTCATCCAATCGTAATATATCCAATACCTCCAAACATTTTATAATGTATCAATAGATCTGTGTCTTCTCTTAGGGTTTATGCCATTGAGCGATGCATTAGAGGGGAAGATCTTAGATGTCTCCTTCTTAAACGGGCGGCTTTCTGGATATTGAACCTAAACACCTATGTGCCTTCGGGTCTTAATCTCAGAAGTGATCTTCGGTTGTGTGTTTAAGGCATATGCTTACTGGTAATTTGGGACCATGGGTCATATATGGGCATATACATTTTTTTTAACTGTTGGTTTATTGTTTTTAGTGGATCGCTGTCCTTTGGATTAACCCTTATGCAACGATAGTCAAACTTTTTCGCCTACAATGTGTCGATCATGAACATTTTTGTTAGATTTGGTTTATTGCCATCCTTTCTCTGCAAACCTAAACTGATGTATTTGGAATTTCCAATGTTTATATATCATGATTTTAGTAGTCAATCATACGCTTAAAAATTATATGTGCTCTAGATACAAGTCCAAAAATGTCATGAAGCATGGGGTCTCTCATGGATTATGCAAAACCTGACTAAAAGCACTATTAGCCGATTACAGCACACTGAGCATGGTCTGCAGTCGTATGGGGATGCTTGATAGCTGTTAGTGCTATGGTGATGGCCAAGCAGTACACCAATGCACAGCATGCTAATAATATCATATGTGCGATGTGCTGGACATTACCTGTGATCTTCATAGCAGAGCTCAATATGCTGTTTAGAGCACGATGGGCATGCACTAGCTTTAGACAACCATTGTTACCTGTGTATACATTGGCCTACATGACAGCTTTTGCGCGTGTAATAGCAATTTCCCATAAACTTTTTTGTTATGGCCTTCACATGAACCACACGAAATACGCACACAAAAAATGTGGCATGTTCTATCTTGGCATATATTACGCGCGCGTACCCTTCAAGATAGTGTATGGGGATCGCTGACTGTGTGCACAAGAGATACGCATGTTACACACCGGAAACACAGTTGTGTGAACCCGGCCTAACCTATATTACAATGGTGTCTAATCATGGTGCCCGCAGCTACCTGATGATGTTTTGTATGTTGTATGTGGCGCTCATGACACTTTTAATTGTGCAGGTGGAGTCTGGCATGTTGGTGATATTATATTGAGCTCTACTATGGAGCGCATTAGGTATATCCTAGTTTCGGAATACCATGGCTACCTATGGGCATACCAGTGTCCATATTACACATTCATTAGCATCCAGTTTTGGCGCCCGCGGTAACAGGAGCATTTTATGCTGGCATAGGTTGGTAGTACTACAAATTCTAGCATTTGCACTGGAAATGTGTCAGCATAACTCACATATATTCTTTGACGTATTGTGGTTAGTGCCCTAACGTTCCATATTCTTAATATTTTTGTAATAAAACGTACTTTTCTTTTACATAGTAACATAATATGTTAGGCTGAATGAAGACAATGTCCATCTAGTTCCACCTGTTTTAAAACCCCCTTGTTGATCCAGAGGAAGGCCAAAAAAAATGAGTCAATTTAGCTCATTTTAGAGAAAAAAAAATTAAATTCTTCTACTATTGGCTCAGATGGATTCCCCCCCCCCCACCCCACCCAAGTTGTAAATATTGCCTGAAAGTGTCTAAAATGCATAGTAAATGTAGTGCAACGTATTTGACAATTTTTTTTTTATTTTTTATTTTTATGCGATTTGCTCTAGAAAACTGTTGAATTTGCAAAAGTCAATCTGCCTCTAAGTGTTGGCCTCCTAAAGGAACGCTTTCCCCGTAAGACTAGTATACCGTGTAATTGTTATTTAAGCATGTGTTTGATTCTTCCATAGCTTCTCTGTAAGCCTTGCATGCATGCCTGTGTTTGTTTGCATATCTGTGTTAAAGGAAGTACTTAAGTGTAACGAGAGCGGTATGAGAACAAAGAGGGACATTGGGTAAACTAATGTTGTCCATGAGAACAATATAGTATAAACTGTCGCTTGCTTTGACTTAAGATGAGCGAGCACGCTGGGTACGGGCAGTTACTCGAGCGAGCCTCGCTCATCTGGAGTAACTGCCTTCTCCTCCGAGCGTGCTCAGGGGGGCAGCGGGGGTGAGCGACGAGCGGTAGCAGGGGGTGGGGTGGGAGAGAGATCTCTGTCACTCCCCTCCGCTCTACCCCGCTGCCCCCCCCCGAGCACGCTCGGAGGAGAAGGCAGTTACTCCAGATGAGCGAGGCTC